>NC_141100.1:7500-10000 GCF_041138505.1 Cibotium barometz
GAGCTGAAGCATATACCTAGACCTATGATTTGCTGGAGAAATCCAAGGAATCTGCGCTCCTATCTTGTTAGATCAAGGTTTCGAACCTTTAATTTGTAACTTTCTATTTTTAGTAAGTACTATTTTTAGCGTGGACCCACCTTTGTAAAGCAACCCTTGGGAGCATCAGCTTAACAGCATATGAGACCTCCCATGTTTGGTTCTGCTATCGGGAAAACCCTCCACCTATTTTATGCATCTCTCTAGTCTTCTAGTTACCTTATGTAACTTATTTTTGCATGTAGAGTCAACATGTCCACTCTAGCCTAATGGTTAAGACTTGTGACTCTAATGAAAGAGGTCATGAGTTCAAAACCCATAGCTTGCATGAGATGCTATTGAGCTTCTTTTACTTGTTTAGAGAGCTCTACTTATCCGATTCGAGCGCCGTTTGTTGCATTGGGTTCTTCATGTCCTAAGCTTGCTTTTTCACAACAAAAGGCTGAATTATCCCACATGCAAAGAGGCAAAAGCTAGCCCTCCCTTCTCTACATAAGGGAGAGCTCTCATTCTTGTAATCTCAAACTTGGGTGTTCCACTGAAGAGCTCATTCTAGAGCGAAACTAGTTTGGGACTACACCCTCAAGTTAATACAAGAAATCGACTTTTTTAAGTCTTTTTTGTCTCTTAAATCAAATCAAATTTTGTCTTATGTTTTGTGTATGTTAGGCACTTAGTCCTTTTTTGGGCAAGTAAAGTGTCTTTCTTGTGTGTGTGAGTAAGGCCATTGGTTTGGTGCTTAGTAAGAGGCACTTGGTCATTAATTTGGCTGGTTTAGTGTCTTTCTGCTGAGTATGCTCCTTCGATCTGGCATAATGTCATATTGCGTGGCATGCTAAGTGTCATTTCGATTGATGCACCTTCCCTTCCCCTTACCTTTATTTTTGAGGGCAACTAGTCGTTCTTTTGCGGCAAGTTGTTGTCCCCACGTCTTAGCCTTTGGTTTGGTGGACAACTAGTCGTTCTTTTGCGGCAAGTTGTTGTCCCCACATCTTAGCCTTTATTTTGCGTGGGCAACTTGGTCGTATTTTTCGGCTAGCTGTTGTCCTCGTGAGGTGGGATTTTGGACTTCTTGGTCATAGTGCGTGGCCATCTTAAGTTCATACTATTCACACCTCAACACCATATCTTACATACACTTCACTTGACTATCACGTAACCGGCCCCCCGAAAATTTTATTTTTTGCTGCCGCAGCCACTTTTAGCTGCCGCAGCTACCGGTTATTTATCTTTATCACTCCACAACCGCACACCTGAAAAAACCCCTAAACCCTAAACCTTTGCTATCATGGTGCTTTTGAACACTATCCCAGAGGCAGCAAACGAAGGTCAAGACAACCCTTCTACCAGCCAGGGAGCGTTTCAATTTGCTAGTGGAGAAAGAGAACGTGCTAAGCGGAGAATGGATGATTCTACAGATACTGCTAATGCACAAAACCAATACAGGTTTACACTTGGTGCTTCATCATCATCCTATGATGACCTTTTTGCTCTGCCTACTCTTCCCATCGCTCAACCTTCTCACCTTAAAGATTTCTTGAAGAAGTCTATCGAGGAGTACAAGAAGATGTTTTTAGCTTTTGAGAAAAGTCAAGCTTACCTCAAAAAGCTTAGAGAGCAAAGAGAAGAAGGCACCGTACCTAACAGTCTTCGACTCAAACCACCCCGCCTTACTGTGCAAGATGAACAAGGACAGGCCTTTCTCAATCAAACTCTACAAGATCTTTGTAAAAATTACAGGAGCAGCTGCTTGGAAGTCCTCATTGAAGCCCAAGCAAAGCTGGTAGAGAATCAAGAAAAGAAGCTGGACGCTTATGCCTCCACTTTTGAAGCCAGTCTCCAGGAAATCCTGAACCTCATGGCTGCTTTGGAACTCATGGACAGCCCACACGCTTTATGGGAAAACACCATGAAGACTTGGAAGAACAAGCTGCTCAAAGATTTCAAAACTGCCATAAATAATTTCAGGGTCTCTCATCTCCTTAACTCTAAGATCAAGCAAGCTGCTTTCACCAAGAGGAAAGCTGCACAGGATCAAGCCATGGGAGATGCAGAATCTCTTCCTACTGAACCCTCTATAGCCAAGCTAGTCAAAGAGCAAGTTCAGAAGCAAGTTCAAGCACAGATCAACAAGCTAAAGAAAATTCTAGCAAATGACACAGGTGGGACAAACAAAAAACGGAAAGATAATCAACAAAAGAAAATCCAGAACAATAGCCAGAACAACAACAAGAAGAAAACTAGAAGCAACCAAGCTTCTAAGAAAGGCAATCAACAGAAAGACCGGCAAAACAACCACCAAGGTAAGCAGCAGCAGCAGGGAAACAAGCCAAATAAAGGCAAGTCTACCCAGCCAAAAAACCAGCGGGGAAACCGGCAAGGGGGTGGAAATCAACCTCAAAGGAAGAAGACTTCCACCCCCTCCTCTGCACAGCCTTCCTCTTCTCGACAAGGCCGCAAT
>NC_141100.1:15000-402500 GCF_041138505.1 Cibotium barometz
CTTTTGAACACTATCCCAGAGGCAGCAAACGAAGGTCAAGACAACCCTTCTACCAGCCAGGGAGCGTTTCAATTTGCTAGTGGAGAAAGAGAACGTGCTAAGCGGAGAATGGATGATTCTACAGATACTGCTAATGCACAAAACCAATACAGGTTTACACTTGGTGCTTCATCATCATCCTATGATGACCTTTTTGCTCTGCCTACTCTTCCCATCGCTCAACCTTCTCACCTTAAAGATTTCTTGAAGAAGTCTATCGAGGAGTACAAGAAGATGTTTTTAGCTTTTGAGAAAAGTCAAGCTTACCTCAAAAAGCTTAGAGAGCAAAGAGAAGAAGGCACCGTACCTAACAGTCTTCGACTCAAACCACCCCGCCTTACTGTGCAAGATGAACAAGGACAGGCCTTTCTCAATCAAACTCTACAAGATCTTTGTAAAAATTACAGGAGCAGCTGCTTGGAAGTCCTCATTGAAGCCCAAGCAAAGCTGGTAGAGAATCAAGAAAAGAAGCTGGATGCTTATGCCTCCACTTTTGAAGCCAGTCTCCAGGAAATCCTGAACCTCATGGCTGCTTTGGAACTCATGGACAGCCCACACGCTTTATGGGAAAACACCATGAAGACTTGGAAGAACAAGCTGCTCAAAGATTTCAAAACTGCCATAAATAATTTCAGGGTCTCTCATCTCCTTAACTCTAAGATCAAGCAAGCTGCTTTCACCAAGAGGAAAGCTGCACAGGATCAAGCCATGGGAGATGCAGAATCTCTTCCTACTGAACCCTCTATAGCCAAGCTAGTCAAAGAGCAAGTTCAGAAGCAAGTTCAAGCACAGATCAACAAGCTAAAGAAAAGTCTAGCAAATGACACAGGTGGGACAAACAAAAAACGGAAAGATAATCAACAAAAGAAAAGCCAGAACAATAGCCAGAACAACAACAAGAAGAAAACTAGAAGCAACCAAGCTTCTAAGAAAGGCAATCAACAGAAAGACCGGCAAAACAACCACCAAGGTAAGCAGCAGCAGGGAAACAAGCCAAATAAAGGCAAGTCTACCCAGCCAAAAAACCAGCGGGGAAACCGGCAAGGGGGTGGAAATCAACCTCAAAGGAAGAAGACTTCCACCCCCTCCTCTGCACAGCCTTCCTCTTCTCGACAAGGCCGCAATACCCAGAAATCTGGTTCGGGACAGAAACAAAATCGGCAAAATTCACGAAGCAGATCCGCTCCACCGAGCCGATCTCGGTCTCGAAATCCCCGGCGTTAAGGCACCTCTTCTGGCTCCCTCTCCAAGATCCCGAGCGCTATGCTCTATTGCTTTTCTCTAGAAAGACCCCAACTGAGGTGGATCAACGTGTTTCAAACACTGCCATCCACAATCTCTCTCAGTACAAGCTTTCATTTAGCGAGAAAAAGCTTCTAGGACTTGGTTTGGGATATATTCCTCCGTCAAAGTTTCCGGATTCAACACATCTCACCAAAGACTATGATAATTTTGCAAGGCAACTTCGTCTTCGATGGTTTTTCAGAAATGCACCAGATAGACCTCTTCCTCCTTTTCGAGTTGCAAACCCGAATTGGAATCCTTCTAAAGTTTATCAGCCTCTGGAAGACATCATCAACACTGGAAGAGTCATACTTCAAAATTCAATCTCTTCATGTGAGCGACTTCCTCAGAACAAGCTTTCGCTTCATTTGAGAAGAGCCCTTAACAGATTGATAAAGAACCATAACATCATTATCAAGCCAGCAGATAAAAACCTTGGTTTGGTAATTCTTGATAAATCATGGTATCTTAATGAAGGTGATCGGCAACTTCTAGATCAACAGGTCTATCTCCCAGTCACCCAAGCTCCATTGAATGAACTGTTTGATAGGCTTGCGTGCATCTGTCAAAAGTCTAGTGTGCTCTCAAGGGATGAAGCAAAGTTTATTTTGCAGAAGCCAGAGCAAGGGTTCAGAGTTTGCTCTCTTTACTTCTTGCCCAAAATCCACAAACCTACAGTGGTCGGAAGGCCAATCTGCTCTTACAATGGCTTTGTTTTTGAGAATGCGTCTATATGGCTTCATCATAAGCTTTTCCCCATTCTCCTCCAACAAAAGCAACATCTAAAAGACTCCCTCACTCTAATTAAAGAGTTATCTGAGCTTCATCTACCACAAGAAATTATCCTCTTCACATTTGATGTGGAATCTCTGTACCCCAGTATTCCCACCAATGAAGGACTGCATGCCCTCAAGATGATGATACAGGGTGACTTCAACCATGTAGAGCTCAACCTCATCATGACAATTGCCTCTCTTGTTCTCAAGAACCACTATCTTGAGTTTAATGGCACTTTTTGGCATCAAATCAGAGGCACTGCTATGGGGAGTAATTTTGCTGTTGTCTATGCCTGCCTTTTTCTATGTTATTTAGAAAACCTTCAAGAACAGGTACATCCCACAACAGAGCTACTCTACTACAAAAGATACATTGATGACGCTTTAGGTTTTTGGCATGGGTCTCACACCACTTTGCTTCAACATCTTAGCAACTATGCAATGGATCTTCAGGAGCATATCAAGATAACACATGTCATCTCCAATTCATCTGTGGATTTTTTGGATATTCACCTCTTCAAAGGTACTAATTTTCAAACCACAGGAAAGCTTTCTACTAGTTGTTTTCAGAAAGAGCTGAACAGGTATCAATACCTCCCTTTCTCTTCCTGGCACCCTAGTCATCAAAAGGAATCCTTCATCATTGGAGAACTTAAGCGTTATGTCATCAGGGAAAGCACGCTTCAAAGCTACATCAAGCTAAAGCTTTTGTTTTTCCAACGACTTCGAGGTAGAGGATATCCGGATTCTCTCCTTCGGAAAACTTTCAGCAAGGTCAAGTACAATATGCGAACAGCTCTACTTCTAAAGGCTTCCAATCGAGAAACCTCTTCGAGTAAGCGGATCCCCCTGGTTCTTAAGCTTGACTACTCCAAGTACACCAAAGCTTTAAACTTGGGGGCCTCCCTAAACCCTAAACTTTTTCGGCTTTGCCAACAAAATCCCGAGCTGAAGCATATACCTAGACCTATGATTTGCTGGAGAAATCCAAGGAATCTGCGCTCCTATCTTGTTAGATCAAGGTTTCGAACCTTTAATTTGTAACTTTCTATTTTTAGTAAGTACTATTTTTAGCGTGGACCCACCTTTGTAAAGCAACCCTTGGGAGCATCGGCTTAACAGCATATGAGACCTCCCATGTTTGGTTCTGCTATCGGGAAAACCCTCCACCTATTTTATGCATCTCTCTAGTCTTCTAGTTACCTTATGTAACTTATTTTTGCATGTAGAGTCAACATGTCCACTCTAGCCTAATGGTTAAGGCTTGTGACTCTAATGAAAGAGGTCATGAGTTCAAAACCCATAGCTTGCATGAGATGATATTGAGCTTCTTTTACTTGTTTAGAGAGCTCTACTTATCCGATTCGAGCGCCGTTTGTTGCATTGGGTTCTTCATGTCCTAAGCTTGCTTTTTCACAACAAAAGGCTGAATTATCCCACATGCAAAGAGGCAAAAGCTAGCCCTCCCTTCTCTACATAAGGGAGAGCTCTCATTCTTGTAATCTCAAACTTGGGTGTTCCACTGAAGAGCTCATTCTAGAGCGAAACTAGTTTGGAACTGCACCCTCAAGTTAATACAAGAAATCGACTTTTTTAAGTCTTTTTTGTCTCTTAAATCAAATCAAATTTTGTCTTGTGTTTTGTGTATGTTAGGCACTTAGTCCTTTTTTGGGCAAGTAAAGTGTCTTTCTTGTGTGTGTGAGTAAGGCCATTGGTTTGGTGCTTAGTAAGAGGCACTTGGTCATTAATTTGGCTGGTTTAGTGTCTTTCTGCTGAGTATGCTCCTTCGATCTGGCATAATGTCATATTGCGTGGCATGCTAAGTGTCATTTCGATTGATGCACCTTCCCTTCCCCTTACCTTTATTTTTGAGGGCAACTAGTCGTTCTTTTGCGGCAAGTTGTTGTCCCCACGTCTTAGCCTTTGGTTTGGTGGACAACTAGTCGTTCTTTTGCGGCAAGTTGTTGTCCCCACATCTTAGCCTTTATTTTGCGTGGGCAACTTGGTCGTATTTTTCGGCTAGCTGTTGTCCTCGTGAGGTGGGATTTTGGACTTCTTGGTCATAGTGCGTGGCCATCTTAAGTTCATACTATTCACACCTCAACACCATATCTTACATACACTTCACTTGACTATCACGTAACCGGCCCCCCGAAAAATTTATTTTTTGCTGCCGCAGCTACTTTTTGCTGCCGCAGCTACCGGTTATTTATCTTTATCACTCCACAACCGCACACCTGAAAAAACCCCTAAACCCTAAACCCTAAACCCTAAAACCCTAAACACCCTAAAACCCTAACCCTAAACCCTAACCCTAAACCCTAAACCCCTAAAACCCTAAAACCCTCAACCCTCAACCCTAAACCCTAAACCTAAACCCTAAACCCCAAACCCTAAACCCTAAACTTTTTCGGCTTTGCCAACAAAATCCCGAGCTGAAGCATATACCTAGACCTATGATTTGCTGGAGAAATCCAAGGAATCTGCGCTCCTATCTTGTTAGATCAAGGTTTCGAACCTCTAATTAGTAACTTTCTATTTTTAGTAAGTACTATTTTTAGCGTGGACCCACCTTTGTAAAGCAACCCTTGGGAGCATCGGCTTAACAGCATATGAGACCTCCCATGTTTGGTTCTGCTATCGGGAAAACCCTCCACCTATTTTATGCATCTCTCTAGTCTTCTAGTTACCTTATGTAACTTATTTTTGCATGTAGAGTCAACATGTCCACTCTAGCCTAATGGTTAAGGCTTGTGACTCTAATGAAAGAGGTCATGAGTTCAAAACCCATAGCTTGCATGAGATGCTATTGAGCTTCTTTTACTTGTTTAGAGAGCTCTACTTATCCGATTCGAGCGCCGTTTGTTGCATTGGGTTCTTCATGTCCTAAGCTTGCTTTTTCACAACAAAAGGCTGAATTATCCCACATGCAAAGAGGCAAAAGCTAGCCCTCCCTTCTCTACATAAGGGAGAGCTCTCATTCTTGTAATCTCAAACTTGGGTGTTCCACTGAAGAGCTCATTCTAGAGCGAAACTAGTTTGGAACTACACCCTCAAGTTAATACAAGAAATCGACTTTTTTAAGTCTTTTTTGTCTCTTAAATCAAAACAAATTTTGTTTTGTGTTTTGTGTATGTTAGGCACTTAGTCCTTTTTTGGGCAAGTAAAGTGTCTTTCTTGTGTGTGTGAGTAAGGCCATTGGTTTGGTGCTTAGCAAGAGGCACTTGGTCATTAATTTGGCTGGTTTAGTGTCTTTCTGTTGAGTATGCTCCTTCGATCTGGCATAATGTCATATTGCGTGGCATGCTAAGTGTCATTTCGATTGATGCACCTTCCCTTCCCCTTACCTTTATTTTTGAGGGCAACTAGTCGTTCTTTTGCGGCAAGTTGTTGTCCCCACGTCTTAGCCTTTGGTTTGGTGGACAACTAGTCGTTCTTTTGCGGCAAGTTGTTGTCCCCACATCTTAGCCTTTAGTTTGCGTGGGCAACTGGTCGTATTTTTCGGCTAGCTGTTGTCCTCGTGAGGTGGGATTTTGGACTTCTTGGTCATAGTGCGTGGCCATCTTAAGTTCATACTATTCACACCTCAACACCATATCTTACATACACTCCACTTGACTATCACATAACCGGCCCCCCGAAAAATTTATTTTTTGCTGCCGCAGCTACTTTTAGCTGCCGCAGCTACCGGTTATTTATCTTTATCACTCCACAATCGCACACCTGAAAAAACTCCTAAACCCTAAACCTTTGCTATCATGGTGCTTTTGAACACTATCCCAGAGGCAACAAACGAAGGTCAAGACAACCCTTCTACCAGCCAGGGAGTGTTTCAATTTGCTAGTGGAGAAAGAGAACGTGCTAAGCGGAGAATGGATGATTCTACAGATACTGCTAATGCACAAAACCAATACAGGTTTACACTTGGTGCTTCATCATCATCCTATGATGACCTTTTTGCTCTGCCTACTCTTCCCATCGCTCAACCTTCTCACCTTAAAGATTTCTTGAAGAAGTCTATCGAGGAGTACAAGAAGATGTTTTTAGCTTTTGAGAAAAGTCAAGCTTACCTCAAAAAGCTCAGAGAGCAAAGAGAAGAAGGCACCGTACCTAACAGTCTTCGACTCAAACCACCCCGCCTTACTGTGCAAGATGAACAAGGACAGGCCTTTCTCAATCAAACTCTACAAGATCTTTGTAAAAATTACAGGAGCAGCTGCTTGGAAGTCCTCATTGAAGCCCAAGCAAAGCTGGTAGAGAATCAAGAAAAGAAGCTGGATGCTTATGCCTCCACTTTTGAAGCCAGTCTCCAGGAAATCCTGAACCTCATGGCTACTTTGGAACTCATGGACAGCCCACACGCTTTATGGGAAAACACCATGAAGACTTGGAAGAACAAGCTGCTCAAAGATTTCAAAACTGCCATAAATAATTTCAGGGTCTCTCATCTCCTTAACTCTAAGATCAAGCAAGCTGCTTTCACCAAGAGGAAAGCTGCACAGGATCAAGCCATGGGAGATGCAGAATCTCTTCCTACTGAACCCTCTATAGCCAAGCTAGTCAAAGAGCAAGTTCAGAAGCAAGTTCAAGCACAGATCAACAAGCTAAAGAAAAGTCTAGCAAATGACACAGGTGGGACAAATAAAAAACGGAAAGATAATCAACAAAAGAAAAGCCAGAACAATAGCCAGAACAACAACAAGAAGAAAACTAGAAGCAACCAAGCTTCTAAGAAAGGCAATCAACAGAAAGACCGGCAAAACAACCACCAAGGTAAGCAGCAGCAGGGAAACAAGCCAAATAAAGGCAAGTCTACCCAGCCAAAAAACCAGCGGGGAAACCGGCAAGGGGGTGGAAATCAACCTCAAAGGAAGAAGACTTCCACCCCCTCCTCTGCACAGCCTTCCTCTTCTCGACAAGGCCGCAATACCCAGAAATCTGGTTCGGGACAGAAACAAAATCGGCAAAATTCACGAAGCAGATCCGCTCCACCGAGCCGATCTCGGTCTCGAAATCCCCGGCGTTAAGGCACCTCTTCTGGCTCCCTCTCCAAGATCCCGAGCGCTATGCTCTAATGCTTTTCTCTAGAAAGACCCCAACTGAGGTGGATCAACGTGTTTCAAACACTGCCATCCACAATCTCTCTCAGTACAAGCTTTCATTTAGCGAGAAAAAGCTTCTAGGACTTGGTTTGGGATATATTCCTCCGTCAAAGTTTCCGGATTCAACACATCTCACCAAAGACTATGATAATTTTGCAAGGCAACTTCGTCTTCGATGGTTTTTCAGAAATGCACCAGATAGACCTCTTCCTCCTTTTCGAGTTGCAAACCCGAATTGGAATCCTTCTAAAGTTTATCAGCCTCTGGAAGACATCATCAACACTGGAAGAGTCATACTTCAAAATTCAATCTCTTCATGTGAGCGACTTCCTCAAAACAAGCTTTCGCTTCATTTGAGAAGAGCCCTTAACAGATTGATAAAGAACCATAACATCATTATCAAGCCAGCAGATAAAAACCTTGGTTTGGTAATTCTTGATAAATCATGGTATCTTAATGAAGGTGATCGGCAACTTCTAGATCAACAGGTCTATCTCCCAGTCACCCAAGCTCCATTGAATGAACTGTTTGATAGGCTTGCCTGCATCTGTCAAAAGTCTAGTGTGCTCTCAAGGGATGAAGCAAAGTTTATTTTGCAGAAGCCAGAGCAAGGGTTCAGAGTTTGCTCTCTTTACTTCTTGCCCAAAATCCACAAACCTACAGTGGTCGGAAGGCCAATCTGCTCTTACAATGGCTTTGTTTTTGAGAATGCGTCTATATGGCTTCATCATAAGCTTTTCCCCATTCTCCTCCAACAAAAGCAACATCTAAAAGACTCCCTCACTCTGATTAAAGAGTTATCTGAGCTTCATCTACCACAAGAAATTATCCTCTTCACATTTGATGTGGAATCTCTGTACCCCAGTATTCCCACCAATGAAGGACTGCATGCCCTCAAGATGATGATACAGGGTGACTTCAACCATGTAGAGCTCAACCTCATCATGACAATTGCCTCTCTTGTTCTCAAGAACCACTATCTTGAGTTTAATGGCACTTTTTGGCATCAAATCAGAGGCACTGCTATGGGGAGTAATTTTGCTGTTGTCTATGCCTGCCTTTTTCTATGTTATTTAGAAAACCTTCAAGAACAGGTACATCCCACAACAGAGCTACTCTACTACAAAAGATACATTGATGACGCTTTAGGTTTTTGGCATGGGTCTCACACCACTTTGCTTCAACATCTTAGCAACTATGCAATGGATCTTCAGGAGCATATCAAGATAACACATGTCTTCTCCAATTCATCTGTGGATTTTTTGGACATTCACCTCTTCAAAGGTACTAATTTTCAAACCACAGGAAAGCTTTCTACTAGTTGTTTTCAGAAAGAGCTGAACAGGTATCAATACCTCCCTTTCTCTTCCTGGCACCCTAGTCATCAAAAGGAATCCTTCATCATTGGAGAACTTAAGCGTTATGTCATCAGGGAAAGCACGCTTCAAAGCTACATCAAGCTAAAGCTTTTGTTTTTCCAACGACTTCGAGGTAGAGGATATCCGGATTCTCTCCTTCGGAAAACTTTCAGCAAGGTCAAGTACAATATGCGAACAGCTCTACTTCTAAAGGCTTCCAATCGAGAAACCTCTTCGAGTAAGCGGATCCCCCTGGTTCTTAAGCTTGACTACTCCAAGTACACCAAAGCTTTAAACTTGGGGGCCTCCCTAAACCCTAAACTTTTTCGGCTTTGCCAACAAAATCCCGAGCTGAAGCATATACCTAGACCTATGATTTGCTGGAGAAATCCAAGGAATCTGCGCTCCTATCTTGTTAGATCAAGGTTTCGAACCTCTAATTAGTAACTTTCTATTTTTAGTAAGTACTATTTTTAGCGTGGACCCACCTTTGTAAAGCAACCCTTGGGAGCATCGGCTTAACAGCATATGAGACCTCCCATGTTTGGTTCTGCTATCGGGAAAACCCTCCACCTATTTTATGCATCTCTCTAGTCTTCTAGTTACCTTATGTAACTTATTTTTGCATGTAGAGTCAACATGTCCACTCTAGCCTAATGGTTAAGGCTTGTGACTCTAATGAAAGAGGTCATGAGTTCAAAACCCATAGCTTGCATGAGATGCTATTGAGCTTCTTTTACTTGTTTAGAGAGCTCTACTTATCCGATTCGAGCGCCGTTTGTTGCATTGGGTTCTTCATGTCCTAAGCTTGCTTTTTCACAACAAAAGGCTGAATTATCCCACATGCAAAGAGGCAAAAGCTAGCCCTCCCTTCTCTACATAAGGGAGAGCTCTCATTCTTGTAATCTCAAACTTGGGTGTTCCACTGAAGAGCTCATTCTAGAGCGAAACTAGTTTGGAACTACACCCTCAAGTTAATACAAGAAATCGACTTTTTTAAGTCTTTTTTGTCTCTTAAATCAAAACAAATTTTGTTTTGTGTTTTGTGTATGTTAGGCACTTAGTCCTTTTTTGGGCAAGTAAAGTGTCTTTCTTGTGTGTGTGAGTAAGGCCATTGGTTTGGTGCTTAGCAAGAGGCACTTGGTCATTAATTTGGCTGGTTTAGTGTCTTTCTGTTGAGTATGCTCCTTCGATCTGGCATAATGTCATATTGCGTGGCATGCTAAGTGTCATTTCGATTGATGCACCTTCCCTTCCCCTTACCTTTATTTTTGAGGGCAACTAGTCGTTCTTTTGCGGCAAGTTGTTGTCCCCACGTCTTAGCCTTTGGTTTGGTGGACAACTAGTCGTTCTTTTGCGGCAAGTTGTTGTCCCCACATCTTAGCCTTTAGTTTGCGTGGGCAACTGGTCGTATTTTTCGGCTAGCTGTTGTCCTCGTGAGGTGGGATTTTGGACTTCTTGGTCATAGTGCGTGGCCATCTTAAGTTCATACTATTCACACCTCAACACCATATCTTACATACACTCCACTTGACTATCACATAACCGGCCCCCCGAAAAATTTATTTTTTGGTGCCGCAGCTACTTTTAGATGCCGCAGCTACCGGTTATTTATCTTTATCACTCCACAATCGCACACCTGAAAAAACCCCTAAACCCCAAACCCTAAACCCTAAACTTTTTCGGCTTTGCCAACAAAATCTCGAGCTGAAGCATATACCTAGACCTATGATTTGCTGGAGAAATCCAAGGAATCTGCGCTCCTATCTTGTTAGATCAAGGTTTCGAACCTCTAATTAGTAACTTTCTATTTTTAGTAAGTACTATTTTTAGCGTGGACCCACCTTTGTAAAGCAACCCTTGGGAGCATCGGCTTAACAGCATATGAGACCTCCCATGTTTGGTTCTGCTATCGGGAAAACCCTCCACCTATTTTATGCATCTCTCTAGTCTTCTAGTTACCTTATGTAACTTATTTTTGCATGTAGAGTCAACATGTCCACTCTAGCCTAATGGTTAAGGCTTGTGACTCTAATGAAAGAGGTCATGAGTTCAAAACCCATAGCTTGCATGAGATGCTATTGAGCTTCTTTTACTTGTTTAGAGAGCTCTACTTATCCGATTCGAGCGCCGTTTGTTGCATTGGGTTCTTCATGTCCTAAGCTTGCTTTTTCACAACAAAAGGCTGAATTATCCCACATGCAAAGAGGCAAAAGCTAGCCCTCCCTTCTCTACATAAGGGAGAGCTCTCATTCTTGTAATCTCAAACTTGGGTGTTCCACTGAAGAGCTCATTCTAGAGCGAAACTAGTTTGGAACTACACCCTCAAGTTAATACAAGAAATCGACTTTTTTAAGTCTTTTTTGTCTCTTAAATCAAAACAAATTTTGTTTTGTGTTTTGTGTATGTTAGGCACTTAGTCCTTTTTTGGGCAAGTAAAGTGTCTTTCTTGTGTGTGTGAGTAAGGCCATTGGTTTGGTGCTTAGCAAGAGGCACTTGGTCATTAATTTGGCTGGTTTAGTGTCTTTCTGTTGAGTATGCTCCTTCGATCTGGCATAATGTCATATTGCGTGGCATGCTAAGTGTCATTTCGATTGATGCACCTTCCCTTCCCCTTACCTTTATTTTTGAGGGCAACTAGTCGTTCTTTTGCGGCAAGTTGTTGTCCCCACGTCTTAGCCTTTGGTTTGGTGGACAACTAGTCGTTCTTTTGCGGCAAGTTGTTGTCCCCACATCTTAGCCTTTAGTTTGCGTGGGCAACTGGTCGTATTTTTCGGCTAGCTGTTGTCCTCGTGAGGTGGGATTTTGGACTTCTTGGTCATAGTGCGTGGCCATCTTAAGTTCATACTATTCACACCTCAACACCATATCTTACATACACTCCACTTGACTATCACATAACCGGCCCCCCGAAAAATTTATTTTTTGCTGCCGCAGCTACTTTTAGCTGCCGCAGCTACCGGTTATTTATCTTTATCACTCCACAATCGCACACCTGAAAAAACTCCTAAACCCTAAACCCTAAACCCTAAACTTTTTCGGCTTTGCCAACAAAATCCCGAGCTGAAGCATATACCTAGACCTATGATTTGCTGGAGAAATCCAAGGAATCTGTGCTCCTATCTTGTTAGATCAAGGTTTCGAACCTCTAATTAGTAACTTTCTATTTTTAGTAAGTACTATTTTTAGCGTGGACCCACCTTTGTAAAGCAACCCTTGGGAGCATCGGCTTAACAGCATATGAGACCTCCCATGTTTGGTTCTGCTATCGGGAAAACCCTCCACCTATTTTATGCATCTCTCTAGTCTTCTAGTTACCTTATGTAACTTATTTTTGCATGTAGAGTCAACATGTCCACTCTAGCCTAATGGTTAAGGCTTGTGACTCTAATGAAAGAGGTCATGAGTTCAAAACCCATAGCTTGCATGAGATGCTATTGAGCTTCTTTTACTTGTTTAGAGAGCTCTACTTATCCGATTCGAGCGCCGTTTGTTGCATTGGGTTCTTCATGTCCTAAGCTTGCTTTTTCACAACAAAAGGCTGAATTATCCCACATGCAAAGAGGCAAAAGCTAGCCCTCCCTTCTCTACATAAGGGAGAGCTCTCATTCTGCTTGCTTTTTCACAACAAAAGGCTGAATTATCCCACATGCAAAGAGGCAAAAGCTAGCCCTCCCTTCTCTACATAAGGGAGAGCTCTCATTCTTGTAATCTCAAACTTGGGTGTTCCACTGAAGAGCTCATTCTAGAGCGAAACTAGTTTGGAACTACACCCTCAAGTTAATACAAGAAATCGACTTTTTTAAGTCTTTTTTGTCTCTTAAATCAAAACAAATTTTGTTTTGTGTTTTGTGTATGTTAGGCACTTAGTCCTTTTTTTGGGCAAGTAAAGTGTCTTTCTTGTGTGTGTGAGTAAGGCCATTGGTTTGGTGCTTAGCAAGAGGCACTTGGTCATTAATTTGGCTGGTTTAGTGTCTTTCTGTTGAGTATGCTCCTTCGATCTGGCATAATGTCATATTGCGTGGCATGCTAAGTGTCATTTCGATTGATGCACCTTCCCTTCCCCTTACCTTTATTTTTGAGGGCAACTAGTCGTTCTTTTGCGGCAAGTTGTTGTCCCCACGTCTTAGCCTTTGGTTTGGTGGACAACTAGTCGTTCTTTTGCGGCAAGTTGTTGTCCCCACATCTTAGCCTTTAGTTTGTGTGGGCAACTGGTCGTATTTTTCGGCTAGCTGTTGTCCTCGTGAGGTGGGATTTTGGACTTCTTGGTCATAGTGCGTGGCCATCTTAAGTTCATACTATTCACACCTCAACACCATATCTTACATACACTCCACTTGACTATCACATAACCGGCCCCCCGAAAAATTTATTTTTTGCTGCCGCAGCTACTTTTAGCTGCCGCAGCTACCGGTTATTTATCTTTATCACTCCACAATCGCACACCTGAAAAAACCCCTAAACCCTAAACCTTTGCTATCATGGTGCTTTTGAACACTATCCCAGAGGCAACAAACGAAGGTCAAGACAACCCTTCTACCAGCCAGGGAGTGTTTCAATTTGCTAGTGGAGAAAGAGAACGTGCTAAGCGGAGAATGGATGATTCTACAGATACTGCTAATGCACAAAACCAATACAGGTTTACACTTGGTGCTTCATCATCATCCTATGATGACCTTTTTGCTCTGCCTACTCTTCCCATCGCTCAACCTTCTCACCTTAAAGATTTCTTGAAGAAGTCTATCGAGGAGTACAAGAAGATGTTTTTAGCTTTTGAGAAAAGTCAAGCTTACCTCAAAAAGCTTAGAGAGCAAAGAGAAGAAGGCACCGTACCTAACAGTCTTCGACTCAAACCACCCCGCCTTACTGTGCAAGATGAACAAGGACAGGCCTTTCTCAATCAAACTCTACAAGATCTTTGTAAAAATTACAGGAGCAGCTGCTTGGAAGTCCTCATTGAAGCCCAAGCAAAGCTGGTAGATCAACCCCTTTTTGATGTCTAGTATCTTCCCCTGTAATCAACCCTCTTCAGAAATATAAAGACCTTGTTTCTATCTGTTTTAGCCTAGAGAGAGAAAAATATTCTAGAGAGAGAATATTCAGATTTTGAATATTTTTGGATAGAAAAATATCTCTTATAATTCAGATGAGTTCCCCTGAAATAGAAATTCAAAAAGAATTTTCCAATGTGCAATTGGAATTAATTGGAAATAGGTATAAAGAACCTTAGTCTAAGGGTCTAGATTTTCAGAAATCTTTAGACTATGGTCCAATTAAGGTTCCTATGGGCCAATAGCATCAATCCATGTGTAGGGAAGAGATAAATCCAAATTTGTAAAAAAGAAGATACCCAAAAATGAGTAAATGCTCACATAAGGTGAAGAGTTGAAAATGTACAAGGTTTATTAGTAAAAAACTATGAGCAATATTAAAAATATGAGATATTTTGGGTATCCAAAAATGAGTAAATGCTCACATAAGATGAAGAGTTGAAAATGTACAAGGTTTATTAGTAAAAAACTATGAGCAATATTAAAATGATGCCATTATGACACATATGTAAGGAAGGGGAATTCTTTAAAGGAGGTGCATATTTCACATAAGATGAAGAGTTGAAAATGTACAAGGTTTATTAGTAAAAAACTATGAGCAATATTAAAATGATTCCATTATGACACATATGTAAGGAAGGGAAATTCTTTAAAGGAGGTGCATATTTCACATAAGATGAAGAGTTGAAAATGTACAAGGTTTATTAGTAAAAAAAAAACTATGAGCAATATTAAAATGATTCCATTATGACACATATGTAAGGAAGGGGAGTTCTTTAAAGGAGGTGCATATTTCACATGCTTGAATGAGTTTTAAACTCATAAAAATTGAGATATTTCATCTCTCCTCTCTCCTCATTCAAGTCTAGTTCCAAAAAGTTAGCTTAACTGACCTAAAAATGGTCAAATATTGACCAAACTGATTTAGAAAATTCTAGAATCAGTTTGTTTGGTTAGGAGCTCAATTTTTCCTATAAATAGAAGCCTCCCCCTTGTTGAAAAATATATAGTGTTTATGCATCGTTACTCTACTCCACCTAAGCCAAGAACTGTGAATTCATTTAATAATTCACTAGTTTTTGGAGCTTCCCTCTTTCTTCAATCCCCATTAGTGGCTCCATCAACATACTTAACCAATTGATTGGTTGGGGGCCTCTACCGTGAACAAAGAATCAAGCAAGTTGTAAGGTAATTAGTGAATATTCATCTTTCTATAATTTCTCAATGTTTCTCTCTTCTCAACCCCTCTCAAGCTTGAGAAGTTTAATTGGTATGGTTTTTTTTTAAATGCTATTGAAGTTTGAATAGTAGTGAAGAGTTACATAATTTAATAAATGCTATTGAAGTTAATTTTCATTTATGTTTAAATTCTAATGATTCTTATGTAAATTCTCTCTCTCACTCAAGAAATGGTCATACTCATGACCCGTTCTCAATCCAAATCAAGCTTTTCATAAAGCTTTTCCTTAACCCAAGATTAAGCTATGCTTGAGGCCAATTTAATGGTTTTTTTCTATGCTTTTAGTTTATGCATATTGATGATTCAATCCACTATAGATTAATGATCCAATTAGAGATAATTTTAATTATTTCCTTAATGATAAGCTTTATCCCTTAGAAAAAATTGAGATTTATCAGTCATAGCAGCGGAGCTATGGCAAAATTTTTATAAAAATTATGCATAAAATAATTTCATTCAAAGCATAAAAAGAGGACTTCCTACCATATTCTAGGAATTATCATCCTAGATTAATTGAAAGAATTTCATTATAATCATGGAGAAATTGAATTTTAATATCATGCATAAAGGATAATTTTTATATCAAAAGTGTTACTTTTATCATTTTTAATTTTCATGCATAGAAGTATGCATAAAGGAAAAATTTTTATATCAAAAGTGTTACTTTTATCATTTTTTAATTTTTCATGCATAGAAGTATGCATAAAGGAAAATTTTTTATATCAAAAGTGATACTTTTATCATTTTAATTTTCATGCATAGAAGTATGCATAAAGGATAATTTTTTTATATTAAAAGTGTTATTTTTATCATTTTTAATTTTCATGCATAGAAGGATGCATAAAGGAAAATTTTTTATATCAAAAGTGTTACTTTTATCATTTTTAATTTTCATGCATAGAAGTATGCATAAAGGATAATTTTTTTATATCAAAAGTGTTACTTTTATCATATTGGATTTCATGCATAGAGGTATGCATAAAAGTTGAATATTTTATTATAAAAGTGTTACTTTTAGCATAATTGAATTTCATGCATAGAGGTATGCATAAAAGATATGGGAAGTGATAAGATATGATAAGATGCATGTGGATGTGGATGTGGATGTATGAATGTGGATGTATGGATGTGAATGTGGATGTGGATGTGGATGTGGATGTATGAATGTGGATGTATGGATGTGGATGTGGATGCATGAATGTGGATGTATGGATGTGAATGAGGATATAGATGAGGATGTATGGATGTGAATGTGCATGTAGATATGGATGTATAGATGTGAATGAGAATGTGGATGTGGATGTGGATGTATGTATGTATGTATGTGGATGTGGATGTATGAATGAGGACGTGATAATGAATGTATGCATGTGGATGTGGATATGGATGTGTATGTATGAATGCGGATATGGATGTGGATATGGATGTGTATGTATGAATGTGGATATGGGATGTGGATGTATAAATGAGGATGTGAAAATGGAGATAAGCATGTAGATGTGGCTGTATGGATGTGAATGTGGATGTGGATGTGGATGTATGGATGTGGATATGGATGTGAATATATGATATGTGATGTGAAGGAATCTGAAGTGAAGAGATGGAAAATGATATGATTGGATGAGTACACATATAAATGAAATGTGGAATAAGTAATGTGGATTGCATGAGGGATAATGTGGAAAAATGAGAGTTAATATAGAAATTGTATTTGTAAACTGTTTGTAAATGCTGTTTGTAAATGGCTGTTTTATGTCAAGAATGCTGGGAAAGCATTTTGACCGTCTTGTGATTAAGGTCGTGGAGACCTAACTGATAAAGTTGCAACTGCTGACGGAGAGTCAATGGAGGACGTCTCGCGTAGCAAGGTCGGCCGAGGTCTTGACCAGCCTCGGTTCGATTAAAATGGTGAGCTTCCGGTACGGTGGATGAGGGACCAAGGAAGCGGCCTATGAGTGAAGCGCTAGGTCACCTGCGAAGGATCCTAGAGGGTGCTGACCATACGGTGCTCGGGCTCTGGGTCGCCCAGGATACCCACGCGTGCGTCGAGGAAGATATTGGAACAAGGAGTAAGAGTTGTTTTCTGGAACCGGGCATGGATCTGGTTGACTGACCTTGCTGGTCCTCAACGGATGAGTCCATGGCTCTTTTATATGGATCTGTTGGTTGATCTTGCTGATCTTCAACGAGAGTCCATCTTGATAAGTGATTATATTGTTGAGTATTATGGGCTAGGAACTATTGAAACGGCCCCTGTGTGGACAGGTGGTGAGCGTTCTAGTTGCCAATGATGCCATAGATACTCTGATGAAGGAATGATGGGAAATTATGAATCAACTGGATAATTTGGGAGATTGTGATCAGTGGTACTATGGTTTCATTAAAGGATTGTTTTAAAGTTAGCTGATGCTAAGAAAAAGGCAATTTTCATATTGGGTGTGTAAGTGGTGTGGCTAGTTTTATGTTGCATGAAATTCCGGCTAGGGGGCCTTGGAACTCTTTTCCTTGGTACCCGGGACAAAACCTAACCAAATTCCAAATTGGATCCCATCACTACAGTGGTTGGGCGGTTGGCTAACCCATGGGATCGGATGGGGTTAGGCTGGACTGATGGATTCGTAAATCGAGACTCAATTTCTGTTATTACGATAGATAAAGTAAATCCCGGATAGTAATTGTTCTATGGATAGGAATCAACGGCTGTGCCTCCTTGGTGGGGAAAAAAGCGTTGATCCCAATGATCCAAGTGCAAGTTTCTTCCTTGATCTGACCAAGTATCTTTATAGATGCAGTCGGATCTGTTTTGATCAGTAAGAGTTTTGACTATGTTAGAGTAAAAATTATCCTGGTGGAATCGCCCGTGCTTTCCGGATAAGGGAAGTTTTTCCGGGTCTGGTTTTGGAAAAACCGACGGATTAGTCTTTTGTCCGGATATCCGTGGACGAGGCCCCGAGTGTGGGACCCTGCCTCGCGCAAGAAGTGCTACTTCCGCTGCTAGTACCCCGAATCCGTTGCGCGGTGGGAACAGGGATCTCACAGTTGGTATCAGAGCATTTGGTTAATAAAGATCAACTGAGAAGACAAATATGTCAAAAATTTATCAAGAAGCACAAAAAGGTTGTAATTGTGTGATATAATTCATACAATTTGATATTCAAACTGAAATTCGTAATTTGGTAATTGGGTCTTCAGATGGAAGTACCGCAATTATATAGAATCCCTGACTTGCTTGAGGCCTAGACATGATGGTATTTACCTTATAATTCCAAGAGCCACGACTAACCGTATATACCGAGAGTATACTGCAGCTCTTTACTGACAGTATATACGAGTAAATCTAAGACTTGAAATTATAAGCGTTAATGCTATCCAGATGATGAATTCGAATGTGGTTGATATGATTTTTAATTCTGTTTGAGAATTGATGAATTGAATTGGATTCTGATTGAAAATTCTGATTGAAAAATGATGATTTCTGAAATTAGTTGAAATATAAAAATCTGAACAAAACCACAATGAGGATGAATGGGACGAGTCCCAGTGATGATATTCATAACTGGAATGATGATAATGAATTCAGCAAATCACTATGAGATTAGTGGGTTGTGCTGTCAAATTGTTACTGTTAACACTTGATCAGTAGATCAAGTTAAGGGATGACAAATTGAGAACTTGCTTGACTGAAATTCCCGTGGAGGAATGTTCAGAAGGAAATTTTTCGGTCTAATGGACCATTATCATGTTAAAGATATGAATGATATGATCTGAATATTAATGATGAGTTCTATATAAGGGATATTTATCCCAGTGTTCTGCTGGGTTGACCAGAATATAAGGAACCCCAAAATAAAATTGGATGTTAAGAAAAAGAGTTGTCCTCTACCTTGCGAGATGAGGACATCTCGCACTTTTTAAGTGGGGTAGAATGTAAGATTCCTCCCCAGCCTTCGAGGTATACAGGAGTAAGAATCTCCCTTTCTGATCTTATAATTATTCCCTCTCTAAAATAAAAGAAAGTTCTGTTTAACAAAGGAAGACCCTTTTCCTAGAATACTTCTCAAGAGTCCCACCTGTTTTAAGGATTCAGAACAATGAGTTCAGAAGTGAGAATCGATGTTTTGGATATCAAGGTTTTGGTCTTCATTCGAGTACGGCCCAAAAGAAGTTCTTTATCTCTTGGGGAGTATATGAAGTT
The DNA here is from genome assembly GCF_041138505.1 of Cibotium barometz. Lineage (NCBI taxonomy): Eukaryota > Viridiplantae > Streptophyta > Polypodiopsida > Cyatheales > Cibotiaceae > Cibotium > Cibotium barometz. The sequence goes on from NC_141100.1 coordinate 34,046, forward strand.
ATCCCCCAGATATTGTGAGCCTTATATCTGAATTCAATGAAAGTAGGTGACTTAGCCTACAAGCTTCTTTTATCTCTTCATCTCAAAATTCTTAATGCCTTCTATAGAAAAATGTGTCAAACCCAAATCATGGAAAGACGGTAAAACTTCAGTGGCAAGTTACCGTTGGCTTCTAAGTTACGCTAGCTCCTTCCTTTATATAAGTCGTAACTTTTACTTGTCGCTCACAGTAATCTTACTTCCATCGATCTCCTTTCTTTCTTAATCTCCTTCATGGCTTGGCAACAAGAACTAGTTTTATCCCTAATGATTTCTCACCTTCAAGACGCAAGGGAGTCTGTGAAGAAAGATTTTATAGAGCAGTATGAGCGCTCACTTTTCCCTCACTTGGGAACTTCTGTAGCGCAGACAAAATGGCGGACCTATCAAGACATAACTAGGGTAACACCCTGGGGTCAGCAGCACTTTCGTAACAATGTCCGCTTGGCCATGGTTATTGAAGCTTTGGGTTTGGGTCCCCGATACTACTGCGTCATGAGATCAAGGCATCCTGGGTTTTCTGAGCGGGTCTTCTTATTGGCGTGTTCTCTTCCTCATAAGAAGATATGCCTTTACCCCGTTTTTGGCTTGCCTCTCAGAGGTCCTTTTGTTAGATCACCTCATACCACTGAGATAGGTGCGGCAATAACCAGCAGAATCATTCCCATAGATGAGTTACCCTATACTTGTGCAGCTTGTGAGTGCTGCTTTTGTGATCATATGATGGACGGGCTTATGGAAGTGTAAAGAGTTCTTCTATCTTTACTGTATAAGTTCCGAGAATGAATAAAGTTTAAATCTTGTTCTTATCTTGAATCTTGCTCTCTTTAAGACGTTTCTTGGTGGTTAATCTTTATTAAAATTTTTCTCTAAGTCTCATATTCGTGAATCTTGCGAAATTATCACAAGTTGCGAGATGAGGACATCTCGCGTTTTTTAAGTGGGGTAGAATGTAAGATTCCTCCCCCAACCCCTTTTTGATGTCTAGTATCTTCCCCTGTAATCAACCCTCTTCAGAAATATAAAGACCTTGTTTCTATCTGTTTTAGCCTAGAGAGAGAAAAATATTCTAGAGAGAGAATATTCAGATTTTGAATATTTTTGGATAGAAAAATATCTCTTATAATTCAGATGAGTTCCCCTGAAATAGAAATTCAAAAAGAATTTTCCAATGTGCAATTGGAATTAATTGGAAATAGGTATAAAGAACCTTAGTCTAAGGGTCTAGATTTTCAGAAATCTTTAGACTATGGTCCAATTAAGGTTCCTATGGGCCAATAGCATCAATCCATGTGTAGGGAAGAGATAAATCCAAATTTGTAAAAAAGAAGATACCCAAAAATGAGTAAATGCTCACATAAGGTGAAGAGTTGAAAATGTACAAGGTTTATTAGTAAAAAACTATGAGCAATATTAAAAATATGAGATATTTTGGGTATCCAAAAATGAGTAAATGCTCACATAAGATGAAGAGTTGAAAATGTACAAGGTTTATTAGTAAAAAACTATGAGCAATATTAAAATGATGCCATTATGACACATATGTAAGGAAGGGGAATTCTTTAAAGGAGGTGCATATTTCACATAAGATGAAGAGTTGAAAATGTACAAGGTTTATTAGTAAAAAACTATGAGCAATATTAAAATGATTCCATTATGACACATATGTAAGGAAGGGGAATTCTTTAAAGGAGGTGCATATTTCACATAAGATGAAGAGTTGAAAATGTACAAGGTTTATTAGTAAAAAAAAAACTATGAGCAATATTAAAATGATTCCATTATGACACATATGTAAGGAAGGCATTATGACACATATGTAAGGAAGGGGAGTTCTTTAAAGGAGGTGCATATTTCACATGCTTGAATGAGTTTTAAACTCATAAAAATTGAGATATTTCATCTCTCCTCTCTCCTCATTCAAGTCTAGTTCCAAAAAGTTAGCTTAACTGACCTAAAAATGGTCAAATATTGACCAAACTGATTTAGAAAATTCTAGAATCAGTTTGTTTGGTTAGGAGCTCAATTTTTCCTATAAATAGAAGCCTCCCCCTTGTTGAAAAATATATAGTGTTTATGCATCGTTACTCTACTCCACCTAAGCCAAGAACTGTGAATTCATTTAATAATTCACTAGTTTTTGGAGCTTCCCTCTTTCTTCAATCCCCATTAGTGGCTCCATCAACATACTTAACCAATTGATTGGTTGGGGGCCTCTACCGTGAACAAAGAATCAAGCAAGTTGTAAGGTAATTAGTGAATATTCATCTTTCTATAATTTCTCAATGTTTCTCTCTTCTCAACCCCTCTCAAGCTTGAGAAGTTTAATTGGTATGGTTTTTTTTTAAATGCTATTGAAGTTTGAATAGTAGTGAAGAGTTACATAATTTAATAAATGCTATTGAAGTTAATTTTCATTTATGTTTAAATTCTAATGATTCTTATGTAAATTCTCTCTCTCACTCAAGAAATGGTCATACTCATGACCCGTTCTCAATCCAAATCAAGCTTTTCATAAAGCTTTTCCTTAACCCAAGATTAAGCTATGCTTGAGGCCAATTTAATGGTTTTTTTTCTATGCTTTTAGTTTATGCATATTGATGATTCAATCCACTATAGATTAATGATCCAATTAGAGATAATTTTAATTATTTCCTTAATGATAAGCTTTATCCCTTAGAAAAAATTGAGATTTATCAGTCATAGCAGCGGAGCTATGGCAAAATTTTTATAAAAATTATGCATAAAATAATTTCATTCAAAGCATAAAAAGAGGACTTCCTACCATATTCTAGGAATTATCATCCTAGATTAATTGAAAGAATTTCATTATAATCATGGAGAAATTGAATTTTAATATCATGCATAAAGGATAATTTTTATATCAAAAGTGTTACTTTTATCATTTTTAATTTTCATGCATAGAAGTATGCATAAAGGAAAAATTTTTATATCAAAAGTGTTACTTTTATCATTTTTTAATTTTTCATGCATAGAAGTATGCATAAAGGAAAATTTTTTATATCAAAAGTGATACTTTTATCATTTTAATTTTCATGCATAGAAGTATGCATAAAGGATAATTTTTTTATATTAAAAGTGTTATTTTTATCATTTTTAATTTTCATGCATAGAAGGATGCATAAAGGAAAATTTTTTATATCAAAAGTGTTACTTTTATCATTTTTAATTTTCATGCATAGAAGTATGCATAAAGGATAATTTTTTTATATCAAAAGTGTTACTTTTATCATATTGGATTTCATGCATAGAGGTATGCATAAAAGTTGAATATTTTATTATAAAAGTGTTACTTTTAGCATAATTGAATTTCATGCATAGAGGTATGCATAAAAGATATGGGAAGTGATAAGATATGATAAGATGCATGTGGATGTGGATGTGGATGTATGAATGTGGATGTATGGATGTGAATGTGGATGTGGATGTGGATGTGGATGTATGAATGTGGATGTATGGATGTGGATGTGGATGCATGAATGTGGATGTATGGATGTGAATGAGGATATAGATGAGGATGTATGGATGTGAATGTGCATGTAGATATGGATGTATAGATGTGAATGAGAATGTGGATGTGGATGTGGATGTATGTATGTATGTATGTGGATGTGGATGTATGAATGAGGACGTGATAATGAATGTATGCATGTGGATGTGGATATGGATGTGTATGTATGAATGCGGATATGGATGTGGATATGGATGTGTATGTATGAATGTGGATATGGGATGTGCATGTATAAATGAGGATGTGAAAATGGAGATAAGCATGTAGATGTGGCTGTATGGATGTGAATGTGGATGTGGATGTGGATGTATGGATGTGGATATGGATGTGAATATATGATATGTGATGTGAAGGAATCTGAAGTGAAGAGATGGAAAATGATATGATTGGATGAGTACACATATAAATGAAATGTGGAATAAGTAATGTGGATTGCATGAGGGATAATGTGGAAAAATGAGAGTTAATATAGAAATTGTATTTGTAAACTGTTTGTAAATGCTGTTTGTAAATGGCTGTTTTATGTCAAGAATGCTGGGAAAGCATTTTGACCGTCTTGTGATTAAGGTCGTGGAGACCTAACTGATAAAGTTGCAACTGCTGACGGAGAGTCAATGGAGGACGTCTCGCGTAGCAAGGTCGGCCGAGGTCTTGACCAGCCTCGGTTCGATTAAAATGGTGAGCTTCCGGTACGGTGGATGAGGGACCAAGGAAGCGGCCTATGAGTGAAGCGCTAGGTCACCTGCGAAGGATCCTAGAGGGTGCTGACCATACGGTGCTCGGGCTCTGGGTCGCCCAGGATACCCACGCGTGCGTCGAGGAAGATATTGGAACAAGGAGTAAGAGTTGTTTTCTGGAACCGGGCATGGATCTGGTTGACTGACCTTGCTGGTCCTCAACGGATGAGTCCATGGCTCTTTTATATGGATCTGTTGGTTGATCTTGCTGATCTTCAACGAGAGTCCATCTTGATAAGTGATTATATTGTTGAGTATTATGGGCTAGGAACTATTGAAACGGCCCCTGTGTGGACAGGTGGTGAGCGTTCTAGTTGCCAATGATGCCATAGATACTCTGATGAAGGAATGATGGGAAATTATGAATCAACTGGATAATTTGGGAGATTGTGATCAGTGGTACTATGGTTTCATTAAAGGATTGTTTTAAAGTTAGCTGATGCTAAGAAAAAGGCAATTTTCATATTGGGTGTGTAAGTGGTGTGGCTAGTTTTATGTTGCATGAAATTCCGGCTAGGGGGCCTTGGAACTCTTTTCCTTGGTACCCGGGACAAAACCTAACCAAATTCCAAATTGGATCCCATCACTACAGTGGTTGGGCGGTTGGCTAACCCATGGGATCGGATGGGGTTAGGCTGGACTGATGGATCCGTAAATCGAGACTCAATTTCTGTTATTACGATAGATAAAGTAAATCCCGGATAGTAATTGTTCTATGGATAGGAATCAACGGCTGTGCCTCCTTGGTGGGGAAAAAAGCGTTGATCCCAATGATCCAAGTGCAAGTTTCTTCCTTGATCTGACCAAGTATCTTTATAGATGCAGTCGGATCTGTTTTGATCAGTAAGAGTTTTGACTATGTTAGAGTAAAAATTATCCTGGTGGAATCGCCCGTGCTTTCCGGATAAGGGAAGTTTTTCCGGGTCTGGTTTTGGAAAAACCGACGGATTAGTCTTTTGTCCGGATATCCGTGGACGAGGCCCCGAGTGTGGGACCCTGCCTCGCGCAAGAAGTGCTACTTCCGCTGCTAGTACCCCGAATCCGTTGCGCGGTGGGAACAGGGATCTCACAACTTGGAAGAACAAGCTGCTCAAAGATTTCAAAACTGCCATAAATAATTTCAGGGTCTCTCATCTCCTTAACTCTAAGATCAAGCAAGCTGCTTTCACCAAGAGGAAAGCTGCACAGGATCAAGCCATGGGAGATGCAGAATCTCTTCCTACTGAACCCTCTATAGCCAAGCTAGTCAAAGAGCAAGTTCAGAAGCAAGTTCAAGCACAGATCAACAAGCTAAAGAAAAGTCTAGCAAATGACACAGGTGGGACAAATAAAAAACGGAAAGATAATCAACAAAAGAAAAGCCAGAACAATAGCCAGAACAACAACAAGAAGAAAACTAGAAGCAACCAAGCTTCTAAGAAAGGCAATCAACAGAAAGACCGGCAAAACAACCACCAAGGTAAGCAGCAGCAGGGAAACAAGCCAAATAAAGGCAAGTCTACCCAGCCAAAAAACCAGCGGGGAAACCGGCAAGGGGGTGGAAATCAACCTCAAAGGAAGAAGACTTCCACCCCCTCCTCTGCACAGCCTTCCTCTTCTCGACAAGGCCGCAATACCCAGAAATCTGGTTCGGGACAGAAACAAAATCGGCAAAATTCACGAAGCAGATCCGCTCCACCGAGCCGATCTCGGTCTCGAAATCCCCGGCGTTAAGGCACCTCTTCTGGCTCCCTCTCCAAGATCCCGAGCGCTATGCTCTAATGCTTTTCTCTAGAAAGACCCCAACTGAGGTGGATCAACGTGTTTCAAACACTGCCATCCACAATCTCTCTCAGTACAAGCTTTCATTTAGCGAGAAAAAGCTTCTAGGACTTGGTTTGGGATATATTCCTCCGTCAAAGTTTCCGGATTCAACACATCTCACCAAAGACTATGATAATTTTGCAAGGCAACTTCGTCTTCGATGGTTTTTCAGAAATGCACCAGATATACCTCTTCCTCCTTTTCGAGTTGCAAACCCGAATTGGAATCCTTCTAAAGTTTATCAGCCTCTGGAAGACATCATCAACACTGGAAGAGTCATACTTCAAAATTCAATCTCTTCATGTGAGCGACTTCCTCAAAACAAGCTTTCGCTTCATTTGAGAAGAGCCCTTAACAGATTGATAAAGAACCATAACATCATTATCAAGCCAGCAGATAAAAACCTTGGTTTGGTAATTCTTGATAAATCATGGTATCTTAATGAAGGTGATCGGCAACTTCTAGATCAACAGGTCTATCTCCCAGTCACCCAAGCTCCATTGAATGAACTGTTTGATAGGCTTGCCTGCATCTGTCAAAAGTCTAGTGTGCTCTCAAGGGATGAAGCAAAGTTTATTTTGCAGAAGCCAGAGCAAGGGTTCAGAGTTTGCTCTCTTTACTTCTTGCCCAAAATCCACAAACCTACAGTGGTCGGAAGGCCAATCTGCTCTTACAATGGCTTTGTTTTTGAGAATGCGTCTATATGGCTTCATCATAAGCTTTTCCCCATTCTCCTCCAACAAAAGCAACATCTAAAAGACTCCCTCACTCTGATTAAAGAGTTATCTGAGCTTCATCTACCACAAGAAATTATCCTCTTCACATTTGATGTGGAATCTCTGTACCCCAGTATTCCCACCAATGAAGGACTGCATGCCCTCAAGATGATGATACAGGGTGACTTCAACCATGTAGAGCTCAACCTCATCATGACAATTGCCTCTCTTGTTCTCAAGAACCACTATCTTGAGTTTAATGGCACTTTTTGGCATCAAATCAGAGGCACTGCTATGGGGAGTAATTTTGCTGTTGTCTATGCCTGCCTTTTTCTATGTTATTTAGAAAACCTTCAAGAACAGGTACATCCCACAACAGAGCTACTCTACTACAAAAGATACATTGATGACGCTTTAGGTTTTTGGCATGGGTCTCACACCACTTTGCTTCAACATCTTAGCAACTATGCAATGGATCTTCAGGAGCATATCAAGATAACACATGTCTTCTCCAATTCATCTGTGGATTTTTTGGACATTCACCTCTTCAAAGGTACTAATTTTCAAACCACAGGAAAGCTTTCTACTAGTTGTTTTCAGAAAGAGCTGAACAGGTATCAATACCTCCCTTTCTCTTCCTGGCACCCTAGTCATCAAAAGGAATCCTTCATCATTGGAGAACTTAAGCGTTATGTCATCAGGGAAAGCACGCTTCAAAGCTACATCAAGCTAAAGCTTTTGTTTTTCCAACGACTTCGAGGTAGAGGATATCCGGATTCTCTCCTTCGGAAAACTTTCAGCAAGGTCAAGTACAATATGCGAACAGCTCTACTTCTAAAGGCTTCCAATCGAGAAACCTCTTCGAGTAAGCGGATCCCCCTGGTTCTTAAGCTTGACTACTCCAAGTACACCAAAGCTTTAAACTTGGGGGCCTCCCTAAACCCTAAACTTTTTTGGCTTTGCCAACAAAATCCCGAGCTGAAGCATATACCTAGACCTATGATTTGCTGGAGAAATCCAAGGAATCTGCGCTCCTATCTTGTTAGATCAAGGTTTCGAACCTCTAATTAGTAACTTTCTATTTTTAGTAAGTACTATTTTTAGCGTGGACCCACCTTTGTAAAGCAACCCTTGGGAGCATCGGCTTAACAGCATATGAGACCTCCCATGTTTGGTTCTGCTATCGGGAAAACCCTCCACCTATTTTATGCATCTCTCTAGTCTTCTAGTTACCTTATGTAACTTATTTTTGCATGTAGAGTCAACATGTCCACTCTAGCCTAATGGTTAAGGCTTGTGACTCTAATGAAAGAGGTCATGAGTTCAAAACCCATAGCTTGCATGAGATGCTATTGAGCTTCTTTTACTTGTTTAGAGAGCTCTACTTATCCGATTCGAGCGCCGTTTGTTGCATTGGGTTCTTCATGTCCTAAGCTTGCTTTTTCACAACAAAAGGCTGAATTATCCCACATGCAAAGAGGCAAAAGCTAGCCCTCCCTTCTCTACATAAGGGAGAGCTCTTATTCTTGTAATCTCAAACTTGGGTGTTCCACTGAAGAGCTCATTCTAGAGCGAAACTAGTTTGGAACTACACCCTCAAGTTAATACAAGAAATCGACTTTTTTAAGTCTTTTTTGTCTCTTAAATCAAAACAAATTTTGTTTTGTGTTTTGTGTATGTTAGGCACTTAGTCCTTTTTTGGGCAAGTAAAGTGTCTTTCTTGTGTGTGTGAGTAAGGCCATTGGTTTGGTGCTTAGCAAGAGGCACTTGGTCATTAATTTGGCTGGTTTAGTGTCTTTCTGTTGAGTATGCTCCTTCGATCTGGCATAATGTCATATTGCGTGGCATGCTAAGTGTCATTTCGATTGATGCACCTTCCCTTCCCCTTACCTTTATTTTTGAGAGCAACTAGTCGTTCTTTTGCGGCAAGTTGTTGTCCCCACGTCTTAGCCTTTGGTTTGGTGGACAACTAGTCGTTCTTTTGCGGCAAGTTGTTGTCCCCACATCTTAGCCTTTAGTTTGCGTGGGCAACTGGTCGTATTTTTCGGCTAGCTGTTGTCCTCGTGAGGTGGGATTTTGGACTTCTTGGTCATAGTGCGTGGCCATCTTAAGTTCATACTATTCACACCTCAACACCATATCTTACATACACTCCACTTGACTATCACATAACCGGCCCCCCGAAAAATTTATTTTTTGCTGCCGCAGCTACTTTTAGCTGCCGCAGCTACCGGTTATTTATCTTTATCACTCCACAATCGCACACCTGAAAAAACCCCTAAACCCTAAACCCTAAACCCTAAACCCTACACCCTCAAGTTAATACAAGAAATCGACTTTTTTAAGTCTTTTTTGTCTCTTAAATCAAATCAAATTTTGTCTTGTGTTTTTGTGTATGTTAGGCACTTAGTCCTTTTTGGGCAAGTAAAGTGTCTTTCTTGTGTGTGTGAGTAAGGCCATTGGTTTGGTGCTTAGCAAGAGGCACTTGGTCATTAATTTGGCTGGTTTAGTGTCTTTCTGCTGAGTATGCTCCTTCGATCTGGCATAATGTCATATTGCGTGGCATGCTAAGTGTCATTTCGATTGATGCACCTTCCCTTCCCCTTACCTTTATTTTTGAGGGCAACTAGTCGTTCTTTGCGGCAAGTTGTTGTCCCCACGTCTTAGCCTTTGGTTTGGTGGACAACTAGTCGTTCTTTTGCGGCAAGTTGTTGTCCCCACATCTTAGCCTTTAGTTTACGTGGGCAACTGGTCGTATTTTTCGGCTAGCTGTTGTCCTCGTGAGGTGGGATTTTGGACTTCTTGGTCATAGTGCGTGGCCATCTTAAGTTCATACTATTCACACCTCAACACCATACACTCCACTTGACTATCACGTAACCGGCCCCCCGAAAAATTTATTTTTTGCTACCGCAGTTACTTTTAGCTTCCGCAGCTACCGGTTATTTATCTTTATCACTCCACAACCGCACACCCGAAAAAACCCCTAAACCCTAGACCCTAAACCCTAGACCCTGAACCCTGAACCCTGAACCCTAAACCCTAAATGCAAACCCTAAACCCTAAACCCTAAATGCAAACCCTAAACCCTAAACCCAACAAAATCCCGAGCTGAAGCATATACCTAGACCTATGATTTGCTGGAGAAATCCAAGGAATCTGCGCTCCTATCTTGTTAGATCAAGGTTTCGAACCTCTAATTTGTAACTTTCTATTTTTAGTAAGTACTATTTTTAGCGTGGACCCACCTTTGTAAAGCAACCCTTGGGAGCATCGGCTTAACAGCATATGAGACCTCCCATGCTTGGTTCTGCTATCGGGAAAACCCTCCACCTATTTTATGCATCTCTCTAGTCTTCTAGTTACCTTATGTAACTTATTTTTGCATGTAGTGTCAACATGTCCACTCTAGCCTAATGGTTAAGGCTTGTGACTCTAATGAAAGAGGTCATGAGTTCAAAACCCATAGCTTGCATGAGATGCTATTGAGCTTCTTTTACTTGTTTAGAGAGCTCTACTTATCCGATTCGAGCGCCGTTTGTTGCGTTGGGTTCTTCATGTCCTAAGCTTGCTTTTTCACAACAAAAGGCTGAATTATCCCACATGCAAAGAGGCAAAAGCTAGCCCTCCCTTCTCTACATAAGGGAGAGCTCTCATTCTTGTAATCTCAAACTTGGGTGTTCCACTGAAGAGCTCACTCTAGAGCGAAACTAGTTTGGAACTACACCCTCAAGTTAATACAAGAAATCGACTTTTTTAAGTCTTTTTTGTCTCTTAAGTCAAATCAAATTTTGTCTTGTGTTTTGTGTATGTTAGGCACTTAGTCCTTTTTTGGGCAAGTAAAGTGTCTTTCTTGTGTGTGTGAGTAAGGCCATTGGTTTGGTGCTTAGCAAGAGGCACTTGGTCATTAATTTGGCTGGTTTAGTGTCTTTCTGCTGAGTATGCTCCTTCGATCTGGCATAATGTCATATTGCGTGGCATGCTAAGTGTCATTTCGATTGATGCACCTTCCCTTCCCCTTACCTTTATTTTTGAGGACAACTAGTCGTTCTTTGCGGCAAGTTGTTGTCCCCACGTCTTAGCCTTTGGTTTGGTGGACAACTAGTCGTTCTTTTGCGGCAAGTTGTTGTCTCCACATCTTAGCCTTTAGTTTGCGTGGACAACTGGTCGTATTTTTTCCGCTAGCTGTTGTCCTCGTGAGGTGGGATTTTGGACTTCTTGGTCATAGTGCGTGGCCATCTTAAGTTCATACTATTCACACCTCAACACCATATCTTACATACACTCCACTTGACTATCACGTAACCGGCCCCCCGAAAAATTTATTTTTTGCTGCCGCAGCTACCGGTTATTTATCTTTATCACTCCACAACCGCACACCTGAAAAAACCCCTAAACCCTAAACCTTTGCTATCATGGTGCTTTTGAACACTATCCCAGAGGCAGCAAACGAAGGTCAAGACAACCCTTCTACCAGCCAGGGAGCGTTTCAATTTGCTAGTGGAGAAAGGGAACGTGCTAAGCGGAGAATGGATGATTCTACAGATACTGCTAATGCACAAAACCAATACAGGTTTACACTTGGTGCTTCATCATCATCCTATGATGACCTTTTTGCTTTGCCTACTCTTCCCATCGCTCAACCTTCTCACCTTAAAGATTTCTTGAAGAAGTCTATCGAGGAGTACAAGAAGATGTTTTTAGCTTTTGAGAAAAGTCAAGCTTACCTCAAAAAGCTTAGAGAGCAAAGAGAAGAAGGCACCGTACCTAACAGTCTTCGACTCAAACCACCCCGCCTTACTGTGCAAGATGAACAAGGACAGGCCTTTCTCAATCAAACTCTACAAGATCTTTGTAAAAATTACAGGAGCAGCTGCTTGGAAGTCCTCATTGAAGCCCAAGCAAAGCTGGTAGAGAATCAAGAAAAGAAGCTGGATGCTTATGCCTCCACTTTTGAAGCCAGTCTCCAGGAAATCCTGAACCTCATGGCTGCTTTGGAACTCATGGACAGCCCACACGCTTTATGGGAAAACACCATGAAGACTTGGAAGAACAAGCTGCTCAAAGATTTCAAAACTGCCATAAATAATTTCAGGGTCTCTCATCTCCTTAACTCTAAGATCAAGCAAGCTGCTTTCACCAAGAGGAAAGCTGCACAGGATCAAGCCATGGGAGATGCAGAATCTCTTCCTACTGAACCCTCTATAGCCAAGCTAGTCAAAGAGCAAGTTCAGAAGCAAGTTCAAGCACAGATCAACAAGCTAAAGAAAAGTCTAGCAAATGACACAGGTGGGACAAACAAAAAACGGAAAGATAATCAACAAAAGAAAAGCCAGAACAATAGCCAGAACAACAACAAGAAGAAAACTAGAAGCAACCAAGCTTCTAAGAAAGGCAATCAACAGAAAGACCGGCAAAACAACCACCAAGGTAAGCAGCAGCAGGGAAACAAGCCAAATAAAGGCAAGTCTACCCAGCCAAAAAACCAACGGGGAAACCGGCAAGGGGGTGGAAATCAACCTCAAAGGAAGAAGACTTCCACCCCCTCCTCTGCACAGCCTTCCTCTTCTCCACAAGGCCGCAATACCCAGAAATCTGGTTCGGGACAGAAACAAAATCGGCAAAATTCACGAAGCAGATCCGCTCCACCGAGCCGATCTCGGTCTCGAAATCCCCGGCGTTAAGGCACCTCTTCTGGCTCCCTCTCCAAGATCCTGAGCGCTATGCTCTATTGCTTTTCTCTAGAAAGACCCCAACTAAGGTGGATCAACGTGTTTCAAACACTGTCATCCACAATCTCTCTCAGTACAAGCTTTCATTTAGCGAGAAAAAGCTTCTAGGACTTGGTTTGGGATATATTCCTCCGTCAAAGTTTCCGGATTCAACACATCTCACCAAAGACTATGATAATTTTGCAAGGCAACTTCATCTTCGATGGTTTTTCAGAAATGCACCAGATAGACCTCTTCCTCCTTTTCGAGTTGCAAACCCGAATTGGAATCCTTCTAAAGTTTATCAGCCTCTGGAAGACATCATCAACACTGGAAGAGTCATACTTCAAAATTCAATCTCTTCATGTGAGCGACTTCCTCAGAACAAGCTTTCGCTTCATTTGAGAAGAGCCCTTAACAGATTGATAAAGAACCATAACATCATTATCAAGCCAGCAGATAAAAACCTTGGTTTGGTAATTCTTGATAAATCATGGTATCTTAATGAAGGTGATCGGCAACTTCTAGATCAACAGGTCTATCTCCCAGTCACCCAAGCTCCATTGAATGAACTGTTTGATAGGCTTGCCTGCATCTGTCAAAAGTCTAGTGTGCTCTCAAGGGATGAAGCAAAGTTTATTTTGCAGAAGCCAGAGCAAGGGTTCAGAGTTTGCTCTCTTTACTTCTTGCCCAAAATCCACAAACCTACAGTGGTCGGAAGGCCAATCTGCTCTTACAATGGCTTTGTTTTTGAGAATGCGTCTATATGGCTTCATCATAAGCTTTTCCCCATTCTCCTCCAACAAAAGCAACATCTAAAAGACTCCCTCACTCTGATTAAAGAGTTATCTGAGCTTCATCTACCACAAGAAATTATCCTCTTCACATTTGATGTGGAATCTCTGTACCCCAGTATTCCCACCAATGAAGGACTGCATGCCCTCAAGATGATGATACAGGGTGACTTCAACCATGTAGAGCTCAACCTCATCATGACAATTGCCTCTCTTGTTCTCAAGAACCACTATCTTGAGTTTAATGGCACTTTTTGGCATCAAATCAGAGGCACTGCTATGGGGAGTAATTTTGCTGTTGTCTATGCCTGCCTTTTTCTATGTTATTTAGAAAACCTTCAAGAACAGGTACATCCCACAACAGAGCTACTCTACTACAAAAGATACATTGATGACGCTTTAGGTTTTTGGCATGGGTCTCACACCACTTTGCTTCAACATCTTAGCAACTATGCAATGGATCTTCAGGAGCATATCAAGATAACACATGTCATCTCCAATTCATATGTGGATTTTTTGGACATTCACCTCTTCAAAGGTACTAATTTTCAAACCACAGGAAAGCTTTCTACTAGTTGTTTTCAGAAAGAGCTGAACAGGTATCAATACCTCCCTTTCTCTTCCTGGCACCCTAGTCATCAAAAGGAATCCTTCATCATTGGAGAACTCAAGCGTTATGTCATCAGGGAAAGCACGCTTCAAAGCTACATCAAGCTAAAGCTTTTGTTTTTCCAACGACTTCGAGGTAGAGGATATCCGGATTCTCTCCTTCGGAAAACTTTCAGCAAGATCAAGTACAATATGCGAACAGCTCTACTTCTAAAGGCTTCCAATCGAGAAACCTCTTCTTCGAGTAAGCGGATCCCCCTAGTTCTTAAGCTTGACTACTCCAAGTACACCAAAGCTTTAAACTTGGGGGCCTCCCTAAACCCTAAACTTTTTCGGCTTTGCCAACAAAATCCCGAGCTGAAGCATATACCTAGACCTATGATTTGCTGGAGAAATCCAAGGAATCTGCGCTCCTATCTTGTTAGATCAAGGTTTCGAACCTCTAATTTGTAACTTTCTATTTTTAGTAAGTACTATTTTTAGCGTGGACCCACCTTTGTAAAGCAACCCTTGGGAGCATCGGCTTAACAGCATATGAGACCTCCCATGCTTGGTTCTGCTATCGGGAAAACCCTCCACCTATTTTATGCATCTCTCTAGTCTTCTAGTTACCTTATGTAACTTATTTTTGCATGTAGTGTCAACATGTCCACTCTAGCCTAATGGTTAAGGCTTGTGACTCTAATGAAAGAGGTCATGAGTTCAAAACCCATAGCTTGCATGAGATGCTATTGAGCTTCTTTTACTTGTTTAGAGAGCTCTACTTATCCGATTCGAGCGCCGTTTGTTGCGTTGGGTTCTTCATGTCCTAAGCTTGCTTTTTCACAACAAAAGGCTGAATTATCCCACATGCAAAGAGGCAAAAGCTAGCCCTCCCTTCTCTACATAAGGGAGAGCTCTCATTCTTGTAATCTCAAACTTGGGTGTTCCACTGAAGAGCTCACTCTAAAGCGAAACTAGTTTGGAACTACACCCTCAAGTTAATACAAGAAATCGACTTTTTTAAGTCTTTTTTGTCTCTTAAATCAAATCAAATTTTGTCTTGTGTTTTGTGTATGTTAGGCACTTAGTCCTTTTTTGGGCAAGTAAAGTGTCTTTCTTGTGTGTGTGAGTAAGGCCATTGGTTTGGTGCTTAGCAAGAGGCACTTGGTCATTAATTTGGCTGGTTTAGTGTCTTTCTGCTGAGTATGCTCCTTCGATCTGGCATAATGTCATATTGCGTGGCATGCTAAGTGTCATTTCGATTGATGCACCTTCCCTTCCCCTTACCTTTATTTTTGAGGACAACTAGTCGTTCTTTGCGGCAAGTTGTTGTCCCCACGTCTTAGCCTTTGGTTTGGTGGACAACTAGTCGTTCTTTTGCGGCAAGTTGTTGTCTCCACATCTTAGCCTTTAGTTTGCGTGGACAACTGGTCGTATTTTTTCCGCTAGCTGTTGTCCTCGTGAGGTGGGATTTTGGACTTCTTGGTCATAGTGCGTGGCCATCTTAAGTTCATACTATTCACACCTCAACACCATATCTTACATACACTCCACTTGACTATCACGTAACCGGCCCCCCGAAAAATTTATTTTTTGCTGCCGCAGCTACTCTTAGCTGCCGCAGCTACCGGTTATTTATCTTTATCACTCCACAACGGCACACCTGAAAAAACCCCTAAACCCTAAACCCAAACCCTAAATCCTAAACCCAAAACCCAAAACCTGAACCCTGAACCCTGAACCCTGAACCCTAAACCCAAGCCCTAAGCCCTAATCCCTAAATCCTAAACCCTAAACCTAAACCCTAAACCCTAAACCGGTTTGGAACCACACCCTCAAGTTAATACAAGAAATCGACTTTTTCAAGTCTTTTTTGTCTCTTAAATCAAATTTTGTCTTGTGTTTTGTGTATGTTAGGCACTTAGTCCTTTTTTGGGCTAGTAAAGTGTCCTTCTTGTGTGTGTGAGTAAGGCCATTGGTTTGGTGCTTAGCAAGAGGCACTTGGTCATTAATTTGGCTAGTTTAGTGTCTTTCTGTTGAGTATGCTCCTTCGATCTGGCATAATGTCATATTGCGTGGCATGTTAAGTGTCATTTCGATTGATGCACCTTCCCTTCCCCTTACCTTTATTTTTTGAGGGCAACTAGTCGTTCTTTTATGGCAAGTTTTTGTCCCCACGTCTTAGCCTTTGGTTTGGTGGGCAACTAGTCCTTCTTTTACGGCAAGTTGTTGTCCCCACATCTCAGCCTTTAGTTTGCGTGGGCAACTTGGTCGTATTTTTCGGCTAGCTGTTGTCCTCGTGAGGTGGGATTTTGGACTTTTTGGTCATAGTGCGTGGCCATCTTAAGTTCATACTATTCACACCTCAACACCATACACTCCACTTGACATCACTTCACTATCACGTAACCGGCCCCCGAAAAATTTATTTTTTGCTGCCGTAGCTAATTTTAGCTGTCGCGCAGCTACCGGTTATTTATCTTTATCACTCCACAACCGCACACCTGAAAAAATCCCTAAACCCTAAACCCTAAACCCTAAACCCTGCAACCAGCTACTACCGGTTATTTATCTTTATCACTCCACAACCGCACACCTGAAAAAACCCCTAAACCCTAAACCCTAAACCCTTTGTTGCAAGGTTTAGGGTTTAGGGTTTAGGGTTGCTGCAGCTACTTTTAGCTGCCGCAGCTACCGGTTATTTATCTTTATCACTCCACAACCGCACACCTGAAAAAACCCCTAAAAACTAAACCTTTGCTATCATGGTGATTTTGAACACTATCCCAGAGGCAGCAAACGAAGGTCAAGACGGTTTCTACCAGTTTTGCAGAAGCCAGAGCAAGGGTTCAGAGTTTGCTCTCTTTACTTCTTGCCCAAAATCCACAAAGCTACAGTGGTCGGAAGGCCAATCTGCTCTTACAATGGCTTTGTTTTTGAGAATGCGTCTATATGGCTTCATCATAAGCTTTTCCCCATTCTCTTCCAACAAAAGCAACATCTAAAAGACTCCCTCACTCTGATTAAAGAGTTATCTGAGCTTCATCTACCACAAGAAATTATCCTCTTCACATTTGATGTGAAATCTCTGTACCCCAATATTCCCACTAATGAAGGACTGCATGCCCTCAAGATGATGATACAGGGTGACTTCAACCATGTAGAGCTCAACCTCATCATGACAATTGCCTCTCTTGTTCTCAAGAACCACTATCTTGAGTTTAATAGCACTTTTTGGCATCAAATCAGAGGCACTGCTATGGGCAGTAATTTTGCTGTTGTCTATGCCTACATCCCACCACAGAGCTACTCTACTACAAAAGATACATTGATGACGCTTTAGGTTTTTGGCATGGGTCTCACACCACTTTGCTTCAACATCTTAGCAACTATGCAATGGATCTTCAGGAGCATATCAAGATAACACATGTCATCTCCAATTCATCTGTGGATTTTTTGGACATTCACCTCTTCAAAGGTACTAATTTTCAAACCACAGGAAAGCTTTCTACTAGTTGTTTTCAGAAAGAGCTGAACAGGTATCAATACATCCCTTTCTCTTCCTGGCACCCTAGTCATCAAAAGGAAGCCTTCATCATTGGAGAACTTAAGCATTATGTCATCAGGGAAAGCACGCTTCAAAGCTACATCAAGCCAAAGCTTTTGTTTTTCCAACGACTTCGAGGTAGAGGATATCCGGATTCTCTCCTTCGGAAAACTTTCAGCAAGATCAAGTACAATATGCGAACAGCTCTACTTCTAAAGGCTTCCAATCGAGAAACCTCTTCAAGTAAGCGGATCCCCTTGTTCTTAAGCTTGACTACTCCAAGTACACCAAAGCTTTAAACTTGGGGGCCTCCCTAAACCCTAAACTTTTTCGGCTTTGCCAACAAAATCCCGAGCTGAAGCATATACCTAGACCTATGATTTGCTAAAAAAATCCAAGGAATCTGCGCTCCTATCTTGTTAGATCAAGGTTTCGAACCAATAATTTGTAACTTTCTATTTTTAGTAAGTACTATTTTTAGCGTGGACCCACCTTTGTAAAGCAACCCTTGGGAGCATCGGCTTAACAGCATATGAGACCTCCCATGCTTGGTTCTGCTATTGGGAAAACCCTCCACCTATTTTATGCATCTCTCTAGTCTTCTAGTTACCTTATGTAACTTATTTTTGCATGTAGAGTCAACATGTCCACTCTAGCCTAATGGTTAAGGCTTGTGACTCTAATGAAAGGGGTCATGAGTTCAAAACCCATAGCTTGCATGAGATGCTATTGAGCTTCTTTTACTTGTTAAGAGAGCTCTACTTATCCGATTCGAGCGCCGTTTGTTGCATTGGGTTCTTCATGTCCTAAGCTTGCTTTTTCACAACAAAAGGCTGAATTATCCCACATGAAAAGAGGCAAAAGCTAGCCCTCCCCTCTCTACATAAGGGAGAGCTCTCATTCTTGTAATCTCAAACTTGGGTATTCCACTGAAGAGCTCATTCTAGAGCGAAACTAGTTTGGAACTACACCCGCAAGTTAATACAAGAAATCGACTTTTTTAAGTCTTTTTTGTCTCTTAAATCAAATTTTGTCTTGTGTTTTGTGTATGTGAGGCACTTAGTCCTTTTTTGGGCTAGTAAAGTGTCTTTCTTGTGTGTGTGAGTAAGGCCATTGTTTTGGTGCTTAGCAAGAGGCGCAACTGTCTTTGTCCTTCTCTTATCTTTGTGCAATTGTCTATGTACTTTTATAAACATTGTGAATGAAAAAGACACTTTGGGGTTTTTTTTTATGGACATTGGTCAGTAGTAGGTAGCCTTTTGTGAACCGTTTTTTGTAGAATCCCATGTAGGAGCGCGTGTATGTCTGCGTCTACCCTACCTGCACAGTTCTTTCACGCAAATATACATGCAATTTTTGATAGGGTTTTACATGCTTTCATTGATGGGGTTTTACACACAACAGTGCACAAGTGTACACACGCATTTTCATTTTTTGCTTGTCACACAATTACATATTTTTGTGCATGATCATGTGGCTGTATAAGGGTTCTAGTCTTCAATGTAGCTCATCTTGTACATATACTCTCTAGCTTTATTTGCAATGTAAACAGAGGAATAACTATATAGAATTTGACATATGAGAGTGGGTGATTTTCAATTGCAACTTTGTAAGAGGACTTGTAATATTTGGATCCCCAATACAAGTCATGACATTGTTCAACTAGCTTGTCCAAAATTATAAGCTATGCCATTTTTTGAGCAAGCTTGTCCAATATTTCTTGTTTGTCTGAGCTTTGTATATTACAATCTACTTAGATTACTCTTAGGAAAGGTCATGAAGGCTAATTGTTACCTTGGCTATATCATCAATGTCTTTGATATGTAGTTATAACAATAACAATGATGCCATCTTTGTGATTAATCTTGCATTGCTTTTGCTTGAACTAAATGCAAAGTACTTCATGATGCATGATGCATACAAATGCTTTTCTTTTCGTATATTCTTCATGGATCCGAGTTCTTCATGAGTCCAGCGAGACAGCAGGCTTCTCCTCTCCCACGCCCATCGAGGAGACATACCCCTTCATAGCCACCATTATGTACTCCCTCACAGCCACCATCACGCTTAGTGTCACGTCCATAATCACATACACAATCCCCCAGTCATGACTCCACCTGTAGTAACAAAGCAGAGTAGACGCTATCGTAGGGAGAGTGGGAGTGGAGGATGCGGCGGGTGCTTTGGTGGGGGAAGTGGCATGCAGTGAGAGAGGTAGAGGGAGAGATATACTATGATGTGACGGGATAGGGGCGAGATAGTGATGGATGTGAGGGGGAAAGAGGTAATGTAATACATGCATGGGGTAGTATCAAACTTGTATAGAAATTGTTTTATTAAATTTAAAGATCAAAATAGCCGATTAGTTGGGGAGGTAATAGATGTTGTACATAGTCAGTATCCCAATCCCCCACATGCGACATTCTCAAATGTATGGGGAAGGATGCAAATAAGGGAGATCTTAAGTAATAAAAGATCTCACCTTAAGAAACTCTTGTATGATGATCGACTAAATCAAGCTATGGGTGGCTATCCTACCGAGAAACCTGCCACCACCACTGCCCACAAATGCGAGTGGAAGGAGGCAAAGAAATGAGCGGAGAGTGCCATGAAGAGCAAGCAACATGTGGATGCACGATGGATCCAGATATGGAGACCATTGGATTTTTGCATTTCGGATCTGGAGGCGTCGAGTCATGGGAGGCACAGTTCATAAGTATCTTGCCATCTTATTTGATTTTTTACTAAATTCATTGATTCTATGATTGTTTTAATCTTACAAATTGTGTTGATTATGTTACAGCGACGGGTTATGGGGAGGAAGCCCATAGCCCACGAGACTGCGTATGCTCGTTGGCATAGCAAACATGAGACGTGGGCCCTCTTCAAAACCAAGGGACGTATCACAGACGCGTAATTTGAGATGGCCATGAGACCGTACGTTCCACATGTACTTGAAAACTCTAAACGAATGATTTTAGTTTATTAAATTTTGAATTACATATACATATAATTATATATGATATATTACTTGAATAGGCACAAGCTGCTACTGCACCTACTGATGCTCTCGCCCGCCGTCTCGCTGATGATCCACCCATCACCATCGTCGTCTCGCTGCTGCTCCTGCTCCTGCTCCTATTGGATGTGAATGACGACAGAGTGAGCACTACTCATCGGACATGTATACCGATGTGAGCTTATCTGATCATGGAGGGAGTAGCTTGTCATCATATGAGTCTGAGTAGTACTCAGACTTATAGTATCACATCCATATTGAGGATGTGGTTGTATATATATTTTTGTAATTGAAGCGATAGGCTTTTCTAGAAAAACCAATTTGATTTTGTATATATTAATTTATAATTGAAGCCATGGGCTACTTCGACATATGGACTCCCTTGTATATATGTTTTTTCATAATGAAATCCATGGGCTTAATTCAGCACACATAAAAATTTGATAGTATTACATTCATGTCTATCTTGAATCATGTATTGATAATGTCTGCATTCATGTCATTCTTAAATCGTGTATTGACAATGCACAAAATGTTCTCTGTGGATGGTGCAATGCACACAAAAAAGAATCCAGAGAGTGCTATTGGTTGCTGGAATGCTGGAATAGCATTCAGGCACCAATAGCACTCTTTGGATTTTTTATTTTTGCTTTTTATTCACGTGTATTTACGCATAAAGTCTGTAAAACTTGCATGTATATGCGTGGAAACTCTGTTAAACATGCGTGCATCGGTGCAGCAAAACTAGTAAAATGTGTGTATAAGCTTGTGTATAAGCTTGTGTATAAGTGCATCTGACGAGCATCGTACACGCCCTTTTACACGCATGTCTGTGCCTGCGCGATGATACATGTGCTAATACATGGGCCCGCTACTTTTTTCACAAGTCATTTTTCACGGCTAGCAGTGTGGATATGAACCCAATCCCTTGTAGTGAGTGAAGAGCAAAGGAATGGTGGTTCAATCACATGAAGTTCTAAAAAATCTACATTCTACTCAAATCAAGATAAAGATAGAGGTAGAGCAAGAGGTCATTTTGGTAGCCGTTCACGAAATCAGAACCAATATCAACAACACGAAAGCTAGTCCTATGGAGGAGGACGTGGTAATTCTAGAGGCAGGGGGAGGCAAAGAGGATGCGATTCATGGCAAAGGAACCAACAGGTAGATAGCAACACAAAGTGCTATTATTGTGGGAAGCCTAAACATAAAGATAAGATCGGCTATAAAAATTAGAATGACATCAGGAATGGAAAATTGTAGCAAAGCAACTATGCATCATTCAATGAGCATGGTGATGATAGAAATGAGCACCATTTTATGATGCAGCACATGGTTAACTCCATGATAGAAAATGCTGCAAATTGCAAAAATGTATGGTTGACTTAGGTGCTTCTAACCACACATGACTAGTCATGGTGAGTGGTTTAGTAATGTTAGAAGGAAAAAGCTAGGCTATATTAAAATAGGTTATGATATTGCTCACCATGACTAGTCATGGTGAGTGGTTTAGTAATGTTAGAAGGAAAAAGCTAGGCTATATTAAAATAGGTTATGATATTGCTCATCCAATTGCACAAGTTGGTAAGGTGCCACTGGCTATGCATGATAGAAGAACAAAGTACTTGTCAGATGTACTTCATGTTCCTAACATTACCAAGAACTTGGTTTCAGTTGGCCAAATGGTTAAGCAGGGTTTGCAAGTCAGATTCAACCCTCATGGATGTTTTGTTAAGGATTTGAAAAATCAATGCCTCTCTTGGTTGCAAAAAAAAGGCAACAAAAATGGCAGAATGTTTATCTTGGATGCTGATATCCCAGAGGTGCACGCTGCTATGTTTGTGCATGGAAGAGGTGTCATTGCAGATATTGAAATATGGCACAATGCATTGGGCACATGAATATACAAAGGCTGAAATCTAAGCAAATGCAGAGTATTGTTGCAGGTTTGGCAAAATTCAGAGTGGATGGAATGCAAAAGGTATGCGAAGCATGCCAAATGGGCAAGCAAGCCAAACATGCTGTTAGATATCCGTAACGCCACTACGGGCATTACAACGAGAGGGGACGGTCACCACCTAGCCATAGAGGAAGAATGAGGATTGCCCCTTATCCCCCAGGCTATATAGTGTGTGGCCTGTCGTCCACACTAGCCTGGCCGCCCATGACTCCGCATGGGCATCCTCTCCCACTGAACCCCGGACATGGCCATCCGGTCTGCCGTCGGTCTTCACAGGCATTACAGTCTACGTGACATTACCTCCCCCTTAAGAAGAGTTTTTGTCCTCAAAAACAAACTGGGGAAACCTTTTGGAAATTGCACTACGGCGTTCCCAGGTTGACACCTCCTCATCCCTATCTGTCCATTTAACAAGTATCTCCTGGTACACTTTATGTCGGGTTTGTCTATCACGATACTCTAGAATCTTTTCAGGTTCATGTGGTATCTTTGGTGGCTCTATCAAGTCCACCAAAATCTCTGGAGAAACTGCGTTCTCTAACCCATGAACTGATTTCTTCAGTTTACTGACATGGAAGACAAGATGGACTTGAGAACTCTCCGGTAACTCAAGTTTATATGCTACGTCCCCAATCTTCTTAAGGATTTTAAAAGGACCATAATATCTCGGAGAAAGTTTATCACACTTTCCCGTTTTCATGGTTTCTGACTGCGCAGGAACCTTGAGGAATACAAAGTCACCTTCTGCAAAGGTCACCTTTCTTCGTCCTTTATCCGCATAAGTTTTAGCGCGATCCTGAGCGCTACGAATGCTCTCACGTGTGGCTCTGAGAATATCATTCATATCTTCAAGGAAATCCTTGACAAATTGAATCTTCTCCTTTTCTAGGCCTACAGCCATCGGAGATCTCGGCTGGAATCCATACATTAACATGAATGGTGTAAATCCAATCGCTGTGAGTGTTTGGAGCTGTTATAGGCAAAACTCCAATAAGGGCAATTACTCTTCCCAATTAGATTGCTTCTTACTAACATAAGAACGCAACATATCCTCTAGAATTTGGTTAACTCTTTCAGTTTGACCATCAGACTCCGGATAATCTGCCGTACTCATACTCAGAGTAGTATCCAATTTTTTGAAGACTTCCCTCCAAAAATGACTGTTGAACTTTCTATCTCTATCTGGGCAGCAGGCCATATAGCTTGTAGAGATGTTCAATAAAGAGTTTTGCCAACTCTGGCCTTTTTATAGTTTTCTTCGTGGCGATAAACTTTGCCATTTTAGTTAACCTATCCACTTCCACCCACACCGAGTCATTCCCTCGACTCGTCTTGGGTAAACCGATAATGAAACCCATGGAAATGCTTTTCCATTTCCCTTGAGAAATCTCTAGCGGATGGAGTAGTCCTCCAACCTTAAGACGTTCATGTTTATTGACCTGGCACTTATTGCATTTTAGCACATAAGTCTGGACGTCCTTAAACAAACTAGGCCAATAAAATTGTCTTTTTACTAGTACATAGGTCTTCTAAATCCTAGGATGACCCGCACTTGACCCGCACTTGGACTATCATGACTTTCTTTAAGAATTTGGGCCCGAAAGTCACCAATAGTTGGTACACATATTCTACCCTTGTAGAGTAAGTACCCGTCGTTAATGGAGTAATTAGCATATTTCTCCCCCCGACGAAGTTTATCACTCCCCTTTGAAGCCGTGACAGCTAAAGGTGATGAAGGGCCTACGTCAGAACTCTCCGGCTCCAAATTATACCCAGAAGACATGGCTAGTCTCTCCGGACTAACTCTCGCTTCCCTTCCCGTTGCACCTTCGGCCAGTCTCTCCGGACTAGCAATACGTGCCAACGAGGGAGGTGGTCGCGTCTGTGAAGAAGTGCGTACGCGTACAGCGCACCAGACCTCTGCAAAAGATGGATCGTGCTCACATAAACCATGTAGGGACTTCAAGAAATCATTCTTGAAGATTGTGAAACTAAGTTCATTAATCTGTGGCATGCGACTAAGTGCATCTGCCACCACGTTATTCCACCGAGCTTTTCTACCCTTCAGTTCATTTTGACTTGAAAGCCATTTCAGACTTTCATGGTCCGTCCGGACCTCAAAAGTAGCACCATATAAATAGTGTCTCCACTTTTTTAGTGCATGAACTATCGCTAGTAACTCTCGCTCGTAAGCTGAGTAGTTACGTTACGCACGATCTAACTTTTTACTCTCAAATGCAATTGGGCATCCCCTTTGCATAAGTACAGCCCCAATGGCCTCATTACTAGCGTCTGTTTCCAAAACAAACGGCTCATTTGGATCCACAATAGTCAAAACAGGTGCAGCTGCTGCTGGTCACCTTGAGCTTATCAAAGCTTTTCTGTTGGGCTTCCCCCCAATTAATGTTTTTTGTTTTTGACCGTAAACTAGTCAGTCAACGGGACTGCGATCTTCGCGTAGTCCTTTACATACTGTCGGTAGAACCCCGACATGCCAAGAAAAATCTGCAGTTCCTCGAGATTCTTCGGCGCTGGCCATTTAAGAATAGCCTCTACTTTTTCTGGCTCCATCCGCGTACCATCGGCGGATATAATATGGCCAAGGTAGTGAATTTCTATTTCAAAAAATTCACATTTGCTTTTCTTTGCAAATAATTTGTGCTCTCACTTCTTTCTGTGTCTTACTGTACACAAGAATATCATCTAGGAAAACTACTATGAATTTTCCCAGATATGGATGTAAAATACTGTCCATCAGTGTCATAAACGTCACTGGAGCATTGGTTAGTCCAAATGGCATAACCAAAAACTCAAAATGCCCGAAACGGGTCCTAAATGATGTTTTCGCAACATCTTCTGCTTTTATTCTAACCTGATGATATCCAGATCTCAGGTCTATTTTTGTAAAGTATCTCAATCCATAGAGTTGATCAAACAACTCATCCATGCGTGGCATCGGATACTTGTTCTTAATCGTTATCTGATTAAGAGCCCTATAGTCTATGCATATCCGCATAGATCCGTCTTTCTTCTTTATACCAGAAGAATAGGCGATGCCCACGGACTTGAACTAGGCCGAATGAAGCCTTTGTTCAAATATTCCGTCAATTGTTTTTCCACCGAGTCTCCTGTGCCTCGGAGTGGCTTAATCTATAAGCAGGTTTGCTTATAGGTTTTGATCCTGGCATAACTTCGATGCCATGGTCTACTTCTCTAGATGGTGGTAAACCATCTGGTAAATCATCAGGAAAAACATCCTAAAATTCCTCTAATAAATTCATTAAAGTATCTACGTACTTTTTCTTTAATGTCTCATTCACCTTGGATTTTTTCTTGTTTGAATCACATGCATGCCAAACAGGGTTTTCAAACAGTGGGTCTCGTCAAAGGTTATTTTGTTTTCCTTGTTTGTCTACGCAAACATCATTTACAGTTTCATCTACGGAAACAGAATTCAAAAGAGGGTAACAAGCATATACCTCTGCTATCTGGTCTCTGCGGACCGCTGTACACAGCTCCATGGAGGAAATAAGTGGTGTGGCAAGGATAGTATGGTCGCCCTGCAGGGTAATGACTCTACCTCCGTGCTCAAAACATGGCGTATTATGTAAGTAATTCTGAGCTAGACTAGGGCCCAAGCCATACAACCACTCTCTGCCTAGATATACGTCTGCTCTGGCTAAGTGCATGACCTGAACCCCAACTTCTTGACCAGCGAGTAGTTCAAGAAGTTGTGACTAGCTCCATCATCAATAAAAAATGTGACTCTACGGCCACCTATGGTGCCATACATGCGCACCATGTCATGCGGACCTACAGTAGGCTGCCACATCGCTGGTGTCACTGAACAAGCGTGATGCTCATCACAATGACACACTGTCACCTCTCTGAACTCTGCAGAACTGAGAGGGAGTCTCTGCACTGTATGCAACTGCCTAGAAGATTTACCATCTTTTTTGGACTCGTTGCCACTCGTGCTGGCTTTAGGCTTTGGACACTCAGCCTTCGTGTGCCCTACTTCATTGCAATTAAAGCAGCGATTTTCCTTTCGCGCTTTAATATACTGCTCTTTCTTTTGGATTTCGGTGTCTCTTTTCTTCCTGGATGGTCACGGTTTTTTCGACCAATGACCACCCTGTCCTTCCTGGTCCGTCCTATCCCCTTGTTTCTCACTGCGGAACCCTTTTCTTTTAAGGCCTGACCTCCTCTTTTTAGTACCCTCGGCCCTGCTAGAACCACCACGCGCACTACGGTGCTTGATGTCATCAAATATCTGTGCATATTGAATTGCCTCTGCTAAGTCTTTAGGCTGTAAGGGCTCTACGTACTTGTAAGATCCCTGTCCCCACCGCGCAATGGATTCAGGGTACTAGCAGCGGAAGTAGCACTTCTTGTGCAGGGCAGGGTCCCACACTCGGGGCCTTGCCCACGGATATCTGGACAAGAGACTAATCCGTCGGTTTTTCCAAAACCAAACCCTAGAAAAACTTCCCTTATCTGGAAAGCACGGGCGATTCCACCAGGATAACTTTTTACTCTAACGTAGTCAAGACCATTACTGATCAAGCTGATCTGACCGCAACTATAAAGATACTCGGTCAGATCAAGGAAGAAACTTGCACTTGGATCATTGGGATCAACGCTTTTTTCCCCATCAAGAGGCACAGCCGTTGATTCGTATCCATAGCACAATTACTATCTGGGATTTACTTTATCTATCGTAATAACAGAAATTGAGTCTCCATTTACGGATCCATCAGTCCAGCCTACAGTCCCATGGGTTAGCCATCCGCCCAACCACTGTAGTGATGGGATCCAATTAAGAATTTGGTTAGGTTTTGTCACGGGTACCAAGGAAAAGAGTTCCAAGGCCCCCTAGCCGGCGGAAGTTCATGCAAACATAAAACTAGTCACACCACTTACACACCTAATA
Source organism: Cibotium barometz (assembly GCF_041138505.1). Taxonomy (NCBI): domain Eukaryota; kingdom Viridiplantae; phylum Streptophyta; class Polypodiopsida; order Cyatheales; family Cibotiaceae; genus Cibotium; species Cibotium barometz. The sequence goes on from NC_141100.1 coordinate 61,428, forward strand.
TGAAATTGCCTTTTTCTTAGCATCAGCTAACTTTAAAACAATCCTTTAATGAAACCATTATGTCACTGATGACAATCCTCATAGTCTCTAATTGAATCCTTATTTCCAGTCATTCATTCATTGGTATACTTATGGCATCATTGGCAACCAGAACGCTCACCACCTGTTCACTCAGGGGCCTTTTCCATAGTTCCTAGCTCATAGTAACCGGCAATATATTCATATAACAGAATGGAATCTCCGTGGAAGATCAGCAAGATCAACCCACAGATCCATATAAAAGAGCCATGGACTCATCCGTTGAGGACCAGCAAGGTCAATCAACCAGATCCATGCCCGGTTTCAGAAAACAACTCTTATTCCTTGTTCCAATATCTTCCACGACGCACGTGTGGGTATCTTCGGCGACCCAGAGCCCGAGCACCGTATGGTCAGCACCCTCTAGGATCCTTCGCAGGTGGCCTAGCGCTTCACTCATAGGTCGCTTCCTTGGTCCCTCATCCACCGTACCGGAAGCTCACCATTTAAATCGAACCGAGGCTGGTCAAGACCTCGGTCGACCTTGCTACGCGAGACGTCCTCCATTGACTCTCCGTCAGCAGTTGCAACTTTAACAATTAGGTCTTCATGACCTTAATCCAAAAGACGGTCAAAATGCTTCCCCAGCATTCTTGACATAAAACAGTCATTTACAAACAGTCACAAAATACAGTTTCTAAATCGAACTCTCGTCTTTCCACATTATCCCTCCTTAGTCCACATTACTTATTCCACATTCCATTCAATGTGTACTCATTCTCATCCATTTCCTCATATCGACGACACATTAATTCACATACACATTCACATTCACATCTATACATCCACATCTACATGCATACATCCAATTTCACATCCTCATTTATACATCCACATCCCATATCCACATTCATACATCCACATCCACATCCACATTCACATTCATACATCCACATCCCATATCCACATCCATACATCCACATCCACATCCACATTCACATTCATACATCCACATCCACATTCTCATTCACATCTATACATCCACATCTACATCCACATACATACATACATCCACATCCGTATCTACATCCATACATCCACATCCACATCCACATCCACATCCACATTCACATTCACATCCATATATCCACATCCACATTCACATTCACATCCACATCCACATCCACATTCACATTCACATCCATATATCCACATCTACATGCATACATCCATTATCACATCCTCATTCATATATCCACATCCACATACATACATACATCTACATCCATATCTACATCCATACATCCACATCCACATCCACATTCACATTCACATCCATATATCCACATCCACATCCACATTCACATTCACATCCATATATCCACATCTACATCCACATTCACATTCACATCCATATATCCACATCTACATGCATACATCCATTATCACGTCCTCATTCATATATCCACATCCACATACATACATACATCCACATCCACATTCCCATTCACATCTATACATTCACATCTACATCCACATACATACATACATCCACATCCACATTCCCATTCACATCTATACATCCACACACATACATACATGCACATCTACATCCACATTCACATCTACGCATATACATCTTCATGCATACATCCATTTTCACATTCATACATCCACACTCCCATCTCCACATTCACACATCCACATACATACATCCATTTCCACATTCCCATTCATATAACCCCATATGCCTTCACATCTAATCTTTTACATCACATCCATTCTTGCCCTATCATCACAACCCATATACATCTTATCCTATCACATACACTTCTTACCTCATCTCATACACATCTTATCACATCTTAATTCATCTTATCACCTCTTATCACATCTTATACACCTCTTATCACATCCTATCACATCTCATATCTATTTATAGAATACAAGAGAACTCTTATATTTGATATAAGATTTCTTTACACATTTATTTATGCATAAATTCCATTTAAGGAGATTAATACTTTCGAAGTAAAAATCAATCTTTTATGCATCTTCCTATGCATAAATTCATTTTAAATCAAAATGACACTTTTGAATTAAAATTCAATCTTTTATGCATCTTCCTATGCATAAATTCAATTTAGATGAGAATGACACTTTTGAATCAATCTTTTATGCATCTTCCTATGCATCTTTTATGCATCTTTTATGCATCTTCCTATGCATCTTTTATGCATCTTCCTATGCATAAATTCAATTTGGTAGAAATTACACTTTTAGAATAAAAGAATTTCTCTTATGCATCTAAGTTATGCATAAAATCCATTTATGATGAAAATCACACTTTTAGTATAAAGAGAATATCTTTTATGCATACTTCTATGCATGAAATCCAAATATGATAAAAGTAACACTTTTATAATAAAATAATCAACTCTTATGCATACTTCTATGCATGAAATTCAATTGTGATAAAAGTAACACTTTTATGATAAAATAATCAACTTTTATGCATACCTCTATGCATGAAATCCAAATATGATAAAAGTAACACTTTTATAATAAAATAATCAACTCTTATGCATACTTCTATGCATGAAATTCAATTGTGATAAAAGTAACACTTTTATAATAAAATAATCAACTTTTATGCATACCTCTATGCATGAAATTCAAATATGATAAAAGTAACACTTTTATAATAAAATAATCAACTTTTATGCATACCTCTATGCATGAAATTCAAATAACACTTTTATAATAAAATAATCATCTTTTGTGCATACATCTATGCATGAAATTCAATTATGCTAAAAGTAATACTTTTGTAATAAAATAATCATCTTTTATGCATACCTCTATGCATGAAATTCAATTATGCTAAAAGTAACACTTTTATAATAAAATAATAATCTTTTATGCATACCTCTATGCATGAAATTCAATTAAGCTAAAAGTAACACTTTTACATTAATCTAATAATCAATTTCTCTATGATTACAATGAATATCTTTCAATTAATCTAGGATGATAATTCCTAGAATATGGTAGGAAGTCCTCTTTTCATGCTTTGAATGAAATTATTTTATGCGTAATTTTTATAAAAATTTTGCCATAGCTCTGCTGCTATGAACTGATAAATCTCAATTTTTCTAAGGGATAAAGCTTATCATTAATGAAATAATTAGAATGAACTCTAATTGGATCATTAATCCATAATGGATTGAATCATCAATATACATAAACCAAAAGCATAGAAAAAAGCCATTAATTTGGCCTCAAGTATAGATTAATCTTGGATTAAGGAAAAGCTTTATGAAAAGCTTCATTTGGATTGAGAATGGGTCATGAGTATGACCATTTCTTGAGTGAGAGAGAGCATTTACATAAAAACCATTTGAATTAAGCATAAATGAAAATTTATATAATTCTTAACTATCATTAATCAATTAACTTCAATAGCATTCATCAATTTTATGTAATTCCTAACTATCATTAATCAATTAACCTCAATAGCATTCAAAAACCATTCCAATTAAGCTTCTCAAGCTTGAGAGGGATTGAGAAGAGAGAAGCATTGAGAAATTATAGAAAAGATCAAAATTCACCATTTACCTTCAATTTGCTTGATTCTTTGTTCACGGTAGAGGCCCCCAACCAATCAATTGGTTAAGTATGTTGATGGAGCCACTAATGGGGATTGAAGAAAGAGGGAAGCTCCAAAAACTAGTGAATTATTAAATGAATTCACTGTTCTTGGCTTAGGTGGAGTAGAGTAACGATGCATAAACACTATATATTTTTCAACACGGGGGAGGCTTCTATTTATAGGAAAAATTGAGCTCCTAACCAAACAAATTCATTCTAGAATTTTCTAAATCAGTTTGGTCAATATTTGATCATTTTTAGGTCAGTTAAGCTAACTTTTTGGAACTAGACTTGAATTAGGAGAGGAGAGATGAAATATCTCAATTTTTATGAGTTTAAAACTCATTCAAGCATGTGAAATATGCACCTCCTTTAAAGAACTCCCCTTCCTTACATATGTGTCAAAATGGAATCATTATACCCAAAATATGTCATATTTTTAATATTGCTCATAGTTTTTTACTAATAAACCTTGTACATTTTCAACTCTTCATCTTATGTGAAATATGCACCTCCTTTAAAGAACTCCCCTTCCTTACATATGTGTCAAAATGGAATCATTATACCCTTGAAAATATCTCATATTTTTAATATTGCTCATAGTTTTTTACTAATAAACCTTGTACATTTTCAACTCTTCATCTTATGTGAGCATTTACTCATTTTTGGATACCCAAAATATCTCATATTTTTAATATTGCTCATAGTTTTTTACTAATAAACCTTGTACATTTTCAACTCTTCATCTTATGTGAGCATTTACTCATTTTTGGGTATCTTCTTTTACAAAATCGGATTTATCTCCTCCCTACACATGGATTGATGCTATTGGCCCATAGGAACCTTAATTGGACCATAATCCAATTTTTTTTGAAAATCTAGACCCTTAGATTAAGGTCCTTCATACTCATTTCCAATTAATTCCAATTGCACATTGGAAAGTTCTTTTTGAATTTCTGTTTCAGGGGAACTTATTTTAATAAGATGAGAAATTTTTCTATCTACAAATATTCAAAATCTGAATATTCTCTCTCTCTAAGTCAAAACAGTTTGTTCTATGGATACGAATCAACGGCTGTGCCTCTTGATGGGGAAAAAAGCATTGATCCTAATGATCCAAGTGCAAGTTTCTTCCTTGATTTGACCGAGTATCTTTATAGTTGCGGTCGGATCAGCTTGATCAGTAATGGTCTTGACTACGTTAGAGTAAAAAGTTATCCTGGTGGAATCGCCCGTGATTTCCGGATAAGGGAAGTTTTTCCAGGGTTTGGTTTTGGAAAAACCGACGGATTAGTCTCTTGTCCAGATATCCGTGGGTGAGGCCCCGAGTGTGGGACCCCCTGCCCCATGCAAGAAGTGCTACTTCCGCTGCTAGTACCCCGAATCCATTGCGCGGTGGGGACAGGGATCTTACAGTTGGTATCAGAGCTTTTTGGTTAATGAGGATCAACCGAGAAGCCAAATATATCAAAAATTTATCAAGAATCAAAAAGGTTGTAATTGTGTGATATAATTCATACAAATCGATATTCAATCTGAAAATTCATAAATTAGTAATTGGTTCTTCAAATGAAGTACCGCAATTATATGGAACCCTGACTTGCTTGAGGCCTAGACATGATGGTAATTACCTTATAGTTCCAAGTATTATGTGACGACCCGTATATACCGAGGGTATAACTGCAGCTCTTTACCGGCAGTATATACGAGTAAATCCAAAACTTGAAATTATAAGCATTAATGCTATCCAGATGATGATTTCGAATGTGGTTGATATGATTTTAATTTTGTTTGAGAACTGATGAATTGATTTGGATTCTGATTGAAAAATGATGATTTCTGAAATTTAGTTGAAATATAATAACCTGAGCAAAACTACAATGAGGATGAATGGGACGAGTCCCTGTGATGATAAATGATGATAATGATTTTAGCAAATTACTATGAGATTAGTGGATTGTGCTGTCAAATTGCTACTGTTAACACTTGACCGTTAGATCAAGTTAAGGGATGACAAATTGAGAACTTACTTGACTGAAATTCCCGTGGAGGAATGTTCAGAAGGAAATTTTTCGGTCTAATGGACCTTTATCATGTTAAAGATATGAATGATATGATCTGAATGAATTGTTATTTAATGATGAGTTCTAAGGGATATTTATCCCAGTATTCTGTTGGGTTGACCAGAATATAAGGAACCCCAGAATAAAATTGGATCTTAAGAAAAAGAGTTGTCCTCTACCTTGCGAGATGAGGACATCTCGCACTTTTTTTAAGTGGGATAGAATGTAAGATTCCTCCCCAACCTTCGAGGTATACAGGAGTAAGAATCTCCCTTTTTGATCTTATAATTATTCCCTCTCTAAAATAAAAGAAAGATTCTGTTTAAAAAAGGAAGAACCTTTCCCCAGAATACTTCTCAGGAGTCCCACCTGTTTTAAGGATTCAGAACAATGAGTTCAGAAGTGAGAATCGATGTTTTGGATATCAAGGTTTTGGTCTTCATTCGAGTACGGCCCAAAAGAAATTCTTTATCTCTTGGGAAGTATAAGAAGTTATTCCCCAGATATTGTGGACCAAAGAAAGTAGGTGACTTAGCCTACGAACTTCTTTTATCTCCTCATCTCAAAATTCTCCCCAGCCTCTCAAAATGTCCAGCATCTTTCCCTGTAATCAATCCCCTCTTCAGAAATATAAAAGACCTTACTATCCGGGATTTACTTTATCTATCGTAATAACAGAAATTGAGTCTCCATTTATGGATCCATCAGTCCAGCCTACAGTCCCATGGATTAGCCATCCGCCCAACCACTGTAGTGATGGGATCCAATTAAGAATTTGGTTAGGTTTTGTCCCGGGTACCAAGGAAAAGAGTTCCAAGGCCCCCTAGCCGGAAGTTCATGCAAACATAAAACTAGTCACACCACTTACACACCCAATATGAAATTGCCTTTTTCTTAGCATCAGCTAACTTTAAAACAATCCTTTAATGAAACCATTTTGTCACTGATGACAATCCTCATAGTCTCTGATTGAATCCTTATTTCCAGTCATTCATTCATTGGTATACTTATGGCATCATTGGCAACCAGAACGCTCACCACCTGTTCACTCAGGGGCCTTTTCCATAGTTCCTAGCTCATAGTAACCGGCAATATATTCAGATAACAGAATGGAATCTCCGTGGAAGATCAGCAAGATCAACCCACAGATCCATATAAAAGAGCCATGGACTCATCCGTTGAGGACCAGCAAGGTCAATCAACCAGATCCATGCCCGGTTTCAGAAAACAACTCTTATTCCTTGTTCCAATATCTTCCACGACGCACGTGTGGGTATCTTCGGCGACCCAGAGCCCGAGCACCGTATGGTCAGCACCCTCTAGGATCCTTCGCAGGTGACCTAGCACTTCACTCATATAGGCCGCTTCCTTGGTCCCTCATCCACCGTACCGGAAGCTCACCATTTAAATCGAACCGAGGCTGGTCAAGACCTCGGTCGACCTTGCTACGTGAGACGTCCTCCATTGACTCTCCGTCTCAGCAGTTGCAACTTTAACAATTAGGTCTTCATGACCTTAATCCACAAGACGGTCAAAATGCTTCCCCAACATTCTTGACATAAAACAGTCATTTACAAACAGTCACAAAATACAGTTTCTAAATGGAACTCTCGTCTTTCCACATTATCCCTCCTTAGTCCACATTATCCCTCCTTAGTCCACATTACTTATTCCACATTCCATTCAATGTGTACTCATTCTCATCCATTTCCTCATATCGACGACACATTAATTCATATATACATTCACATTCACATCTATACATCCACATCTACATGCATACATCCATTTTCACATCCTCATTTATACATCCACATCCCATATCCACATTCATACATACACATCCATATCCATATCCATACATCCACATCCACATCCACATTCACATTCGTACATCCACATCCACATTCTCATTCACATATATACATCCACATCTACATCCACATACATACATACATCCACATCCGTATCTACATCCATACATCCACATCCACATCCACATCCACATCCATACATCCACATCCACATCCACATCCACATTCACATTCACATCCATACATCCACATACACATTCACATTCACATCCACATCCACATTCACATTCACATCCATATATCCACATCTACATGCATACATCCATTATCACATCCTCAATCATATATTCACATCCACATACATACATACATCCACATCCGTATCCACATACATACATACATACATACATCCACATACATCCACATCCGTATCTACATCCATACATCCACATCCACATCCACATCCACATTCACATTCACATCCATATATCCACATCTACATCCACATTCACATTCACATCCATATATCCACATCTACATGCATACATCCATTATCACGTCCTCATTCATATATCCACATCCACATACATACATACATCCACATCCACATTCCCATTCACATCTACATCCACATACATACATACATCCACATCCACATTCCCATTCACATCTATACATCCACACACATACATACATGCACATCTACATCCACATTCACATCTACGCATATACATCTTCATGCATACATCCATTTTCACATTCATACATCCACACTCCCATCTCCACATTCACACATCCACATACATACATCCATTTCCACATTCCCATTCATATAACCCCATATGCCTTCACATCTAATCTTTTACATCACATCCATTCTTGCCCTATCATCACAACCCATATACATCTTATCCTATCACATACACTTCTTACCTCATCTCATACACATCTTATCACATCTTAATTCATCTTATCACCTCTTATCACATCTTATACACCTCTTATCACATCCTATCACATCTCATATCTATTTATAGAATACAAGAGAACTCTTATATTTGATATAAGATTTCTTTACACATTTATTTATGCATAAATTCCATTTAAGGAGATTAATACTTTCGAAGTAAAAATCAATCTTTTATGCATCGTCCTATGCATAAATTCATTTTAAATCAAAATGACACTTTTGAATTAAAATTCAATCTTTTATGCATCTTCCTATGCATAAATTCAATTTAGATGAGAATGACACTTTTGAATCAATCTTTTATGCATCTTCCTATGCATCTTTTATGCATCTTTTATGCATCTTCCTATGCATCTTTTATGCATCTTTTATGCATCTTCCTATGCATAAATTCAATTTGGTAGAAATTACACTTTTAGAATAAAAGAATGTCTCTTATGCATCTAAGTTATGCATAAAATCCATTTATGATGAAAATCACACTTTTAGTATAAAGAGAATATCTTTTATGCATACTTCTATGCATGAAATCCAAATATGATAAAAGTAACACTTTTATAATAAAATAATCAACTCTTATGCATACTTCTATGCATGAAATTCAATTGTGATAAAAGTAACACTTTTATGATAAAATAATCAACTTTTATGCATACCTCTATGCATGAAATCCAAATATGATAAAAGTAACACTTTTATAATAAAATAATCAACTCTTATGCATACTTCTATGCATGAAATTTAATTGTGATAAAAGTAACACTTTTATAATAAAATAATCAACTTTTATGCATACCTCTATGCATGAAATTCAAATATGATAAAAGTAACACTTTTATAATAAAATAATCAACTTTTATGCATACCTCTATGCATGAAATTCAAATAACACTTTTATAATAAAATAATCATCTTTTGTGCATACATCTATGCATGAAATTCAATTATGCTAAAAGTAACACTTTTGTAATAAAATAATCATCTTTTATGCATACCTCTATGCATGAAATTCAATTATGCTAAAAGTAACACTTTTATAATAAAATAATAATCTTTTATGCATACCTCTATGCATGAAATTCAATTAAGCTAAAAGTAACACTTTTACATTAATCTAATAATCAATTTCTCTATGATTACAATGAATATCTTTCAATTAATCTAGGATGATAATTCCTAGAATATGGTAGGAAGTCCTCTTTTCATGCTTTGAATGAAATTATTTTATGCGTAATTTTTATAAAAATTTTGCCATAGCTCCGCTGCTATGACTGATAAATCTCAATTTTTCTAAGGGATAAAGCTTATCATTAATGAAATAATTAGAATGAACTCTAATTGGATCATTAATCCATAATGGATTGAATCATCAATATACATAAACCAAAAGCATAGAAAAAAGCCATTAATTTGGCCTCAAGCATAGATTAATCTTGGATTAAGAAAAAGCTTTATGAAAAGCTTCATTTGGATTGAGAATGGGTCATGAGTATGACCATTTCTTGAGTGAGAGAGAGCATTTACATAAAAACCATTTGAATTAAGCATAAATGGAAATTTATATAATTCTTAACTATCATTAATCAATTAACTTCAATAGCATTCATCAATTTTATGTAATTCCTAACTATCATTAATCAATTAACCTCAATAGCATTCAAAAACCATTCCAATTAAGCTTCTCAAGCTTGAGAGGGATTGAGAAGAGAGAAGCATTGAGAAATTATAGAAAAGATCAAAATTCACCATTTACTTTCAATTTGCTTGATTCTTTGTTCACGGTAGAGGCTCCCAACCAATCAATTGGTTAAGTATGTTGATGGAGCCACTAATGGGGATTGAAGAAAGAGGGAAGCTCCAAAAACTAGTGAATTATTAAATGAATTCACAGTTCTTGGCTTAGGTGGAGTAGAGTAACGAACACTATATATTTTTCAACAAGGGGGAGGCTTCTATTTATAGGAAAAATTGAGCTCCTAACCAAACAAACTGATTCTAGAATTTTCTAAATCAGTGTGGTCAATATTTGTCCATTTTTAGGTCAGTTAACTGGCTAGCCGCCCATGGCTGGCCGCCACCCCGCCCCCGCTGGCTGGCCTGGCTGGCTCGCTGCCTAGACCTGGCTGGCCTGGCCGCTTGGCTGGCCACCTAGCTGGCTGCCTAGGCCTAGCTGGCCTGGCCGCCTAGGCACAAGTCACCCCCAACTTCAACGCATTTCTTTGCTCATGCAAGTCGGTGCTCAACGCAAGTTCTGCGCTGGTTTTTGCTTCTCCACGCAGAGTTCGTCAGCATTTCAGCTACTAGTCGACTGTATTTTGCCCTGGGCTTGCCTCGCCCCCCACCCCCACACACGGTAGTGTGTTTTAATAGCTTCCGTGGGGCTGGTCTGCGCCCCCCGACCTCAACACACAGGGTTCAACGAGTTCTTTCGTAGCCATTCAACGCAGAGAAAAAAAACAAAACGAAAATTGCTTTGCTTACCTGCGTGGAGACTTGCTGTGTGTGACGGGGGGGGGGGGGAGAGAGAGAGAGAGAGAGAGAGAGAGAGAGAGTTCTTCCCTTCAAAAATGGCTTTTGGCCGCCTCCCTCCACACACTCCCTTGTGGAGATAAGGGTGAGAAGATGAATGGTTGAAAACAATCGAGAGTGGGCTCCGGTCCCCCGTTCACGCGCGGACTCTCACAATCCCCTCGAACCACGCTCTGATACCAGTGTTAGATATCCGTAACGCCACTACGGGCGTTACCACGAGAGGGGGCGGCCTCTGGCTCACCACCCAGCCATAGAGGAAGAATGAGGATTGCCCCTCATCCCCCAGGCTATATAGTGTGTGGCCTGCCGTCCACACTAGCGTGGCCGCCCATGACTCCGCATGGGCGTTCTCTCCCACTGAACCCCGGACATGGCCATCCGGTCTGCCGTCGGTCACTCACCACAGGCATTACAATCTACGTGACACGTGCATTTTCATGCAATGCTGAAGTAAGCAACAAGGCTTTAGAGGTGATCCACTCATATGTGTGGATAACCAAAGCTACTTCTCTTGTTGGTGGATGCCATTATTATGTGAGCTTCATTGATGATCACAAAAGGAAACGTATGGGTGTACTTTATGAAGCATAAAAGTGAAGTGTTCAGTCACTTCAAAGCCTAAAAGACCAAGGTTGACAAGGAAAAGGGCATGCAGATAAAAGTGCTGAGATTTGATGGAGGAGGAGAGTATTTCTCAGATGGAGTCAATGATTATTTGAAAGAGCAACGAATTTAAAGAAACTACTCATGCAAATCTACCCCTCAGCAGAATGGGGTTGCAAAAAGAAAGAAGAAGCACATTATAGAAGTCGCAAGGGCTATGCTAAATGAAAAAAGATGCTTGATTATTTTTGGACTGAAACAATAGCACCTGTAATGTATATTATGAACAGAACCCCCGTTGCAACTGTCCATGGCATGACGCTGAGGAAAAGTATATAGGTAGAGAACTAGATATTTCAAACTTGAAAGTACTTTATTGCATAACTTATATTCATATTTCTAATGAGAGGAGAACAAAGCTAGATCCAAAGGTAGAAAAATGCATCTTCATTGAATATTCTGTTGCAACAATGGCGAGAAGAATTTGTGGTTCTTGGCAACGTTAGTACGATTTTGTTTCATTGTAGCTAGCATAACCTTGATGCTAATTGTATTCATAGTTTTTTGGGGCACTTGCAAAAGTTCATAGTTTCTTGGGCACTCTACTTTGATCACGCTTTTCCTAGTTCTTAGCAACATCAGTACCATTTTGCTTCACTGGTAGCATAACCTTAAAGGCCGATTGTATTCATAGTTTTTGTGGGAACTTGTGAAAGACGTAGTTGTGTTGGGCACTCTACTTTGAGTACGCTTTCCCTGGACATAATCTGATTTCTATGATTTTATTTATTTTGCAGAATAGCTACAAAACTAGATGCTCCTATAGTTGTGCATTTGTGAAAAGCGCTTGACAAAAAGCATACAATAATGATATATATATATATATATATATATATATATATATATATATATATATATATATATGACATTACTTCAAGATTGGCCCAAAACTAGAAAAGTGAAAAGGCAGCTCTTTCCAAGGTAAGCTCATTCAAAAAGACAAGACATAGCATACACCAAAACCACAAGCAAGACGACAAAGACAAGCAAGTACTTACCTTGAACAAAGGTGACAAGCAAGTACTTACCTTGAACAAAGGTATGTCAGCTTCTTTCGTAAGTGTGTGTTGTGGGAGTGCATGGGGGTGCTTGTTTGCTTCTGACAGCTCTTTGCAAGCGCTTGTGAGGAGAATAGGGTAGAAACTTTGAAGGGACACAATGAGAAATGATAGGTTTTCTTAGATTTTTAAAGAGTCCATGTTTAAAAGCATGGCTATAATCATGTCACATTGTTGAATAACTGCATGTATAGAAGTATTTTTACTATCAAATAACCATGCGTATAGTCGCAGACAAAGAGCAACAACAAAATATGGAAGCCCAAAAATTTTGAGTAATGGAATTGTTTTGTAGAATGTCTTCATCCTTCATAGGAAGCACAAGTGAGGGTTCATCCAGTGAGGACGAATCCCTCTGTATCCACAATCTACAAGCACGGTTGGAATAAAGAAAGAAGTGTCCATGTAATCAAATAGATTCTAAAAATACATGACTTGTTCACAAAGAATTACAATGAATGATGTCAAAAAGTATGGAAAATGGGATTCGACCATAGATCCGATATGTGTTGAAAGAAGTCGATGCTCTTATTTTATGCTTCTGCATTATGCCCAAGTTTTTTATGCTCCTATTTTTTCCACACAAGATCAAACACCACACGAGAGGATGTTTCCCTATGCTTGTTGTGCAGAGGCAAAGCGCCAATAGGATGAGATTGGATCTTCAAGGGGGATGGTTTTGGATACTTTTGTGATGGTGATAGTAGCCCTCCACCATTACCTCATGAGGGCATGGAGGAGGGGCTGTTTGATGATATGGTTTGTGATCTATTTGCTCATAACACCATATTTGTTAATTTGGGAGTGGGCCAATATCCAAGATGAGAGAAGGCAAGCATGTCACATTGTTGAATAACCGCATGTATAGACGTATTTTTACTATCAAATAACCATGCATATAGCCGCAGACAAAGAGCAACAACAAAATATGGAAGCCCAAAAATTTTGAGTAATGGAATTGTTTTGTAGAATGTCTTCATCCTTCATAGGAAGCACAAGTGAGGGTTCATCTAGTGAGGACGAATCCCTTTGTATCCACAATCTACAAGCACGGTTGGAATAAAGAAAGAATTGTCCATGTAATCAAATGGATTCTAAAAATACATGACTTGTTCACAAAGAATTACAATGAATGATGTCAAAAAGTATGGAAAATGGGATTCGACCATAGATCCGATATGTGTTGAAAGAAGTTGATGCTCTTATTTTATGCTTCTGCATTATGCCCAAGTTTTTTATGCTCCTATTTTTTCCACACAGGATCAAACACCACACGAGAGGATGTTTCCCTATGCTTGTTGTGCAGAGGCAAAGCGCCAATAGGATGAGATTGGATCTTCAAGAAGGATGGTTTTGGATACTTTTGTGATGGTGATAGTAGCCCTCCACCATTACCTCATGAGGGCATGGAGGAGGGACTGTTTGATGATATGGTTTGTGATCTATTTGCTCATAACACCATATTTGTTAATTTGGGAGTGGGCCAATATCCAAGATGAGAGAAGGCAAGTCCAAAATGAAATTTGTAAGAAAAAATGGACTTTTTGAGATTTATTAGACTTAATAATAAACTAAGTTGAAAGTATTTTCACTGCTCTAAGTTCTAGCAAAAGTTAACCATGGTCTCAAGTAAAAAGGTTTATTTAGAAATTTACTTTAGATTTATTTAAGTACTTTCACTGCTTTAAATTCTAGCAATACTTAATTTAAAACAATATTACACTAAAAGAGAGCCAGATCTCAGAGTTTTTGGTGGTCTTAACAAACACCTTTTAATAGTTACAAGAAATATAATCCATTTTCACTCTACATGAGAAATACTACACATTTTCCTTTGCTTGCTACATGATATCCTCTATCACAATTGCACAAAGGCTTGGAGTGCTAGGGATTATGTCAAGTAGAGGTTCGTGCTTGATTTTCTCTATTTGAATCATATTTTCCCAAGGTGACCTACACAACCAATTTAAAAAATAGTTATATGTGATAACTGAGAAGAAATCTCCTTTGAGGCATGGGTGTGTGCGTGCCCCATGCCTATGTTTCACATATCTTTGTCTCATAATCGGTGATTGTGTCACTATCCTCAACATGTGTATCTTGAAATATCTTGTTCCTAAAAAACATAACCTTGGATTCATTCTTCACATGAAACGTGCATGCCAAAACAGCCCATGCATCCCTTGAATTCTTACAAGAACGTATATGCATAATGACATTCCTTTTGCAACAAAAGGTAATCATTGCCAAAGCTTTACCATCACACTTATCCCATTTCTTTTGCTCCTCGGTAGGTCCTCATGCAACAATAGCTTGTCCTACACCTCTTCCAGCTCCACAGCCTAGAGTCACTATAATAGTCTCACCAATTGGTCTAGTCTCATCACCCGAAACTAGATCCCAAAGCCCTTTGCCAATGAGAACGTTTCTCACAAGAAATGACCACAATGGGTAGTTTGAACCATCTAGCTTATCTTCATTTTGAAGAATTCTTTAAAGACATCAAAGGTCTCATGAGCCATGGACAATGTGTCAAAGTAAGCCAAAAATATTTGCAAATAATCCCCACAATTTTGCAACTTTTTGTCACACAAGAGATTACACAAATCGACTTCAAGCCTTAAGCAAAAGAGGCTATCTAGGCCTCAAACATCAACAGAGACTATCAAATCAATTGCATAAACATTAACATCATATTCAAGCTACTCAACACTTGTTTGGCATCAAAACCAATCACTTTGTATCACCACAACATCAACAATATTCAAAAAGGGTGAATTCCCACTTTCAAAAATTGCAATCCATATTAAAGTCTGTCTTGGTATTCTGCATTTTATTTCTTCTGTACAAAATCAGACAAAAAATTCTTCAACAAACACGTAAAGTGCAATTTCATCTTCCCAACACTGCAATCCATTTGCAATTTTGATATTTGTATCAAAAGTTACATTGAGTGAAACACTATAGCACTGTCAAAATATCATGCGTTTGTAATTCTGAGCGACCTTCTCTATTATTACTTCTTTGGGGGAAAAAAATCAATTACCTCCCTAATACTGAGAATACACTTCTCATACATAGATTTTAGATCCCAATCTTTTAAAGAGACAATACTTTGCAATCTCTCTCTCTGTCACAACTTTGCATACACAGAAACATAACCTTCCACAAGTGCATTAATTTGCTTTCTTTATGTGAGATCCCCCTGTTCCCACCGAGCAACGGATTCGGGTACTAGCAGCGGAAGTAGCACTTCTCGCACGGGACAGGGGTCCCACATTCGGGGCCTCGTCCACGGATATCCGGACAAGAGACTAATCCGTCGGTTTTTCCAAAACCGAACCCGGAAAAAACTTCCCTTACCCGGAAAGCACGGGCGATTCCACCAGGATAATTTTTTACTCTAACGTAGTCAAGATCATTATTGATCACGCTGATCCAACTGCACCTATAAAGATACTCGGTCGGATCAAGGAAGAAACTTGCACTTGGATCATTGGGATCAACGCTTTTTTCCCCATCAAGAGGCACAGCCGTTGATTCCTATCCATAGAACAATTACTATCCGGGACTTACTTCATCTATCGTAATAACAGAAATTGAGTCTCGGTTTACGGATCCATCAGTCCAGCCTAACCCCATCCGATCCCATGGGTTAGCCAACCGCCCAACCACTGTAGTGATGGGATCCAATTTGGAATTTGGTTAGGTTTTGTCCCGGGTACCAAGGAAAAGAGTTCCAAGGCCCCCTAGCCGGAATTTCATGCAAACATAAAACTAGCCACACCACTTACACACCCAATATGAAAATTGCCTTTTTCTTAGCATCAGCTAACTTTAAAACAATCCTTTAATGAAACCATAGTACCACTGATCACAATCTCCCAATTTATCTAGTTGATTCATAATTTCCCATCATTCCTTCATCAGAGTATCTATGGCATCATTGGCAACTAGAACGCTCACCACCTATCCACACAGAGGCCGTTTCCATAGTTCCTAGCCCATAATACTCGGCAATATAACACTTATCAAGATGGACTCTCGTTGAAGATCAGCAAGATCAACCAACAGATCCATATAAAAGAGCCATGGACTCATCCGTTGAGAACCAGCAAGGTCAATCAACCAGATCCATGCCCGGTTTCACAAAACAACTCTTACTCCTTGTTCCAATATCTTCCTCGACGCACGCGTGGGTATCCTAGGCGACCCAGAGCCCGAGCACCGTATGGTCAGCACCCTCTAGGATCCTTCGCAGGTGACCTAGCGCTTCACTCATAGGCCGCTTCCTTGGTCCCTCATCCACCGTACCGGAAGCTCACCATTTTAATCGAACCGAGGCTGGTCAAGACCTCGGTCGACCTTGCTACGCGAGACGTCCTCCATTGACTCTCCGTCAGCAGTTGCAACTTTATCAGTTAGGTCTCCACGACCTTAATCACAAGACGGTCAAAATGCTTCCCCAGCATTCTTGACATAAAACAGCCATTTACAAACAGCATTTACAAACAGTTTACAAATACAGTTTCTATATTAACTCTCATTTTTCCACATTATCCCTCATTAATCCACATTACTTATTCCACATTCCATGTATATGTGTACTCATCCAATCACCTCCTTTTCCATCTCTTCACTTCAGATTCCTTCACATCACATATCATATATTCACATCCATATCCACATCCATACATCCACATCCACATCCACATTCACACCCATACATCCACATCTACATGCTTATCTCCATTTTCACATCCTCATTTATACATCCACATCCCATATCCACATTCATACATACACATCCATATCCACATCCACATCCACATCCACATTCACATCCATGCATCCACATCTACATGCTTACCTCCATTTTCACATCCTCATTTATACATCCACATCCCATATCCACATTCATACATACACATCCATACATCCACATCTACATCCACATACATACATACATCCACATCCACATTCCACATTCACATCTATACATCCACATCTACATTCACATTCACATACATCCACATCCACATTCCCATATATCCACATTCCACATTCACATCTACATTCACATTCACATACATCCACATCTACATTCACATTCACATACATCCACATCCCCATTCCCATTCACATCTATACATCCACATCTACATCCACATACATACATACATCCACATCCACATTCCACATTCACATCTATACATCCACATCTACATCCACATTCACATACATCCACATCCGCATTTCCATTCACATCTATACATCCACATCCATTCACATCTATACATCCACATCTACATCCACATTTACATCTATGCATATACATCTTCATGCATATATCCATTTTCATGTTCATACTTCCACACTCCTATCTCCATATCCACACATCCACATACATACATCCATTTTCACATTCCCATTTATATAACCCCATATACCTTCACATCTAATCTTTTACATCACATCCATTCTCGCCCTATCACAACCCATATACATCTTATCCTATCACATACACTTCTTACCTCATCCCCCCATACACATCTTAATTCATCTTATCACATCCTAACTTATTTCATAAGCATCTTATCACCTCTTATCACATCCTATCACTTTCCATACGCATCTTATCAATTCTTATCACATCTCATACACCTCTTATCACATCTTATCACATTTCATATCTTTTTTTTTTTTAAAAGAGAATTCTTTTATTTGATATAAGATTTCTCTACACATTTATTTATACATAAATTCCATTTAAGGAGACTAACACTTTCGAAATTAAAATCAATCTTTTATGCATCTTCTTATGCATGATTTCAATTTGGTAGGGAATTATACTTTTAGAATAAAAGAATTTCTCTTATGCATCTAAGTTAAGCATAAAATCCATTTATGAGGAAAATCATACTTTTAGTATAAAAAGAATATCTTTTATGCATACCTATATGCATGAAATCCAATATGATAAAAGTAACACTTTTGATATAAAAATTTTTCCTTTATGCATACTTCTATGCATGAAAATTAAAAATGATAAAAGTAACACTTTTGATATAAAAATTGTCCTTTATGCATACTTCTATGCATGAAAATTAAAAATGATAAAAGTAACACTTTTGATATAAAAATTTTCTTTTATGCATACTTTTATGTATGAAATCAAAATGATAAAAGTAACACTTTTGATATAAAAATTTATCCATTATGCATACTTCTATGCATGAAAGTAAAAATGATAAAAGTAACACTTTTGATATAAAAATTTATCCATTATGCATACTTCTATGCATGAAAATAAAAATGGTAAAAATAACACTTTTGATATAAAAATTTATCCTTTATGCATAATATTAAAATTCAATTTCTCCATGATTATAATGAAATTCTTTCAATTAATCTAGGATGATGATTCCTAGAATATGGTAGGAAGTCCTCTTTTTATGCTTTGAATGAAAAATTTTTTTATGCATAATTTTTATAAAAATTTTGCCATAGCTCCGCTGCTATGACTGATAAATCTCAATTTTTCTAAGGGATAAAGCTTATCATTAAGAAAATAATTAAAATGATTCTCTAATTGGATCCTTAATCCATAATGGATTGAATCATCAATATACATAAACTAAAAGCATAAGAAAAAGCCATTAATTTGGCCTCAAGCATAGCTTAATCTTGGGTTAAGGAAAAGCTTTATGAAAAGCTTGATTTGGATTGAGAATGGGTCATGAGTATGACCATTTCTTGAGTGAGAGAGAGAATTTACATAAGAATCATTAGAATTTAAACATAAATGAAAATTAACTTCAATAGCATTTATTAAATTATGTAACTCTTCACTACTATTCAAACTTCAATAGCATTTAAAAAAAACCATACCAATTAAACTTCTCAAGCTTGAGAGGGGTTGAGAAGAGAGAAACATTGAGAAATTATAGAAAGATGAATATTCACTAATTACCTTACAACTTGCTTGATTCTTTGTTCACGGTAGAGGCCCCCAACCAATCAATTGGTTAAGTATGTTGATGGAGCCACTAATGGGGATTGAAGAAAGAGGGAAGCTCCAAAAACTAGTGAATTATTAAATGAATTCACAGTTCTTGGCTTAGGTGGAGTAGAGTAACGATGCATAAACACTATATATTTTTCAACAAGGGTGAGGCTTCTATTTATAGGAAAAATTGAGCTCCTAACCAAACAAACTGATTCTAGAATTTTCTAAATCAGTTTGGTCAATATTTGACCATTTTTAGGTCAGTTAAGCTAACTTTTTGGAACTAGACTTGAATGAGGAGAGAGGAGAGATGAAATATCTCAATTTTTATGAGTTTAAAACTCATTCAAGCATGTGAAATATACACCTCCTTTAAAGAACTCCCCTTCCTTACATATGTCATACTTTTAATATTGCTCATAATTTTTTTATTAATAAACCTTGTACATTTTCAACTCTTCATCTTATGTGAAATATGCACCTCCTTTAAAGAACTCCTCTTCCTTACATATGTCATACTTTTAATATTGCTCATAATTTTTTACTAATAAACCTTGTACATTTTCAACTCTTCATCTTATGTGAAATATGCACCTCCTTTAAAGAACTCCTCTTCCTTACATATGTCATACTTTTAATATTGCTCATAATTTTTTACTAATAAACCTTGTACATTTTCAACTCTTCATCTTATGTGAAATATGCACCTCCTTTAAAGAACTCCTCTTCCTTACATATGTCATACTTTTAATATTGCTCATAGTTTTTTTACTAATAAACCTTGTACATTTTCAACTCTTCACCTCATGTGAGCATTTACTCATTTTTGGGTATTTTCTTTTTACAAGTTGGATTTATCTCCTCCCTACACATGGATTGATGCTATTGGTCCATAGGAACCTTAATTGGACCATAGTCTAAAGATTTCTGAAAATCTAGACCCTTAGGCTAAGGTTCTTTATAGCTATTTTCAATTAATTCCAATTGCACATTGGAAAATTCTTTTTGAATTTCTGTTTCAGGGGAACTCATCTGAATTAGAAGAGATATTTTTCTATCCAAAAATATTCAAAATCTGAATATTCTCTCTCTAGAATATTTTTCTCTCTCTAGGCTAAAACAGATAGAAACAAGGTCTTTATATTTCTGAAGAGGGATTGATTACAGGGAAAGATACTAGACATCAAAAAAGGGGGTGGGGGAGGAATCTTACATTCTACCCCACTTAAAAAAAATGCGAGATGTCCTCATCTCGCAAACTGGGATAATTTCGCAAGATGCACGAATATGAGACTTAGAGAAAAATTTTAATCAAGATTAACCACCAAGATAAGTCTTAAAGAGAGCAAGATTCAAAATACGAACAAGATTTAAACTTTATTCATTCTCGGAACTTATACAGTAAAGATAGAGGAACTCTTTACACTTCCATAAGCCCGTCCATCATATGGTCACAAAAGCAGTCCTCACAAGCTGCACAAGTATAAGGTAACTCATCTATGGGAATGATTCTGTGGGTTATTGCTGCGCCTATCTCAGTGGTATGAGGTGTTCTAAGAAAAGGACCTCTGAGAGGCAAGCCAAAAACGGGGTAAAGGCATATCTTCTCATGAGGAAGAAAACACGCCAGTAAGAAGACCCGCTCAGAAAACCCAGGATGCCTTGATCTCATGACGCAGTAGTATCGGGGACCCAAACCCAAAGCTTCAATAACCATGGCCAAGCGGACATTGTTACGAAAGTGCTGCTGACCCCAGGGTGTTACCCTAGTTATGTCTTGATAGGTCCGCCATTTTGTCTGCGCTACAGAAGTTCCCAAGTGAGGGAAAAGTGAGCGCTCATACTGCTCTATAAAATCTTTCTTCACAGACTCCCTTGCGTCTTGAAGGTGAGAAATCATCATGGATAAAACTAATTCTTGTTGCCAAGCCATGAAGGAGATTAAGAAAGAAAGGAGATCGATGGAAGTAAGATTACTGTGAACGACAAGTAAAAGTTACGACTTATATAAAGGAAGGAGCTAGCGTAACTTAGAAGCCAACGGTAACTTGCCACTGAAGTTTTACCGTCTTTCCATGATTTGGGTTTGGCACATTTTTCTATAGAAGGCATTCAAACTTTGAGATGAGGAGATAAAAGAAGTTCGTAAGCTAAATCACCTACTTTCTTTGGTCCACAATATCTGGGAGATAACTTCTTCCCAAGAGATAAAGAAGTTCTTTTGGGCCGTACTCGAATGAAGACCAAAACCTTGATATCCAAAACATCGATTCTCACTTCTGAACTCATTGTTCTGAATCTTAAAACAGGTGGGACTCTTGAGAAGTATTCAGGAAAAAGGTTCTTCCTTTTTTAAATAGAATCTTTCTTTTATTTTAGAGAGAGAATAATTATAAGATCAGAAAGGGAGATTCTTACTCTTGTATACCTCTAAGGCTGGGGGAGAATCTTACATTCTACCCCACTTGAAAAGTGCGAGATGTCCTCATCTCGCAAGGTAGAGGACAACTCTTTTCTTAAGATCCAATTTATTCTGGGGTTCCTTATATTCTGGTCAACCCAACAGAATACGGGGATAATTATCCCTTATATAGAACTCATCATTAAATAACAATTCATTCAGATCATAACATTCATATCTTTAACATGATAATGGTCCATTAGTCTGAAAATTTTCCTTCTGAACATTCCTCCACAGGAATTTTAGTTAAGCAAGTTCTCAATTTGTCATCCCTTAACTTAATCTACCGTCTCAAGTGTTAACAGTAGCAATCTGACAGCACAATCCACTAATCTCATAGTGATTTGCTGAAATCATTATCATCATTCCAGTTATGAATATCATCACTGGGACTCGTCCCATTCATCCTCATTGTGGTTTCGCTCAGCTTATTACATTTCAACTAAATTTTGAAAATCGTCATTTTTCAATCAGAATCCAATTCAATTCATCAATTCTCAAACAGAATTAAAAATCATATCAACCACATTCGAAATCATCATCTGGATAGCATTAACGCTTATAATTTCAAGTCTTAGATTTACTCGTATATATTGTCAGTAAAGAGCTGCAGTTATACTCTCGGTATATACGGATAGTCACGGCCCTTGGAATTATAAGGTAAATACCATCATGTCTAGGCCTCAAGCAAGCCAAGGATTCTATATAATTGCGGTACTTCCATCTGAAGACCCAATTACCAAATTACGAATTTCAATTTGAATATCAAATTGTATGAATTATATCACACAATTACAACCTTTTTGTGTTTCTTGATAAATTTCTGACCTATTTGTCTTCTCAATTGATCTTTATTAACCAAATGCTCTGATACCAACTGTGAGATCCCCCTGTTCCCACCGAGCAACGGATTCGGGTACTAGCAGCGGAAGTAGCACTTCTCGCACGGGACAGGGGTCCCACATTCGGGGCCTCGTCCACGGATATCCGGACAAGAGACTAATCCGTCGGTTTTTCCAAAACCGAACCCGGAAAAAACTTCCCTTACCCGGAAAGCACGGGCGATTCCACCAGGATAATTTTTTACTCTAACGTAGTCAAGATCATTATTGATCACGCTGATCCAACTGCACCTATAAAGATACTCGATCGGATCAAGGAAGAAACTTGCACTTGGATCATTGGGATCAACGCTTTTTTCCCCATCAAGAGGCACAGCCGTTGATTCCTATCCATAGAACAATTACTATCCGGGACTTACTTCATCTATCGTAATAACAGAAATTGAGTCTCGGTTTACGGATCCATCAGTCCAGCCTAACCCCATCCGATCCCATGGGTTAGCCAACCGCCCAACCACTGTAGTGATGGGATCCAATTTGGAATTTGGTTAGGTTTTGTCCCGGGTACCAAGGAAAAGAGTTCCAAGGCCCCCTAGCCGGAATTTCATGCAAACATAAAACTAGCCACACCACTTACACACCCAATATGAAAATTGCCTTTTTCTTAGCATCAGCTAACTTTAAAACAATCCTTTAATGAAACCATAGTACCACTGATCACAATCTCCCAATTTATCTAGTTGATTCATAATTTCCCATCATTCCTTCATCAGAGTATCTATGGCATCATTGGCAACTAGAACGCTCACCACCTGTCCACACAGAGGCCGTTTCCATAGTTCCTAGCCCATAATACTCGGCAATATAACACTTATCAAGATGGACTCTCGTTGAAGATCAGCAAGATCAACCAACAGATCCATATAAAAGAGCCATGCACTCATCCGTTGAGGACCAGCAAGGTCAGTCAACCAGATCCATGCCCGGTTTCACAAAACAACTCTTACTCCTTGTTCCAATATCTTCCTCGACGCACGCGTGGGTATCCTAGGCGACCCAGAGCCCGAGCACCGTATGGTCAGCACCCTCTAGGATCCTTCGCAGGTGACCTAGCGCTTCACTCATAGGCCGCTTCCTTGGTCCCTCATCCACCGTACCGGAAGCTCACCATTTTAATCGAACCGAGGCTGGTCAAGACCTCGGTCGACCTTGCTACGCGAGACGTCCTCCATTGACTCTCCGTCAGCAGTTGTAACTTTATCAGTTAGGTCTCCACGACCTTAATCACAAGACGGTCAAAATGCTTCCCCAGCATTCTTGACATAAAACAACCATTTACAAACAGCATTTACAAACAGTTTACAAATACAGTTTCTATATTAACTCTCATTTTTCCACATTATCCCTCATTAATCCACATTACTTATTCCACATTCCATGTATATGTGTACTCATCCAATCACCTCCTTTTCCATCTCTTCACTTCAGATTCCTTCACATCACATATCATATATTCACATCCATATCCACATCCATACATCCACATCCACATCCACATTCACACCCATACATCCACATCTACATGCTTATCTCCATTTTCACATCCTCATTTATACATCCACATCCCATATCCACATTCATACATACACATCCATATCCACATCCACATCCACATCCACATTCACATCCATGCATCCACATCTACATGCTTACCTCCATTTTCACATCCTCATTTATACATCCACATCCCATATCCACATTCATACATACACATCCATACATCCACATCTACATCCACATACATACATACATCCACATCCACATTCCACATTCACATCTATACATCCACATCTACATTCACATTCACATACATCCACATCCACATTCCCATATATCCACATTCCACATTCACATCTACATTCACATTCACATACATCCACATCTACATTCACATTCACATACATCCACATCCCCATTCCCATTCACATCTATACATCCACATCTACATCCACATACATACATACATCCACATCCACATTCCACATTCACATCTATACATCCACATCTACATCCACATTCACATACATCCACATCTACATTTCCATTCACATCTATACATCCACATCCATTCACATCTATACATCCACATCTACATCCACATTTACATCTATGCATATACATCTTCATGCATATATCCATTTTCATGTTCATACTTCCACACTCCCATCTCCATATCCACACATCCACATACATACATCCATTTTCACATTCCCATTTATATAACCCCATATACCTTCACATCTAATCTTTTACATCACATCCATTCTCGCCCTATCACAACCCATATACATCTTATCCTATCACATACACTTCTTACCTCATCCCCCCATACACATCTTAATTCATCTTATCACATCCTAACTTATTTCATAAGCATCTTATCACCTCTTATCACATCCTATCACTTTCCATACGCATCTTATCAATTCTTATCACATCTCATACACCTCTTATCACATCTTATCACATTTCATATCTTTTTTTTTTTAAAAAGAGAATTCTTTTATTTGATATAAGATTTCTCTACACATTTATTTATACATAAATTCCATTTAAGGAGACTAACACTTTCGAAATTAAAATCAATCTTTTATGCATCTTCTTATGCATGATTTCAATTTGGTAGGGAATTATACTTTTAGAATAAAAGAATTTCTCTTATGCATCTAAGTTAAGCATAAAATCCATTTATGAGGAAAATCATACTTTTAGTATAAAAAGAATATCTTTTATGCATACCTATATGCATGAAATCCAATATGATAAAAGTAACACTTTTGATATAAAAATTTTTCCTTTATGCATACTTCTATGCATGAAAATTAAAAATGATAAAAGTAACACTTTTGATATAAAAATTTTCCTTTATGCATACTTCTATGCATGAAAATTAAAAATGATAAAAGTAACACTTTTGATATAAAAATTTTCTTTTATGCATACTTTTATGTATGAAATAAAAATGATAAAAGTAACACTTTTGATATAAAAATTTATCCATTATGCATACTTCTATGCATGAAAGTAAAAATGATAAAAGTAACACTTTTGATATAAAAATTTATCCATTATGCATACTTCTATGCATGAAAATAAAAATGGTAAAAATAACACTTTTGATATAAAAATTTATCCTTTATGCATAATATTAAAATTCAATTTCTCCATGATTATAATGAAATTCTTTCAATTAATCTAGGATGATGATTCCTAGAATATGGTAGGAAGTCCTCTTTTTATGCTTTGAATGAAAAATTTTTTTATGCATAATTTTTATAAAAATTTTGCCATAGCTCCGCTGCTATGACTGATAAATCTCAATTTTTCTAAGGGATAAAGCTTATCATTAAGAAAATAATTAAAATGATTCTCTAATTGGATCCTTAATCCATAATGGATTGAATCATCAATATACATAAACTAAAAGCATAAGAAAAAGCCATTAATTTGGCCTCAAGCATAGCTTAATCTTGGGTTAAGGAAAAGCTTTATGAAAAGCTTGATTTGGATTGAGAATGGGTCATGAGTATGACCATTTCTTGAGTGAGAGAGAGAATTTACATAAGAATCATTAGAATTTAAACATAAATGAAAATTAACTTCAATAGCATTTATTAAATTATGTAACTCTTCACTACTATTCAAACTTCAATAGCATTTAAAAAAAACCATACCAATTAAACTTCTCAAGCTTGAGAGGGGTTGAGAAGAGAGAAACATTGAGAAATTATAGAAAGATGAATATTCACTAATTACCTTACAACTTGCTTGATTCTTTGTTCACGGTAGAGGCCCCCAACCAATCAATTGGTTAAGTATGTTGATGGAGCCACTAATGGGGATTGAAGAAAGAGGGAAGCTCCAAAAACTAGTGAATTATTAAATGAATTCACAGTTCTTGGCTTAGGTGGAGTAGAGTAACGATGCATAAACACTATATATTTTTCAACAAGGGTGAGGCTTCTATTTATAGGAAAAATTGAGCTCCTAACCAAACAAACTGATTCTAGAATTTTCTAAATCAGTTTGGTCAATATTTGACCATTTTTAGGTCAGTTAAGCTAACTTTTTGGAACTAGACTTGAATGAGGAGAGAGGAGAGATGAAATATCTCAATTTTTATGAGTTTAAAACTCATTCAAGCATGTGAAATATACACCTCCTTTAAAGAACTCCCCTTCCTTACATATGTCATACTTTTAATATTGCTCATAATTTTTTTATTAATAAACCTTGTACATTTTCAACTCTTCATCTTATGTGAAATATGCACCTCCTTTAAAGAACTCCTCTTCCTTACATATGTCATACTTTTAATATTGCTCATAATTTTTTACTAATAAACCTTGTACATTTTCAACTCTTCATCTTATGTGAAATATGCACCTCCTTTAAAGAACTCCTCTTCCTTACATATGTCATACTTTTAATATTGCTCATAGTTTTTTTACTAATAAACCTTGTACATTTTCAACTCTTCACCTCATGTGAGCATTTACTCATTTTTGGGTATTTTCTTTTTACAAGTTGGATTTATCTCCTCCCTACACATGGATTGATGCTATTGGTCCATAGGAACCTTAATTGGACCATAGTCTAAAGATTTCTGAAAATCTAGACCCTTAGGCTAAGGTTCTTTATAGCTATTTTCAATTAATTCCAATTGCACATTGGAAAATTCTTTTTGAATTTCTGTTTCAGGGGAACTCATCTGAATTAGAAGAGATATTTTTCTATCCAAAAATATTCAAAATCTGAATATTCTCTCTCTAGAATATTTTTCTCTCTCTAGGCTAAAACAGATAGAAACAAGGTCTTTATATTTCTGAAGAGGGATTGATTACAGGGAAAGATACTAGACATCAAAAAAGGGGGTGGGGGAGGAATCTTACACTTTACAAGCAATAGCCTTAGAATTTCAAAGGCTAAACCAATACCACTATTCCAGCCCTCAAAACAGATACACAAAACCTTCTCCAATGTTGAGCTTTGACCACCTACAACCACTTGCAACAAGAAGGGAAATAGGAAAAGGAAAATGAACGTACCTCAACATGAACCTCGAAAATAGCCCAATCTCCCTCAAATTTGCTACTTCTCCTCAAGCCTCACTCAATGCCTTTGATGGGGGGTATCAATCTTGCTTCACCATGAATCCCTCCTCACCACGCACTCCAGAAGCCCAATTCTATAAGCTCTGATACAAAATGTAGATCTGAATGCAATGCAAGATGCGGAGGAAATGTGAGTGGAAGACAATGTGAGTAGGATTCCAAGATAGGAGAAGAGCTCAAGATGAGTATTTAGCTATATGTTACTCAAGACAGAGAACAAGTGCACACCATACAACTACAATACAATGTAGATAAGAAACTAAATAAGAGTTGACTAGTCCTAAGTGTCCTATTCGGTGTAATCGTCATAGTAGGAGGATTTGCTAAACATAACCTTCAATCACATGCATCAAAGGGGGCTCAAAATGGTGGACATGACAACCATTTTTTGGAGCCATGTCAAAGTTTTAAGCCATATGGCTCAAAATAGGGGCAACCGTTTTTGCATGCTCCTTTGTTGTATGGTTCAAAACTCAAAAGTTGCATGGCTCGAATCTCTCTCTATCTTTGTTCTCTCTCTCATGACACCATATCTCCACACCTAACTTTTGACACATCCTCGTGACACATTTCCTCCCTATCCTCCCATTGAGTTCAAAATTAAAAATCTTGGACCTCATCTCATCACTCTCTCTCTCTCACACACACACACACACACACACACACATACCACACACACACACAAGGGCTATCGTTTTTGCATGCTCCTTCATTGCATGGCTCAAAACTCAAAAGTTGCATGGCTCAAATCTCTATGTATCTCTCCTCTCTCTCATGACACCATATCTCCACACCTAACTTCTGACACAACCTCCTGACACATTTCCTCCCTATCCTCCCACTGAGTTCAAAATTTAAAATCTTGGACCTCATCTCATCACTCTCACTCATTCACTCACACACACACAACATACACTCTCTCTCTCTCTCTCTCTCTCTCTCTCTCTCTCTCTCTCTCTCTCTCTCTCTCCCATATCTATCTCATTGACTTTGACTCCCATCCACTGTACATGTGCAATGTTTTGGTGGTGGTTTTTCATATTACCACATTTAGGAAGTTATGATGCACCATGAGGAAGTAGACACCATCGATTCCGAATTGTGGTAAGAGAGCAAGGAAGGGGAAAGAGATGGTGGGCATGACAGAAATTACAAAGGGAGACTTTACATGAGATGAAAGGAGACTCAAAGGGTAATCATTACAATGGAATGGTGGCATGAGACTATATTCATGGAGAATGGAGGCATACATACAATGAAATGGCATGGCGTGATTTTACAAAGGAAAATAGGCGATGAAGCATTCTAGGTGGAGCATAGAAATCTAAGTGAGAGGGAGCATCAAATGTATGACAGAGATCACCGCGTGTAAAATTGCATGTATCAGCGCATGTATGGTTATGCTTGCAACGTAAATACACGCGTTTCACATAGGGTAGATGCATACATACACACGTTTTCACACAAAGTAGATGCCATTACACGCATTTTCACAGTGTAGATGCGGATACACATGCGATACAGAGACCTTTTATACTTTGATTAAAAACTGATTATGATTATGTGTTTACTCTTTTGTACATAGGATGTCATGAACCTCCTCAAGTATTTTTGGTGAAGATGAGTCAATGTGTCACCACCGTAAGCGGAATGTGTGGTTGGGACAAAGGATCAAGTGTAATAAATTTATTCATAGCCTTACAAATTGATCAAATGGATATTGATGTTGATCGTTTGGTAAAAATGGATCTTATTGAAGATGAGATCGAATCCTAACCAATCCATCATTGTATCATTCTAAATTGACAATTCTATTGTATGTGTTGTCTTTTAATTATCATCTCATGATTTATTTTTGAACATACATTGTTATAAATGCATGTAGTGGGATTGTGTAATGATATATACTGTAATGTACTATGAGATGGCTTAAAGAAAATGGTTTTTATTTTTTAAAAGGTATGGAATTTTTCTTAAAGATGATATCTTCTCTTCTATCATGTGTAACGACACGTGCATAGCGTCTATAACACAATGTTTACGTGTAGATACATGCTATGTTACACACATTTTTGAACTCAGTATACACATGAATTTTGATGCCCATATACACGTACTCGATATTACTCATATTCGTGCACGACCATACGTGCGCTTGTAACTTATCGTGTGTATGGAAGCATTGTCTTGTAGTGACTCAACAAGAGATTAATAAGTTCTTGAAAATCAAGAAAGGTCTCATGGACTCCAATGGATGTTGAAATTGTGCATACTCTCCCAAGACCATCCAAGGTCACAAACACCAAGTTTTCCCAAGACCATCCAAGGTCACAAACACCAAGTTTTCCCAATGGATGTTGAAATTGTGCATACTCTCCCAAGACCATCCAAGGTCACAAACACCAAGTTTTCATCAATAGTGCTCCAATTAAGCCAAGAGAACCTACAAGACCTTTAACCTTCATGGAATACTCATTTATGTTCAACTTATTCCTCTACACATTATGCAACTCTTATTTGAGCGGCATCTTCCACACAGTGATATTGGTGTTGTACATCTTCACCAATGTATCCCATGCTTCTTTTGGCATCTCTGCATCTGTATATGGACAATCTTGGAGTCTAAAATGTTGACAGACAACTAATACATGCACTTTTTGGCCTTTTCATGCCACTCTTTAAATGTGTTTGACTCTGTAGCAATAGGAACAAAACCCAAAATTGGTTCTTGCTCACCATTGATGAACAACCATACTCCCTTTCCCATAAAGAAGTTTGTCATCATAAACTTCCATGCTTGGATGTTGTCTTTCTCAAGCTTCTCACTAACAATAGTGGACAGATTCTTATACATTTTGCAAAGTCAAAATCTGCAACTATAACTTGAAAAAAAAAACAGTTCTTCCTCACAAGTATAAATGACAACAATTTTGCAACACCAAAAGTTTTGCCTCACAAGGGCAGTGGCAAGTAACCACGAGTCACACCAAATGATGAAAATGCACAAACACAGCAACCCAAAAACTAGCTTTCATTTCTTAGAATCCCTACAATAGGGCACAAATCAACCTTTCTATTACAACTTTGCTCAACGGTGCGAAAACAAGGCATACACATTCAAAAACAGCCACTTCTCCTGAGTGCCTGTTGAAACTTCACGATGTAAAAATAAAGGTCAAAATAGTCTCGGAACGGAAATTTTCACAATGTTCTCATGCTTCAAAACAACGAAGGGTGCCTCAATGTGAGGTTGTGCACTTTACATGCACAATTATGTACGTGCACCAGTATGCTCCCAAAAAGTTCGAAAGAAAGAAAACATTGATCCTCTTAGTAGGGAATTGTGATCTTTGCTTGCTTCTACTTGCTGCTTGAGTTTCTCACCACAAACCAAGCTCTGCTACCATGTAAAGAAGTAGGGAGAGAGGGAGGAGACTCAAGTACAACTTTCTTCACAACTCATAAAAGAGAGATGATACACAAGTTTGGAGGTTGAAGCCTATCTTCACTTTAGTGTGCAATAATATTACAACGAGAGATGGGTATACACTATATGTGTAACCCTAGAATACACGATTCATATATGATCCCAATCCAAACTTAGATGGAAATCTAGCTATGCCACAAGTACAACTAACAAAAGGCGGTGACAAATGAGAGTCACCTAGGATATACATCTGTGATGGAGCTTGATATCTCAATACTAATGCCACATATGCATATACCACTTTTTCATATTACATTTACAAGAGCTCATTTTTAAGGTTAACATCTACAATTCGTGCACCTCCACTCAACCATTGCTTCTTTCTTTGATTACTTTGAATGAACTTGACCATGTTGGGAGAAATTTCTTGTCCAACTAATGGTCAAACATTTTGTCAAGGCACAACACTAGATCCACCTTTAGTGAAACGTTCCCACCCTTTGCAAATCTTCGCATCAAGCCGAGTCTTATGTCGATACTTCTTCATCTCCACGTGAAGTAGAGATTGTCGATGTGTCTCTTCTAGTCTCTCCAGTTGCATCAATCAAGCTTCCACCTTTTCGTATGTAGTCATTTGTTTCTATGAAGCGATCCCTAAATCACTACACCATGACGTTGGATTGAAGTGCAATACAAAGGAAAAGTGTAGTCCTCAAGGAGCTCTACAGGGTTATCACAAAAACCTCATGACTACAATCCATCCCCATGTCACATAAAATAAAACATGTAAAAGATAACAATCAAATCCATGTAATCATGGCCCATCTCCTCTAATGTCACCAAAACACATACATGCCACTATAGTAAAATATCATCAAAGTAAATACAAAGACATCCATGGCCTATGCCACCATATATAGCACATATACGAATACCATGTACAATACAAGCATGAATCCATTGTTGCCATCACCTAGTCTCAAGGATCACAATAATGCACCATGACAACATCAGTGATAGGAACATAAAATGAAATCCACAACATCACATGGTGTATAGGTGGCAATCGACCTTATGTCTTTCATGAAAGAATTCATCATGCCTAGTCATATCAAAGTGACAATCAAGATGCCATAATGACATAAGGCATGACTACAAATATCATCTAGGCATCCATGGCCTAACTAATCCAAGGCATAGATATCATAAGACATCATCACATCATGATGCTACAAATATCATCTAGGCATCCATGGCCTAACTGATCCAAGGCATAGATATCATAAGACATCATCACATCATGATGCTATAGGAACTATCTACAAATCTATGACATGAATGTGAATAAAGTTTAAATCTTGTTCTTATTTTGAATCTTGCTCTCTTTAAGACGTTTCTTGGTGATTAATCTTGATTAAAATTTTTCTTTAAGTCTCATATTCGTGCATCTTGCGAAATTATCCCAGTTTGTGAGATGAGGACATCTCGCATTTTTTAAGTGGGGTAGAATGTAAGATTCCTCCCCCACCCCCTTTTTGATGTCTAGTATCTTTCCCTGTAATCAATCCCTCTTCAGAAATATAAAGACCTTGTTTCTATCTGTTTTAGCCTAGAGAGAGAAAAATATTCTAGAGAGAGAATATTTAGATTTTGAATATTTTTGGATAGAAAAATATCTCTTCTAATTCAGATGAGTTCCCCTGAAACAGAAATTCAAAAAAGAATTTTCCAATGTGCAATTGGAATTAATTGAAAATAGGTATAAAGAACCTTAGCCTAAGGGTCTAGATTTTCAGAAATCTTTAGACGATGGTCCAATTAAGGTTCCTATGGACCAATAGCATCAATCCATGTGTAGGGAGGAGATAAATCCAACTTGTAAAAAGAAAATACCCAAAAATGAGTAAATGCTCACATGAGGTGAAGAGTTGAAAATGTACAAGGTTTATTAGTAAAAAACTATGTGTAATATTAAAAATATGAGATATTTTGGGTATAATGATTTTATTATGACACATATGTAAGGAAGGGGAGTCCCTTAAATGCTCACATAAGATGAAGAGTTGAAAATGTACAAGGTTTATTAGTAAAAAACTATGAGCAATATTAAAATGATTCCATTATGACACATATGTAAGGAAGGGGAGTTCTTTAAAGGAGGTGCATATTTCACATAAGATGAAGAGTTGAAAATGTACAAGGTTTATTAGTAAAAAACTATGAGCAATATTAAAATGATTCCATTATGACACATATGTAAGGAAGGGGATTTCTTTAAAGGAGGTGCATATTTCACATAAGATGAAGAGTTGAAAATGTACAAGGTTTATTAGTAAAAAAACTATGAGCAATATTAAAATGATTCCATTATGACACATATGTAAGGAAGGGGAGTTCTTTAAAGGAGGTGCATATTTCACATGCTTGAATGAGTTTTAAACTCATAAAAATTGAGATATTTCATCTCTCCTCTCTCCTCATTCAAGTCTAGTTCCAAAAAGTTAGCTTAACTGACCTAAAAATGGTCAATTATTGACCAAATTGATTTAGAAAATTCTAGAATCAGTTTGTTTGGTTAGGAGCTCAATTTTTCCTATAAATAGAAGCCTCCCCCTTGTTGAAAAATATATAGTGTTTATGCATCGTTACTCTACTCCACCTAAGCCAAGAACTGTGAATTCATTTAATAATTCACTAGTTTTCTCTTTCTTCAATCCCCATTAGTGGCTCCATCAACATACTTAACCAATTGATTGGTTGGGGGCCTCTACCGTGAACAAAGAATCAAGCAAGTTGTAAGGTAATTAGTGAATATTGATCTTTCTATAATTTCTCAATGTTTCTCTCTTCTCAACCCCTCTCAAGCTTGAGAAGTTTAATTGGTATGGTTTTTTTAAATGCTATTGAAGTTTGAATAGTAGTGAAGAGTTACATAATGCTATTGAAGTTAATTTTCATTTATGTTTAAATTCTAATGATTTTTATGTAAATTCTCTCCCTCACTCAAGAAATGGTCATACTCATGACCCGTTCTCAATCCAAATCAAGCTTTTCATAAAGCTTTTTCTTAACCCAAGATTAAGCTATGCTTGAGGCCAAATTCATGGCTTTTTTCTATGCTTTTAGTTTATGTATATTGATGATTCAATCCATTATGGATTAATAATCCAATTAGAGATTATTTTAATTATTTCCTTAATGATAAGCATTATTCCTTAGAAAAATTGAGATTTATCAGTCATAGCAGCGGAGCTATGGCAAAATTTTTATAAAAATTATGCATAAAATAATCTCATTCAAAGCATAAAAAGAGGACTTCCTACCATATTCTAGGAATTATCATCCTAGATTAATTGAAAGAATTTCATTACAATCATGGAGAAATTGAATTTTAATATCATGCATAAAGGATAAGTTTTTATATCAAAAGTGTTATTTTTACCATTTTTATTTCATGCATAGAAGTATGCATAATGGATAAATTTTTATATCAAAAGTGTTATTTTTACCATTTTTATTTCATGCATAGAAGTATGCATAATGGATAAATTTTTATATCAAAAGTATTATTTTTACCATTTTTATTTCATGCATAGAAGTATGCATAATGGATAAATTTTTATATCAAAAGTGTTATTTTTACCATTTTTATTTCATGCATAGAAGTATGCATAATGGATAAATTTTTATATCAAAAGTGTTATTTTTACCATTTTTATTTCATGCATAGAAGTATGCATAATGGATAAATTTTTATATCAAAAGTGTTATTTTTACCATTTTTATTTCATGCATAGAAGTATGCATAATGGATAAATTTTTATATCAAAAGTGTTATTTTTACCATTTTTATTTCATGCATAGAAGTATGCATAATGGATAAATTTTTATATCAAAAGTGTTACTTTTATCATTTTAATTTTCATGCATAGAAGTATGCATAAAAGAAATTTTTTTATATCAAAAGTGTTACTTTTATCATTTTTAATTTTCATGCATAGAAGTATGCATAAAAGTTGATTATTTTATTATAAAAGTGTGACTTTTATCATAATTAAATTTCATGCATAGAGGTATGCATAAAAGTTGATTATTTTATTGTAAGAGTGTCACTTTTATCATATTGGATTTCATGCATAGTGGTATGCATAAAAGATATTCTTTTTATACTAAAAGTGCGATTTTTCTCATAAATGGATTTTATGCATAACTTAGATGCATAAGAGAAATTCTTTTATTCTAAAAGTGTAATTCCTACCAAATTGAACTTATGCATAAGAAGATGCATAAAAGATTGATTTTAATTTCGAAACTGTTAGTCTCCTTAAATGGAATTTATGCATAAATAAAAGTGTAGAGAAATCTTATACTAAATATAAGAATTCTCTTAAAAAAGATATGAAATGTGATAAGATGTGATAAGAGGTGTATGAGATGTGATAAGAATTGATAAGATGCGTATGGAAAGTGATAGGAGGTGATAAGAGGTGTATGAGATGTGATAAGATTTGATAAGATGCGTATGGAAAGTGATAGGATGTGATAAGAGGTGTATGAGATGTAAAAAGATGTGATAAGATGTGTATGAGATGTGATAGAATGTGTTAAGATGAGTTAGGATGTGTTAAGATGTATATGGGATGTGTTAGAACGAGAATGAATGTAATGTGGTTGTATGAATGTGATGTGGATGTATACATGTAGATGTATATGTATGAATGTGAATGTTGATGTGGATGTGGATGTATGTGAATGTGGATGTGAATGTGGATGTATAGATGTGAATGGGAATGTGGATGTGGATGTATATATGTATATGGATGTGGATGTGGATGTATAGATGTGAATGGGAATGTGGATGTGAATGTGGATGTATAGATGTGAATGGGAATGTGGATGTGGATGTATATGAATGTGGATGTATAGATGTGAATGAGAATGTGGATGTGGATGTATGTGAATGTGGATGTAGATGTGGATGTTTAGATGTGAATGGGAATGTGGATGTGGATGTTTGTATGTATGTGGATGTAGATGTGGATGTATAGATGTGAATGGGAATGTGGATGTGGATGTATAGATGTGAATGGGAATGTGGATGTGGATGTATATGAATGTGGATGTATAGATGTGAATGGGAATGTGGATGTGGATGTATGTGAATGTGGATGTAGATGTGGATGTATGAATGTGGATATATAGATGTGAATGGGAATGTGGATGTGGATGTATGTGAATGTGGATGTATGTGAATGTGGATGTGGATGTAGATGTGGATGTATAGATGTGAATGGGAATGTGGATGTGGATGTTTGTATGTATGTGGATGTAGATGTGGATGTATAGATGTGAATGGGAATGTGGATGTGGATGTATATGAATGTGGATGTATAGATGTGAATGGGAATGTGGATGTGGATGTATGTGAATGTGGATGTAGATGTGGATGTATAGATGTGAATGGGAATGTGGATGTGGATGTATGTGAATGTGGATGTAGATGTGAATGGGAATGTGGATGTAGATGTGGATGTATAGATGTGAATGGGAATGTGGATGTGGATGTATGTATGTATGTGGATGTAGATGTGGATGTATAGATGTGAATGGAAATGTGGATGTGGATGTAGATGTGGATGTATAGATGTGAATGGGAATGTGGATGTGGATGTATGTGAATGTGGATGTAGATATGGATATGGAATGTGAATGTGGATGTATGTATGTATGTGGATGTAGATGTGGATGTATAGATATGAATGGGAATGTGGATGTGGATGTATGTGTGTGGATGTGGATGTATGTGTGTGGATGAGGATGTATGAATGAGGACGTGATAGTGGAGGTATACATGTGGATGTGGATGTATGGATGTGAAAATGGATGTGTATGTATGAATGTGGATATGAGATGTGGATGTATAAATGAGGATGTGAAAATGGAGGTAAACATGTAGATGTAGATGTATGGATGTGGATGTGGATGTGGATGTGGAGATGGATGTGGATATGGATGTGTATGTATGAATGTGGATATGGGATGTGGATGTATAAATGAGGATGTAAAAATGGATGTATGCATGTAGATGTGGATGTAGGGGTGTGAATGTGAATGTGTCTGTGAATTAATGTCGCCGATATGAGGAAATGGATGAGAATGAGTACACATTAAATGGAATGTGGAATAAGTAATGTGGACTAAGGAGGGATAATGTGGAAAGACGGGAGTTTTGATTTAGAAACTGTATTTTGTGACTGTTTGTAAATGACTGTTTTATGTCATGAATGCTGGGGAAGCATTTTGACCGTCTTGTGGATTAAGGTCATGAAGACCTAACTGTTAAAGTTGCAACTGCTGCTGACGGAGAGTCAATGGAGGACGTCTCGCGTAGCAAGGTCGACCGAGGTCTTGACCAGCCTCGGTTCGATTTAAATGGTGAGCTTCCGGTACGGTGGATGAGGGACCAAGGAAGCGGCCTATGAGTGAAGCGCTAGGTCACCTGCGAAGGATCCTAGAGGGTGCTGACCATACGGTGCTCGGGCTCTGGGTCGCCGAAGATACCCACACGTGCGTCGTGGAAGATATTGGAACAAGGAGTAAGAGTTGTTTTGTGAAACCGGGCATGGATCTGGTTGATTGACCTTGCTGGTCTTCAATGGATGAGTCCATGGCTCTTTATATGGATCTGTTGGTTGATCTTGCTGATCTTCAACGAGAGTCCATCTTGATTTTTATAAGTGATTATATTGCCGAGTATTATGGGCTAGGAACTATTGAAAAGGCCCCTGTGTGGACAGGTGGTGAGCGTTCTAGTTGCCAATGATGCCATAGATACTCTGATGATGGAAAATTATGAATCAACCGGATAAATTGGAAGATTATGATCAATGGTACTATGGTTTCATTAAAGGATTGTTTTAAAGTTAGCTGATGCTAAGAAAAAGGTAATTTCATATTGGGTGTGTAAGTGGTGTGGCTAGTTTTATGTTTGCATGAACTTCCGGCTAGGGGGCCTTGGAACTCTTTTCCTTGGTACCCGGGACAAAACCTAACCCAATTCCAAATTGGATCCCATCACTACAGTGGTTGGGTGGTTGGCTAACCCATGGGATCGGATGGGGTTAGGCTGGATTGATGGATCCGTAAATCGAGACTCAATTTCCGTTATTACGATAGATGAAGTAAGTCCCGGATAGTAATTGTTCTATGGATAGGAATCAACGGCTGTGCCTCTTGATGGGGAAAAAAGCGTTGATCCCAATGATCCAAGTGCAAGTTTCTTCCTTGATCTGACCGAGTATCTTTATAGGTGCAGTCGGATCAGTTTGATCATTATTAATGGTCTTGACTACGTTAGAGTAAAAAGTTATCCTGGAGGAATCGCCCGTGCTTTCCGGATAAGGGAAGTTTTTCCGGGTTCGGTTTTGGAAAAACCGACGGATTAGTCTTTTGTCCGGATATCCGTGTGGACGAGGCCCCGAGTGTGGGACCCTGCCTCGCGCAAGAAGTGCTACTTCCGCTGCTAGTACCCGAATCCGTTGCGCGGTGGGAATAGGGATCTCACAAAAATGGTAATGTAATGCCCAATAAGAGATCCCAAGAATGTTGTGCAAGATGCAAGGGGTAATGCAAGAACATAAAAGC
Source organism: Cibotium barometz (assembly GCF_041138505.1). Lineage (NCBI taxonomy): Eukaryota > Viridiplantae > Streptophyta > Polypodiopsida > Cyatheales > Cibotiaceae > Cibotium > Cibotium barometz. Next base: position 100,754 of record NC_141100.1, read on the forward strand.
ATGTAGTGTAATCACAGACAACAATGCCTAATGCAAGAGAAAAAAGGTGAGTGAAAAAGAAAACACAAAAATCAATAGCTAGTATCGGAAGTTGATAGGAGATCACTCCACTCATCTAACCACAGTCAGACACAAGGGTATGGTCACTCGAGGCTCACCCAACCCCTACCATCTCTTAGCTAGTAGGCTGAGGTAATTCCCATACACCTAGCTCATTTTATCATTTAGTTGAGATAGCACCTAATCGACAAGAGATGATGGGAGATCACTCCACTCATCTAACCACACTCGACCACAAGGGTACGGTCACTCAATGTCTCACCCCACCCCTACTATCTCTCATCTAACAAGGTTGAGCCAATTTCCATACTCACACCAGGTCACTATCTCATTTAGGCAAGATGGGCCCTAATTGACAAATGTCTCCATATCAAAATAACAGCTCAAAAAATAACAAAAGTGTTTGTGAAAAAGATGTGAGTGCATAGGCAAAGTGATTGCTAGGTCATGGGTCTAACATGGACTAACCATTGTCGTGCAAGTGTAGTGCACAAATAAATGCATATCAATCTAACCCAAAAACAAGTCTAGTCCTAGATATCGGCACGGTCAGAATGATGTTGGAGTATGTGGTGGTCCATCTACTTTACCTCATAATGTCCTCACAAATAACTGCTAGAGTGAACTGACTCATTGACCACTCAGGGCACCATCCCGACTCATCTCACTAGAGGATTGGAATCTATGTCACTGAATCCTAGTTACCTTGAATCAACCACTTATCAAAGTAACCACACCACATAAAAGTCCACCAAAACAAAACAAAATCGCCATGGTCAGAATGATGTTGGAGTATGTGGTGGTCCATCTACTTTACCTCATAATGTCCTCACAAATAACTGCTAGAGTGAACTGACTCATTGACCACTCAGGGCACCATCCCCACTCATCTCACTAGAGGATTGGAATCTATGTCACTAAATCCTAGTTACCTTGAATCAACCACTTATCAAAGTAACCACACCACATCAAAAATCACCAAAACAAAACAAAACATCTCACTAGAGGATTGGAATCTATGTCACTGAATCCTAGTTACCTTGAATCAACCACTTATCAAAGTAACCACACCACATCAAAAATCACCAAAACAAAACAAAACAACAGTTTCAAGCACAAACTCAAGCAAAAAACATACCGAAGCCTATCAATCAAAACAAAAAATTGGAAAATGACTCCAGCTAGGCCAACCCTAGCTATCACATATATTCTTTGAAAATAATAATCCAGGCCCCCATAAATCATCTTAGGCAAGCATACTACTCACTTGGCATGGAGTATGCATAGTTTAGTGGCGCACAAGCATTACCATACAAAGACTCAGAGGCACCACATAAAAAAATAGAAAATCACCAATCAAATGAGACATAGATTGTCAAACAAATCAAAGAAATCAATTAGTGTTGGTCAACATAACATAAAGAAGATATCAACAAAATACCCTCAAGTCATCCCATATCACTCGAAAGGAAACACACCACAATATTCTTTTGGATTTTGACAGTTTTCAAGCAATCATGTTGACACACGATTAGCACACAAATCACACATCACTTGAAAAAACAAACAATGAAGGACCCCGAACGAACGTACCTACCCTGGTGGGCCTCTTCTCGGGTTGAACCACCCGCTCCACTACCGCAGTGTGTCGGATTTAGGGTTTAGGGTTTTAGGGTTTAAGGTTTAGGGGTTAGGGGTTAGGGGTTAGGGTCTAGGGTTCAGGGTTAGGGTTCAGGGTTCAGGGTTCAGGGTTCAGGGTTTAGGGTTTAGGGTTTAAAGGTTTAAAACATTAAGTTTAAAAACATTAAGTTTAAAGGTTTAAAACATTAAGTTTAAAGGTTTAAAATAATTAAGTTTAAAAACATTAAGTTTAAAGGTTTAAAAACATTAAGTTTAAAAACATTAAGTTTAAAGGTTTAAAAACATTAAGTTTAAAGGTTTAAAAATATTAAGTTTAAAGGTTTAAAAACATTAAGTTTAAAGGTTTAAAAACATTAAGTTTAAAAACATTAAGTTTAAAAACATTAAGTTTAAAGGTTTAAAAACATTAAGTTTAAAAACATTAAGTTTAAAGGTTTAAAAACATTAAGTTTAAAAACATTAAGTTTAAAGGTTTAAAAACATTAAGTTTAAAAACATTAAGTTTAAAGGTTTAAAAACATTAAGTTTAAAAACAAATGCGAGGCGAGCGGTCCTAGAGGGGGATGAGGGGGAGAAGAGGGAGAGAGAGAAGAGAGAAGAGAGAAGAGAGAAGAGAGAGAGAAGAAGAAGAAGAAGGAGAAGAAGAGAGACAAGCCTTGACACACACACTTAAACTTGCAAACTAGTTTCGTGCTCAAAAGCACTCATCAGTGCAATGAAAAATGAGGGTACAAGGCTTGCTATATATAGGGGAAGAGGAGGATCCTTGAAGTGAGGGAAAGGGTCCTCAAAAAGGGGAAAGTTGCCTCAAAATGAGGGTAGAAGGGGGCTACCAAAACTGGTAAGTCAACTGTTCCAAAAAAGGTAAGATTTACCAAAAAAGGAAGAACAGTGCCAGAGGTACAGGGGGTGAGGAGAGGGTGAGAAGAAGATCGAAGATGAGGATTCGGGCCCTCAAGGGAACTTTCTTCAGGAGAGGGTTTAGGGTTTAGGGAGTCCCCGAGGTTTTAAGGCCCTTGTTTTGCGGGAGCAAAAGGGGATCTTAAAAACCATGGGGCTCCCAAAGCCCGAGCGAGAAGAATGAAGATCCGGAGAGGCAACAGCGGAAGAGACGTCGGAGGAGAGGGGAGGGGGGGCACGGCGAGGGAGGAGAGGGGAGCGCGTCTGTAGAGGAGGGGGTGGCTGCAGAGGGGCGGGGCTCCGGAGAGGGGAGGGGTGCCGATATACCTCGACCAAGGGGCGGCCCACAAAGGAAGAGGTGCCGGAGAGGAGAAGGGGAGGAGGAGCGCCGAAGAAGAGAGGGGAGGGGCGCCGTAGAGGAGAGGAGGCGTTGGAGAGGAGAGGAGCGGGGTGCCGTAGAGGAGAGGAGGCGCCGGAGAGGAGAGGAGGCGTTGGAGAGGAGAGGGGCGCCGTAGAGGAGAGGGGGCGCCGGAGAAGAGAGAGGAGGGGCGCCGGAGAGGAGAGGAGCGGGGTGCCGGAGAGGGGAGGGGTGTTGGAACACCCCGGACGGTGATGACGACGATGGAGAGGAGGGGGAGGCACGTCGGAGAGGAGAGGAAGTGCCAGTTTGGAGAGGGGGGGTGCCGGAGAGGAGAGGGGGGGTGCCGGAGAGGAGAGGGGAGGGGTGGTGCCGGAGAGGAGAGGGGGGGTGCCGGCGGAGAGGAGAGGGGAGAGGAGAGGGGAGAGGGAGGGGGGACGGTGACGACGTCGGAGAGGAGGGGGGAGGCGGCTGTCTGCAGGGGGCGGCCACAGAGGAGGGGCGGCCGCAGAAGAGGGGGGGCCATGGCGGCGGAGAGGGGAGCCATGGCGGAGGCCGCAGCGACGAGGAGGGGTGGAGAGGGGGGCACCGGGAGAAGAGGTGGAGAGGGGGGCGCCGGGAGAGGAGAGGGCGGAGAGGGCGGCGCTAAGGCGGCGCCGAGGGAGGAGGGGTCGTGGCGGCTAAGAGGGGGCAGAGGGAGGAGCGGAGGAGAGGGGTGGAGAGGGGGGCGCCGGGAGAAGAGGAGGAGAGGGGGAGAGGGGGCGCCAGGGCGGTGCCGAGGGAAGGCAGCGAAGAGGGGGTGGAGAGGGAGGAGCTGCGGAAAGGGGTGGGAAGGGGGGCGCCAGGAGAAGAGGTGGAGAGGGGGGGACCAGGGCAGCGCCGAGGGAGGGGGGGCCATGGTGGCGAAGAGGGGAAGGAGAGGGAGGAGCGGCGGAGAGGGGGGGCCACGAAAGGCGAAGGAGGAGGCCCAAAGACGGGCGGCCGCCGCAGAGGAGGAGGGACCAGGAGGAGAGCCCGGGCGAAGGGGGGGTGGCTGAAGAGGAGGAGAGGAGGCGGAGGCCCAGGGTGGGCACGGCGGCCTCGAAGGAGGACGAGGAGCCAGGCGGCCCAATGCAGGAGGAGCCCATGGCGGCGGCGGCAACCACGGAAGAGGAGGCAGAGGAGAACACGGGCGACGGGCGGTTGAGGAGCCAGGCCCAACGCAGGAGGCCACGGCGAGGCAACGGCGGAGAAGGTGGTGGCCAAGGTGGAGGCGGAGGCACCGAAGGCGGAGGCGGCGGTAGCCGCGAAGGAGGAGGAGGAGGAAGAGGAAGCCCCGAGCGGCGGCGTCGACGGAGGAGGTGACCAAGGGCGGGCGACCGTCCCAACGCAGAGGGAGGCGGCGACGGCGGAGGCAGGAGGAGCCCACGGCGGAGGTGGCAGCGCCGACGGAGGAAGAGGCGCCGACAGTGGAGGAGGCGGCGGCGACAGAGGAGGCGGTGGTGACAGCAAGGGTGGAGGCAGCGGTGACGGCGCTGCAGAGCCGGAGAGCAGCCCGCCACAGCAACAAGAAAACCAGCCCCCCCAAAAGTTGAGAAGGGGGAGCCAGTCAGGGGGGGAAGCCTCGTCGAAGGAGAGGTTGATGTTGGAGGAGGAGCCGGCCTTTGAGAGGGAGGAGGCGGCGACGGAGGAGAGGGAGGAGAGGGAAGAGAGGGAGCCTCCAGCAGGAGAGGCGTTGAGGCGAAGAAGGAGAAGGTTGGTGGAGAGAGGAGGAGGAGGAAGGGGAGGAGGAAGGGGAGGGGGAGCTAGGAGCATGCGCCATGTAGAAAGCTTTAGAGTTTAAAGGTTTAAAAACATTAAGTTTAAAAACAGATGCGAGGCGAGCGGTCCTAGAGGGGGATGAGGGGGAGAAGAGGGAGAGAGAGAAGAGAGAAGAGAGAAGAGAGAGAGAAGAAGGAGAAGAAGGAGAAGAAGAGAGACAAGCCTTGACACACACACTTAAACTTGCAAACTAGTTTCGTGCTCAAAAGCACTCATCAGTGCAATGAAAAATGAGGGTACAAGGCTTGCTATATATAGGGGCAGAGGAGGATCCTTGAAGTGAGGGAAAGGGTCCTCAAAAAGGGAAAAGTTACCTCAAAATGAGGGTAGAAGGGGGCTTAGGGCTTGGGGTTTGGGGCTTAGGGCTTGGGATTTAGGGTTTAGGATTTAGGGTTTTTGGGTTTTTGGGTTTAGGGTTCAGGGTTTTTAGGGTTTTAGGGTTTAGGATTTAGGGTTAGGGTTTCGGGTTTTAGGATTTAGGGTTTAGGGGTTTTTTCAGGTGTGCGGTTGTGGAGTGATAAAGATAAATAACCGGTAGCTGCGGCAGCTAAAAGTAGCTGCTGCGGGCGGTAGCAAAAAATAAATTTTTCGGGGGTCGGTTACGTGATAGTGAAGTGATGTCAAGTGGAGTGTATGTAAGATATGGTGTTGAGGTGTGAATAGTATGAACTTAAGATGGCCACGCACTATGACCAAAAAGTCCAAAATCCCACCTCACAACAGCTAGCCGAAAAATACGACCAGTTGCCCACGCAAACTAAAGGCTAAGCTTAATGTGGGAAAAACAACTTGCCACAAAAGAAACGACTAGTTGCCCACCAAACCAAAGGCTAAGACGTGGGGACAACAACTTGCCGCAAAAGAACGACTAGTTGCCCTCAAAAAATGAAGGTAAGGGGAAGGGAAGGTGCATCAATCGAAATGACATTTAGCATGCCACGCAATATGACATAATGCCAGATCGAAGATGCATACTCAGCAGAAAGACACTAAACCAGCCAAATTAATGACCAAGTGCCTCTTGCTAATAAGCACGAAAACAATGGCCTTACTCACACACACAAGAAGGACACTTTACTAGCCCAGAAAAGGACTAAGTGCCTCACATACACAAAACACAAGACAAAATTTGATTTAAGAGACAAAAAAAACTTAAAAAAGTCGATTTCTTGTATTAACTTGAGGGTGTAGTTCCAAACTAGTTTCGCTCTAGAGTGAGCTCTTCAGTGGAACACCCAAGTTTGAGATTACAAGAATGAGAGCTCTCCCTTATGTAGAGAGGGGAGGGCTAGCTTTTGCCTCTTTGCATGTGGGATAATTCAGCCTTTTGTTGTGAAAAAGCAAGCTTAGGACATGAAGAACCCAAACGCAACAAACGGCGCTCGAATCGGATAAGTAGAGCTCTCTAAACAAGTAAAAGAAGCTCAATAGCATCTCATGCAAGCTATGGGTTTTGAACTCATGACCCCTTTCATTAGAGTCACAAGCCTTAACCATTAGGCTAGAGTGGACATGTTGACTCTACATGCAAAATAAGTTACATAAGGTAACTAGAAGACTAGAGAGATGCATAAAATAGGTGGAGGGTTTTCCCGATAGAGCAGAACCAAGCATGGGAGGTCTCATATGCTGTTAAGCCGATGCTCCCAAGGGTTGCTTTACAAAGGTGGGTCCTCGCTAAAAATAGTACTTACTAAAAATAGAAAGTTACAAATTAGAGGTTCGAAACCTTGATCTAACAAGATAGGAGCGCAGATTCCTTGGATTTCTCCAGCAAATCATAGGTCTAGGTATATGCTTCAGCTCGAGATTTTGTTGGCAAAGCCGAAAAAGTTTAGGGTTTAGGGAGGCCCCCAAGTTTAAAGCTTTGGTGTACTTGGAGTAGTCAAGCTTAAGAACTAGGGGGATCCGCTTACTCGAAGAGGTTTCTCGATTGGAATCCTTTAGAAGTAGAGTTGTTCGCATATTGTACTTGATCTTGCTGAAAGTTTTCCGAAGGAGAGAATCCGGATATCCTCTACCTCGAAGTCGTTGGAAAAACAAAAGCTTTAGCTTGATGTAGCTTTGAAGCGTGCTTTCCCTGATGACATAACGCTTAAGTTCTCCAATGATGAAGGCTTTCTTTTGATGACTAGGGTGCCAGGAAGAGAAAGGGAGGTATTGATACCTGTTCAGCTCTTTCTGAAAACAACTAGTAGAAAGCTTTCCTGTGGTTTGAAAATTCGTACCTTTGAAGAGGTGAATGTCCAAAAAATCCACAGATGAATTGGAGATGACATGTGTTATCTTGATATGCTCCTGAAGATCTATTGCATAATTGCTAAGATGTTGAAGCAAAGTGGTGTGAGACCCATGCCAAAAACCTAAAGCGTCATCAATGTATCTTTTGTAGTAGAGTAGCTCTGTTGTGGGATGTACTTGCTCTTGAAGGTTTTCTAAATAACATAGAAAAAGGCAGGCATAGACAACAGCAAAATTACTGCCCATAGCAGTGCCTCTGATTTGATGCCAAAAAGTGCCATTAAACTCAAGATAGTTGTTCTTGAGAACAAGAGAGGCAATTGTCATGATGAGGTTGAGCTCTACATGGTTGAAGTCACCCTGTATCATCATCTTGAGGGCATGCAGTCCTTCATTGGTGGGAATACTGGGGTATAGAGATTCCACATCAAATGTGAAGAGGATAATTTCTTGTGGTAGATGAAGCTCAGATAACTCTTTAATCAGAGTGAGGGAGTCTTTTAGATGTTGCTTTTGTTGGAAGAGAATGGGGAAAAGCTTATGATGAAGCCATATAGACGCATTCTCAAAAACAAAGCCATTGTAAGAGCAGATTGGCCTTCCGACCACTGTAGGTTTGTGGATTTTGGGCAAGAAATAAAGAGAGAAAACTCTGAACCCTTGCTCTGGCTTCTGCAAAATAAACTTTGCTTCATCCCTTGAGAGCACACTAGACTTTTGACAAATGCAGGCAAGCCTATCAAACAGTTCAATCAATGCAGCTTGAGTGACTGGGAGATAGACCTGTTGATCTAGAAGTTGCCGATCACCTTCATTAAGATACCATGATTTATCAAGAATTACCAAACCAAGGTTTTTATCTGCTAGCTTGATAATGATGTTATGGTTCTTTATCAATCTGTTAAGGGCTCTTCTCAAATGAAGCGGAAGCTTGTTCTGAGGAAGTCGTTCACATGAAGAGATTGAATTTTGAAGTATGACTCTTCCAGTGTTGATGATGTCTTCCAGAGGCTGATAAACTTTAGAAGGATTCCAATTCGGGTTTGCAACTCGAAAAGGAGGAAGAGGTCTATCTGGTGCATTTCTGAAAAACCATCGAAGACGAAGTTGTCTTGCAAAATTATCATAGTCTTTGGTTAGATGTGTTGAATCTGGAAACTTTGACGGAGGAATATATCCCAAACCAAGTCCTAGAAGCTTTTTCTCGCTAAATGAAAGCTTGTACTGAGAGAGATTGTGGATGGCAGTGTTTGAAACACGTTGACCCACCTCAGTTGAGGTTTTTCTAGAGAAAAGCAATAGAGCATAGTGCTCGGGATCTTGGAGAGGGAGCCAAAAGAGGTGCCTTAACGCCGGGGATTTCGAGACCAAGATCGGCTCGGTGGAGCAGATCGGTTTCGTGAATTTTGCCGATTTTGTTTCTGTCCCGAACCAGATTTCTGGGTATTGCGGCCTTGTCGAGAAGAGGAAGGCTGTGCAGAGGAGGGGTGGAAGTCTTCTTCCTTTGAGGTTGATTTCCACCCCCTTGCCGGTTTCCCCGTTGGTTTTTTGGCTGGGTAAACTTGCCTTTATTTGGCTTGTTTCCCTGCTACTTACCTTGGTGGTTGTTTTGCCGGTCTTTCTGTTGATTGCCTTTTTTAGAAGCTTGGTGACTTCTAGTTTTCTTCTTGTTGTTGTTCTGGCTATTGTTCTGGCTTTTCTTTTGTTGATTATCTTTCCGTTTTTTGTTTGTCCCACCTGTGTTATTTGCTAGACTTTTCTTTAGCTTGTTGATCTGAGCTTTGTCTGGGCTTCAATGAGGACTTCCAAGCAGCTGCTCCTGTAATTTTTACAAAGATCTTGTAGAGTTTGATTGAGAAAGGCCTATCCTTGTTCATCTTGCACAGTAAGGCGGGGTGGTTTGAGTCGAAGACTGTTAGGTACGGTGCCTTCTTCTCTTTGCTCTCTAAGCTTTTTGAGGTAAGCTTGACTTTTCTCAAAAGCTAAAAACATCTTCTTGTACTCCTCGATAGACTTCTTCAAGAAATCTTTAAGGTGAGAAGGTTGAGCGATGGGAAGAGTAGGTAGAGCAAAAAGGTGATCATAAGATGATGATGAAGCACCAAGTGTAAACCTGTATTGGTTTTGTGCATTAGCAGTATCTATGGAATCATCCATTCTTCGCTTAGCACGTTCTCTTTCTCCACTAGCAAATTGAAATGCTCCCTGGCTGATAGAAGGGTTGTCTTGACCTTCGTTTGCTACCTCTGGGATAGTGTTCAAAAGCACCATGAAAGCAAAGGTTTAGGGTTTAGGGGTTTTTTCAGGTGTGCGGTTGTGGAGTGATAAAGATAAATAACCGGTAGCTGCGATTGCAGCTAAAAGTAGCTGCTGCGGCAGCAAAAAATAAATTTTTCGGGGGCCGGTTATGTGATAGTGAAGTGATGTCAAGTGGAGTGTATGTAAGATATGGTGTTGAGGTGTGAATAGTATGAACTTAAGATGGCCACGCACTATGACCAAAAAGTCCAAAATCCCACCTCACGAGGACAGCAGCTAGCCGAAAAATACAACCAGTTGCCCACGCAAACTAAAGGCTAAGATGTGGGGACAACAACTTGCTGCAAAAGAAACGACTAGTTGCCCACCAAACCAAAGGCTAAGACGTGGGGACAACAACTTGCCGCAAAAGAACGACTAGTTGCCCTCAAAAAATAAAGGTAAGGGGAAGGGAAGGTGCATCAATCGAAATGACACTTAGCATGCCACGCAATATGACATAATGCCAGATCGAAGGAGCACACTCAGCAGAAAGACATAATGCCAGATCGAAGGAGCACACTCAGCAGAAAGACACTAAACCAGCCAAATTAATGACCAAGTGCCTCTTGCTAAGCACCAAAACAATGGCCTTACTCACACACACAAGAAGGACACTTTACTAGCCCAAAAAAGGACTAAGTGCCTCATATACACAAAACACAAGACAAAATTTGATTTAAGAGACAAAAAAAACTTAAAAAAGTCGATTTCTTGTATTAACTTGAGGGTGTAGTTCCAAACTAGTTTCGCTCTAGAGTGAGCTCTTCAGTGGAACACCCAAGTTTGAGATTACAAGAATGAGAGCTCTCCCTTATGTAGAGAGGGGAGGGCTAGCTTTTGCCTCTTTGCATGTGGGATAATTCAGCCTTTTGTTGTGAAAAAGCAAGCTTCGGACATGAAGAACCCAAACGCAACAAACGGCGCTCGAATCGGATAAGTAGAGCTCTCTAAACAAGTAAGAGAAGCTCAATAGCATCTCATGCAAGCTATGGGTTTTGAACTCATGACCTCTTTCATTAGAGTCACAAGCCTTAACCATTAGGCTAGAGTGGACATGTTGACTCTACATGCAAAAATAAGTTACATAAGGTAACTAGAAGACTAGAGAGATGCATAAAATAGGTGGAGGGTTTTCCCGATAGCAGAACCAAGCATGGGAGGTCTCATATGCTGTTCAGCCGATGCTCCCAAGGGTTGCTTTACAAAGGTGGGTCCACGCTAAAAATAGTACTTACTAAAAATAGAAAGTTATAAATTAGAGGTTCGAAACCTTGATCTAACAAGATAGGAGCGCAGATTCCTTGGATTTCTCCAGCAAATCATAGGTCTAGGTATATGCTTCAGCTCGGGATTTTGTTGGCAAAGCCAAAAAAGTTTAGGGTTTAGGGTTTAGGGTTTAGGGTTTAGGATTTAGGGGTTTTTTCAGGTGTGCGGTTGTGGAGTGATAAAGATAAATAACCGGTAGCTATGGGCGGCAGCTAAAAGTAGCTGCTGCGGCAGCAAAAAATAAATTTTTCGGGGGTCGATTACCTGATAGTGAAGTGATGTCAAGTGGAGTGTATGTAAGATATGGTGTTGAGGTGTGAATAGTATGAACTTAAGATGGCCACGCACTATGACCAAAAAGTCCAAAATCCCACCTCACGAGGACAACAGCTAGCCGAAAAATACGACCAGTTGCCCATGCAAACTAAAGGCTAAGATGTGGGGACAACAACTTGCTGTAAAAGAACGACTAGTTGCCCACCAAACCAAAGGCTAAGACGTGGGGACAACAACTTGTCGCAAAAGAACGACTAGTTGCCCTCAAAAATAAAGGTAAGGGGAAGGGAAGGTGCATCAATCGAAATGACACTTAGCATGCTAGATCCCAAAGCTCCAGCATCATCTTGTCGATGCTTTGCATGCTCATGTTGAGCGTAGGGCACCATGTTAGGCTATAGTACTGCATCCTGCTCCAATTAGAGTATATATATTACAACTCCATTAATTTGGATATCATGAGTCATTTGGATACTATCAATTTACATCTACTCACCTCTAAACATGTTTGATTCCATTCTCCATACATGGAGATGTCATTCAAGGTAATTCGATGCACTCATATAATGCATCCTTAACATTAATTACACATACACTTGATCCTTTGTCCCAACCACACATTCTGCTTACGGCGGTGACACATTGACTCATCTTCACCAAAACTACTTGAGGAGGTTCATGACATCCTATGTACAAAAGAGTAAACACATAATCATAATCAGTTTTTAATCAAAGTATAAAAGGTCTCTGTATCACGTGTGTATCCACATCTACACTATGAAAATGCATGTAATGGCGTCTACTTTGTGTGAAAACGCATGTATGTATGCATCTACCCTATGTGAAACGCGTGTATTTGCGTTGCAAGCATAACCATACATGCGCTGATACATGCAATTTTACACGCGGCGATCTGTGTCATACCTAAAACAAAAGTGGCCGCCTACTCCAAAACCCTATCACTTTCATCTTCATCGCCACCAAAGCATCACTCTTCCAACAGACAAGGAATCACACGTGTAAGGAGCATCCACACAGGTGGAAGGAGCATACACACGGGTGAAGGAAGCATACATACAAAAGCCAAAAAGGAGACTCTTTTATCAAGAGGTGAGTCAGTTTGTCCTTTCTCTTTCCTCCTTTTCTGTATGCAAATGTCCGTTATATAATATGTATTAAACATTATATAATATGTAAGAGAGAGAGAGAGAGAGAGAGAGAGAGAGAGAGATAGAGAGAGAGAGAGAGAGAAGAGAGGGGGTTTAGGGTTTAGGATTTAGGATTTTTTGAGGTGTGCGGTTGTGGAGTGATAAAGATAAATAACCGGTAGCTGCGACAGCTAAAAGTAGCTGCGACGGCAGCAAAAAATAAAATTTTCGGGGGCCGGTTACGTGATAGTGAAGTGATGTCAAGTGGAGTGTATGTAAGATATGGTGTTGAGGTGTGAATAGTATGAACTTAAGATGGCCACACACTATGACCAAAAAGTCCAAAATCCCACCTCATGAAATGAGGACAAACAGCTAGCCGAAAAATACGACCAGTTGCCCACGCAAACTAAAGGCTAAGATGTGGGGACAACAACTTGCCGCAAAAGAAACGACTAGTTGCCCACCAAACCAAAGGCCAAGACATGGGGATAACAACTTACCGCAAAAGAACGACTAGTTGCCCTCAAAAATAAAGGTAAGGGAAAGGGAAGGTGCATCAATCGAAATGACACTTAGCATGCCACGCAATATGACATTATGCCAGATCGAAGGAGCATACTCAGTAGAAAGACACTAAACTAGCCAAATTAATGACCAAGTGCCTCTTGTTAAGCACCAAAACAATGGCCTTACTCACACACACAAGAAAGACACTTTACTAGCCCAGAAAAGGACTAAGTGCCTCACATACACAAAACACAAGACAAAATTTGATTTAAGAGACAAAACTTAGACTTAAAAAAGTCAATTTCTTGTATTAACTTGAGGGTGTAGTTCCCAACTAGTTTCGCTCTAGAGTGAGCTCTTCAGTGGAACACCCAAGTTTGAAATTACAAGAATGAGAGATCTCCCTTATGTAGAGAGGGGAGGGCTAGCTTTTGCCTCTTTGCATGTGGGATAATTCAGCCTTTAGTTGTGAAAAAGCAAGCTTAGGACATGAAGAACCCAACGCAACAAACGGCGCTCGAATCGGATAAGTAGAGCTCTCTAAACAAGTAAAAGAAGCTCAATAGCATCTCATGCAAGCTATGGGTTTTGAACTCATAACCCCTTTCATTAGAGTCACAAGCCTTAACCCTTAGGCTAGAGTGGACATGTTAACTCTACATGCAAAAATAAGTTACATAAGGTAACTATAAGACTAGAGAGATGCATAAAATAGGTGGAGGGTTTTCCCGATAGCAGAACCAAGCATGGGAGGTCTCATATGCTATTAAGCCGATGCTCCCAAGGGTTGATTTGCAAAGGTGGGTCCATGCTAAAAATAGTACTTACTAAAAATAGAAAGTTACAAATTAGAGGTTCGAAACCTTGATCTAACAAGATAGGAGCGCAGATTCCTTGGATTTCTCCAGCAAATCATAGGTCTAGGTATATGCTTCAGCTCGGGATTTTGTTGGCAAAGCTGAAAAAGTTTAGGGTTTAGGGAGGCACCCAAGTTTAAAGCTTTGGTGTACTTGGAGTAGTCAAGCTTAAGAACTAGGGGGATCTGCTTATTCGAAGAGGTTTCTCGATTGGAAGCCTTTAGAAGTAGAGCTGTTCGCATATTGTACTTGATCTTGCTGAAAGTTTTCCGAAGGAGAGAATCTGGATATCCTCTACCTCGAAGTCGTTGGAAAAACAAAAGCTTTAGCTTGATGTAGCTTTGAAGCGTGCTTTCCATGATGACATAACGCTTAAGTTCTCCAATGATGAAGGCTTACTTTTGATGACTAGGGTGCCAGGAAGAGAAAGGGAGGTATTGATACCTGTTCAGTTCTTTCTGAAAACAACTAGTAGAAAGCTTTCCTGTGGTTTGAAAATTAGTACCTTTGAAGAGGTGAAAGTCCAAAAAATCCGCAGATGAATTGGAGATGACATGTGTTATGCTCCTGAAGATCCATTGCATAGTTGCTAAGATGTTGAAGCAAAGTGGTGTGAGACCCATGCCAAAAACCTAAAGCGTCATCAATGTATCTTTTGTAGTAGAGTAGCTCTGTTGTGGGATGTACCTGTTCTTGAAGGTTTTCTAAATAACATAGAAAAAGGCAGGCATAGACAACAGCAAAATTACTGCCCATAGCAGTGCCTCTGATTTGATGCCAAAAAGTGCCATTAAACTCAAGATAGTGGTTCTTGAGAACAAGAGAGGCAATTGTCATGATGAGATTGAGCTCTACATGGTTGAAGTCACCCTGTATCATCATCTTGAGGGCATGCAGTCCTTCATTGGTGGGAATACTGGGGTATAGAGACTCCACATCAAATGTGAAGAGGATAATTTCTTGTGGTAGATCAAGCTCAGATAACTCTTTAATCAGAGTGAGGGAGTCTTTTAGATGTTGCTTTTGTTGGAGGAGAATGGGGAAAAGCTTATGATGAAGCCATATAGACGCATTCTCAAAAACAAAGCCATTGTAAGAGCAGATTGGCCTTCCGACCACTCTAGGTTTGTGGATTTTGGGCAAGAAGTAAAGAGAGCAAACTCTGAACCCTTGCTCTAGCTTCTGCAAAATAAACTTTGCTTCATCCCTTGAAAGCACACTAGACTTTTAACAAATGCAGGCAAGCCTATCAAACAGTTCATTCATCAATGGAGCTTGGGTGACTGGGAGATAGACCTGTTGATCTAGAAGTTGCCGATCACCTTCATTAAGATACCATGATTTATCAAGAATTACCAAACCAAGGTTTTTATCTGCTGGCTTGATAATGATGTTATGGTTCTTTATCAATCTGTTAAGGGCTCTTCTCAAATGAAGCGGAAGCTTGTTTTGAGGAAGTCGCTCACATGAAGAGATTGAATTTTGAAATATGACTCTTCCAGTGTTGATGATGTCTTCCAGAGGCTGATAAACTTTAGAAGGATTCCAATTTGGGTTTGCAACTCGAAAAAGAGGAAGAGGTCTATCTGGTGCATTTCTGAAAAACCATCGAAGATGAAGTTGTCTTACAAAATTATCATAGTCTTGGTTAGATGTGTTGAATCCGGAAACTTTGACGGAGGAATATATCCCAAACGAAGTCCTAGAAGCTTTTTCTTGCTAAATGAAAGCTTGTACTGAGAGAGATTGTGGATAGCAATGTTTGAAACCACCTCAGTTGGGGTCTTTCTAGAGAAAATCAATAGAGCATAGCGCTCGGGATCTTGGAGAGGGAGCCAGAAGAGGTGCCTTAACACCGAGGATTTTGAGATCGAGATCGGCTCGGTGGAGCGGATATGCTTCGTGAATTTTGCCGATTTTGTTTCTGTCCCGAACCAGATTTCTGGGTATTGTAGCCTGTTTTGAGAAGAGGAAGGCTGTGCAGAGGAGGGGGTGGAAGTCTTCTTCCTTTGAGGTTGATTTCCACCCCCTTGCCGGTTTCCCCACTGGTTTTTTGGCTAGGTAGACTTACCTTTATTTGGCTTGTTTCCTTGCTGCTTACCCTGGTGGTTGTTTTGTCGGTCTTTCTGTTGATTGCCTTTTTTAGAAGCTTGGTTGCTTCTAGTTTTCTTCTTGTTGTTGTTATGGCTATTGTTCTAGCTTTTCTTTTGTTGATTATCTTTCCGTTTTTAGTTTGTCCCACCTGTGTCATTTGCTAGACTTTTCTTTAGCTTGTTGATCTGTGCTTGAACTTGCTTCTGAACTTTCTCTTTGACTAGCTTGGCTATAGAGGGTTCAGTAGGAAGAGATTCTGCATCTCCCATGGCTTGATCCTGTGCAGCTTTCCTCTTGGTGAAAGCAGCTTGCTTGATCTTAGAGTTAAGGAGATGAGAGACCCTGAAATTATTTATGGCAATTTTGAAATCTTTGAGCAGCTTGTTCTTCCAAGTCTTCACGGTGTTTTCCCATAAAGCGTGTGGGCTATCCATGAGTTCTAAAGCAGCCATGAGGTTCAGGATTTCCTAGAGACTAGCTTCAAAAGTGGCATAAGCATCCAGCTTCTTTTCTTGATTCTCTACCAGCTTTTCTTGGGCTTCAATAAGGACTTCCAAGCAGCTGCTCCTGTAATTTTTACAAAGATCTTGTAGAGATTGATTGAGAAAGGCCTGTCCTTGTTCATCTTGCACAGTAAGGCAGGGTGGTTTGAGTCAAAGACTGTTAGGTACGGTGCCTTCTTCTCTTTGCTCTCTAAGCTTTTTGAGGTAAGCTTGACTAAAAACATCTTCTTGTACTCCTCGATAGACTTCTTCAAGAAATCTTTAAGGTGAGAAGGTTGAGTGATGGGAAGAGTAGGCAGAGCAAAAGGTGATCATAGGATGATGATGAAGCACTAAGTGTAAACCTGTATTGGTTTTGTGCATTAGCAGTATCTATGGAATCATCCATTCTTCGCTTAGCACGTTCTCTTTCTCTTTCTCCACTAGCAAATTGAAACGCTCCCTGGCTGGTAGAAGGGTTGTCTTGACCTTCGTTTGCTGCCTCTGGGATAGTGTTCAAAAGCACCATGATAGCAAAGGTTTAGGGTTTAGGAGTTTTTTCAGGTGTGCGGTTGTGGAGTGATAAAGATAAATAACCGGTAGCTGCGACAGCTAAAAGTAGCTGCGGTAGCAAAAAATAAACTTTTCGGGGGCCGGTTACGTGATAGTGAAGTGATGTCAAGTGGAGTGTATGTAAGATATGGTGTTGAGATGTGAATAGTATGAACTTAAGATGGCCACGCACTATTACCAAAAAGTCCAAAATCCCACCTCACGGGGACAACAGCTAGCCAAAAAATACGACCAGTTGTCCATGCAAACTAAAGGCTAAGATGTGGGGACAACAACTTGTCATAAAAGAACGACTAGTTGCCCACCAAACCAAAGGCTAAGACGTGGGGACAACAACTTGCCGCAAAAGAACGACTAGTTGTCCTCAAAAATAAAGGTAAGGGGAAGGGAAGGTACATCAATCGAAATGACACTTAGCATGCCACACAATATGACATTATGCCAGATCAAAGGAGCATACTCGGCAGAAAGACACTAAACCAGCCAAATTAATAACTAAGTGCCTCTTGCTAAGCACCAAAACAATGGCCTTACTCACACACACAAGAAAGACACTTTACTAGCCCAAAAAAAAGGACTAAGTGCCTCACATACACAAAACACAAGACAAAATTTGATTTAAGAGACAAAAAAGACTTAAAAAAGTCGATTTGATTTAAGAGACAAAAAAGACTTAAAAAAGTCGATTTCTTGTATTGACTCGAGGGTGTAGCTCCCAACTAGTTTCGCTCTAGAGTGAGCTCTTCAGTGGAACACCCAAGTTTGAAATTATAAGAATGAGAGCTCTCCCTTATGTAGAGAGGGGAGGGCTAGCTTTTGCCTCTTTGCATCTGGGATAATTCAGCCTTTTGTTGTGAAAAAGCAAGCTTAGGACATGAAGAACCCAACGCAACAAACGGCGCTGGAAACGGATAAGTAGAGCTCTCTAAACAAGTAAAAGAAGCTCAATAGCATCTCATGCAAGCTATGGGTTTTGAACTCATGACCTCTTTCATTAGAGTCACAAGCCTTAACCATTAGGCTAGAGTGGACATGTTGACTCTTCATGCAAAAATAAGTTACATAAGATAACTAGAAGACTAGAGAGATGCATAAAATAGGTGGAGGGTTTTATCGGTAGCAGAACCAAGCATGGGAGGTCTCATATGCTGTTAAGACGATGCTCCCAAGGGTTGCCTTACAAAGGTGGGTCCATGCTAAAAATAGTACTTACTAAAAATAGAAAGTTACAAATTAGAGGTTCGAAACCTTGATCTAACAAGATAGGAGCGCAGATTCTTTGGATTTCTCCAGCAAATCATAGGTCTAGGTATATGCTTCAGCTCGGGATTTTGTTGGCAAAGCCGAAAAAGTTTAGGGTTTAGGGAGGCCCCCAAGTTTAAAGCTTTGGTGTACTTGGAGTAGTCAAGCTTAAGAACTAGGGGGATCCGCTTACTCGAAGAGGTTTCTCGATTTGGAAGCCTTTAGAAGTAGAGTTGTTCGCATATTGTACTTGATCTTGCTGAAAGTTTTCCGAAGGAGAGAATCCGGATATCCTCTACCTCGAAGTCGTTGGAAAAACAAAAGCTTTAGCTTGATGTAGCTTTGAAGCGTGCTTTCCCTGATGACATAACGCTTAAGTTCTCCAATGATGAAGGCTTCCTTTTGATGACTAGGGTGCCAGGAAGAGAAAGGGAGGTATTGATACCTGTTCAGCTCTTTCTGAAAACAACTAGTAGAAAGCTTTCCTGTGGTTTGAAAATTAGTACCTTTGAAGAGGTGAATGTCCAAAAAATCCACAGATGAATTGAAGATGACATGTGTTATCTTGATATGCTCCTGAAGATCCATTGCATAGTTGCTAAGATGTTGAAGCAAAGTGGTGTGAGACCCATGCCAAAAACCTAAAGCGTCATCAATGTATCTTTTGCAGTAGAGTAGCTCTGTTGTGGGATGTACCTATTCTTGAATGTTTTCTAAATAACATAGAAAAAGGCAGGCATAGACAACAGCAAAATTATTGCCCATAGCAGTGCCTCTGATTTGATGCCAAAAAGTGCCATTAAACTCAAGATAGTGGTTCTTGAGAACAAGAGAGGCAATTGTCATGATGAGATTGAGCTCTACATGGTTGAAGTCACCCTGTATCATCATCTTGAGGGCATGCAGTCCTTCATTGGTGGGAATACTGGGGTACAGAGATTCCACATCAAATGTGAAGAGGATAATTTCTTGTGGTAGATGAAGCTCAGATAACTCTTTAATCAGAGTGAGGGAGTCTTTTAGATGTTGCTTTTGTTGGAGGAGAATGGGGAAAAGCTTATGATGAAGCCATATAGACGCATTCTCAAAAACAAAGCCATTGTAAGAGCAGATTGGCCTTCCGACCACTGTAGGTTTGTGGATTTTGGGCAAGAAGTAAAGAGAGCAAACTCTGAACCCTTGCTCTGGCTTCTGCAAAATAAACTTTGCTTCATCCCTTGAAAGCACACTAGACTTTTGACAAATGCAGGCAAGCCTATCAAACAGTTCATTCAATGGAGCTTGGGTGACTGGGAGATAGACCTGTTGATCTAGAAGTTGCCGATCACCTTCATTAAGATACCATGATTTATCAAGAATTACCAAACCAAGGTTTTTATCTGCTGGCTTGATAATGATGTTATGGTTCTTTATCAATCTGTTAAGGGCTCTTCTCAAATGAAGCGGAAGCTTGTTTTGAGGAAGTCGCTCACATGAAGAGATTAAATTTTGAAGTATGACTCTTCCAGTGATGATGATGTATTCCAGAGGCTGATAAACTTTAGAAGGATTCCAATTCGGGTTTGCAACTCGAAAAGGAGGAAGAGGTCTATCTGGTGCATTTCTGAAAAACCATCGAAGACAAAGTTGTCTTGCAAAATTATCATAGTCTTTGGTTAGATGTGTTGAATCCGGAAACTTTGACGGAGGAATATATCCCAAACCAAGTCCTAGAAGCTTTTTCTCGCTAAATGAAAGCTTGTACTGAGAGAGATTGTGGATGGCAGTGTTTGAAACACGTTGATCCACCTCAATTGGGGTCTTTCTAGAGAAAAGCAATAGAGCATAGCGGTCGGGATCTTGGAGAGGGAGCCAGAAGAGGTGCCTTAACGTCGGGGATTTCGAGACCGTCGGTGGAGCGGATCTGCTTCGTGAATTTTGTCGATTTTGTTTCTGTCCCGAACCAGATTTCTGGGTATTGCGGCCTTGTCGAGAGAAGAGGAAGGCTGTGTGGAGGAGGGGGTGGAAGTCTTCTTCCTTTGAGGTTGATTTCCACCCCCTTGCCGGTTTCCCCGCTAGTTTTTTGGCTGGGTAGACGCCTTTATTTGGCTTGTTTCCCTGCTGCTTACCTTGGTGGTTATTTTGCCGGTCTTTCTGTTGCTTCTAGTTTTCTTCTTGTTGTTATTCTAGCTATTGTTCTGGCTTTTCTTTTGTTGATTATTTTTCCGTTTTTTGTTTGTCCCACCTGTGTCATTTGCTAGACTTTTCTTTAGCTTGTTGATTTGTGCTTGAACTTGCTTCTAAACTTGCTCTTTTACTAGCTTGGCTATAGAGGGTTCAGTAGGAAGAGATTCTGCATCTCCCATGGCTTGATTCTGTGCAGCTTTCCTCTTGGTGAAAGCAGCTTGCTTGATCTTAGAGTTAAGGAGATGAGAGACCCTGAAATTATTTATGGCAGTTTTGAAATCTTTGAGCAGCTTGTTCTTCCAAGTCTTCACTGTGTTTTCCAATAAAGCGTGTGGGCTGTCCACCATGAGTTCTAAAGCAGCCATGAGGTTCAAGATTTCCTAGAGACTGGCTTCAAAAGTGGAGGCATAAGCATCCAGCTTCTTTTCTTTATTCTCTACCAGCTTTGCCTGGGCTTCAATGAGGACTTCCAAGCAGCTACTCCTGTAATTTTTACAAAGATCTTGTAGAGTTTGATTTAGAAAGGCCTGTCCTTGTTCATCTTGCACAGTAAGGCAGGGTGGTTTGAGTCGAAGACTGTTAGGTACAGTGCCTTCTTCTCTTTGCTTTCTAAGCTTTTTGAGGTAAGCTTGACTTTTCTCAAAAGCTAAAAACATCTTCTTGTACTCCTCAATAGACTTCTTCAAGAAATCTTTAAGGTGAGAAGTTTGAGCGATGAGAAGAGTAGGTAGAGCAAAAAGGTGATCATAGGATGATGATGAAGCACCAAGTGTAAACCTGTATTGGTTTTGTGCATTAGCAGTATCTATGGAATCATCCATTCTTCGCTTAGCACGTTCTCTTTCTCCACTAGCAAATTGAAACGCTCCCTGGCGGCTGGTAGAAGGGTTGTCTTGACCTTCGTTTGCTGCCTCTAGGATAGTGTTCAAAAGCACCATGATAGCAAAGGTTTAGGGTTTAGGGGTTTTTTCAGGTGTGCGGTTGTGGAGTGATAAAGATAAATAACCGATAGTTGCGGCAGCAAAAAATAAATTTTTCGGGGGCCGGTTACGTGATAGTGAAGTGATGTCAAGTGGAGTGTATGTAAGATATGGTGTTGAGGTGTGAATAGTATGAACTTAAGATGGCCACACACTATGACCAAAAAGTCCAAAATCCCACCTCACGACGACAAGGACAAACAACTAGCCGAAAAATACAACCAGTTGCCCATGCAAAGTAAAGGCTAAGATGTGGGGACAACAACTTGCCACAAAAGAAACGACTAGTTGCCCACCAAACCAGAGGCTAAGACATGGGGAGGACAACAACTTGCTGCAAAAGAACGACTAGTTGCCCTCAAAAATAAAGGTAAGGGGAAGGGAAGGTGCATCAATCGAAATGACACTTAGCATGCCATGCAATATGACATTATGCCAGATCAAAGGAGCATACTCAGCAGAAAGACACTAAACCAGCCAAATTAATGACCAAGTGCCTCTTGCTAAGCACCAAAACAATGGCCTTACTCACACACACATAAGAAAGACACTTTACTAGCCCAAAAAAGGACTAAGTGCCTCACATACACAAAACACAAGACAAAATTTGATTTAAGAGACAAAAAAGACTTAAAAAAGTCGATTTCTTGCATTAACTTGAGGGTGTAGTTCCAAACTAGTTTCGCTCTAGAGTGAGCTCTTCAGTGAACACCCAAGTTTGAGATTACAAGAATGAGAGCTCTCCCTCATGTAGAGAGGGGAGGGCTAGCTTTTGCCTCTTTGCATATGGGATAATTTAGCCTTTTGTTGTGAAAAAACAAGCTTAGGACATGAAGAACCCAACACAACAAACGGCGGTCGAATCGAATAAGTAGAGCTCTCTAAACAAGTAAAAGAAGCTCAATAGAATCTCATGCAAGCTGTGGGTTTTGAACTCATGACCCCTTTCATTAGAGGGTTTAGGGTTTAGGGTTTAGGGTTTAGAGCTCTACTTTTCCGATTCGAGCGCCGTTTGTTGCGTCCTAAGCTTGTTTTTTCACAACAAAAGGCTAAATTATCCCACATGCAAAGAGGCAAAAGCTAGCCCTCCCCTCTCTACATAAGGGAGAGCTCTCATTCTTGTAATCTCAAACTTGGGTGTTCCACTGAAGAGCTCACTCTAGAGCGAAACTAGTTTGGAACTACACCCTGAAGTTAATGCAAGAAATCGACTTTTTTAAGTCTTTTTTGTCTCTTAAATCAAATTTTGTCTTGTGTTTTGTGTATGTGAGGCACTTAGTCCTTTTTTTTGAGCTAGTAAAGTGTCTTTCTTGTGTGTGTGAGTAAGGCCATTGTTTTGGTGCTTAGCAAGAGGCACTTGGTCATTAATTTGGCTGATTTAATGTCTTTCTGCTGAGTATGCTCCTTCGATCTGGCATAATGTCATATTGCATGGCATGCTAAGTGTCATTTCGATTGATGCACCTTCCCTTCCCCTTACCTTTATTTTTTAGGGCAACTAATCATTCTTTTGCGGCAAGTTGTTGTCCTCCCCACGTCTTATTTAGCCTTTGGTTTGGTGGGCAACTAGTCGTTTCTTTTGCGGCAAGTTGTTGTCCCCACATCTTAGCCTTTAGTTTGCGTGGGCAACTGGTCGTATTTTTCGGCTAGCTGTTTGTCCTCGTGAGGTGGGATATTGGACTTTTTGGTCATAGTGTGTGGCCATCTTAAGTTCATACTATTCACACCTCAACACCATATCTTACATACACTCCACTTGACATCACTTCACTATCACGTAACCGGCCCCCGAAAACTTTATTTTTTGCTGTCGTCGCAGCTACTTCTAGCTGCCGGCTACCGGTTATTTATCTTTATCACTCCACAACCGCACACCTGAAAAAACCCCTAAACCCTAAACCTTTGCTATCATGGTGCTTTTGAACACTATCCCAGAGGCAGTGAACGAAGGTTAAGACAACCCTTCTACCAGCCAGGGAGCGTTTCAATTTGCTAGTGGAGAAAGAGAACGTGCTAAGCGAAGAATGGATGATTCCATAGATACTACTAATGCACAAAACCAATACAGGTTTACACTTGGTGCTTCATCATCATCCTATGATCACCTTTTTGCTCTGCCTACTCTTCCCATCGCTCAACCTTCTCACCTTAAAGATTTCTTGAAGAAGTCTATCGAGAAGTACAAGAATATGTTTTTAGCTTTTGAGAAAAGTCAAGCTTACCTCAAAAAGCTTAGAGAGCAAAGAGAAGAAGGCACCGTACCTAACAGTCTTTGACTCAAACCACCCCGCCTTACTATGCAAGATGAACAAGGACAGGCCTTTCTCAATCAAACTTTACAAGATCTTTGTAAAAATTACAGGAGCAACTGCTTGGAAGTCCTCATTGAAGCCCAAGCAAAGCTGGTAGAGAATCAAGAAAAGAAGCTGGATGCTTATGCCTCCACTTTTGAAGCCAGTCTCCAGGAAATCCTGAACCTCATGTGTGGCTGCTTTAGAACTTATGGACAGCCCACACGCTTTATGGGAACACCATGAAGACTTGGAAGAACAAGCTGCTCAAAGATTTCAAAACTGCCATAAATAATTTCAGGGTCTCTCATCTCCTTAACTCTAAGATCAAGCAAGCTGCTTTCACCAAGAGGAAAGCTGCACAGGATCAAGCCATGGGAGATGCAGAATCTCTTCCTACTGTAACCCTCTATAGCCAAGCTAGTCAAAGAGCAAGTTCAGAAGCAAGTTCAAGCACAAATCAACAAGCTAAAGGAAAGTCTAGCAAATGACACAGGTGGGACAAACAAAAAACGGAAAAAAAATCAACAAAAGAAAAGCCAAAACAATAGCCAGAACAACAACAAGAAGAAAACTAGAAGCAACAAAAAGACCGACAAAATAACCGCCAAGGTAAGCAGCAGGGAAACAAGCCAAATAAAGGCAAGTGTACCCAGCCGAAAAACCAGCGGGGAAATCGGCAAGGGGGTGGAAATCAACCTCAAAGGAAGAAGACTTCCACCCCCTCCTCTGCACAGCCTTCCTCTTCTCTCGACAAGGCCGCAATACCCAAAAATCTGGTTCGGGACGGAAACAAAATCGATAAAATTCACGAAGCAGATCCGCTCCACCGAGCCGATCTCGGTCTCGAAATCCCCGGCGTTAAGGCACCTCTTCTGGCTCCCTCTCCAAGATCCCGAGCGCTATGCTCTATTGCTTTTCTCTAGAAAGACCCCAATTGAGGTGGATCAACGTGTTTCAAACACTGCCATCCACAATCTCTCTCAGTACAAGCTTTCATTTAGTGAGAAAAAGCTTCTAGGACTTGGTTTGTGATATATTCCTCCGTCAAAGTTTCCAGATTCAACACATCTAACCAAAGACTATGATAATTTTGCAAGTCTAGACAACTTCGTCTTCGATGGTTTTTCAAAAATGCACCAGATAGACCTCTTCCTCCTTTTCGAGTTGCAAACCCAAATTGGAATCCTTCTAAAGTTTATCAGCCTCTGGAAGACATCATCAACACTGGAAGAGTCATACTTCAAAATTCAATCTCTTCATGTGAGCGACTTCCTCAAAACAAGCTTCCGCTTCATTTGAGAAGAGCCCTTAACAGATTGCTAAAGAACCATAACATCATTATCAACCCAGCAGATAAAAACCTTGGTTTGGTAATTCTTGATAAATCATGGTATCTTAATGAAGGTGATCAGCAACTTCTAGATCAACAGGTCTATCTCCCAGTCACCCAAGCTCCATTGAATGAACTGTTTGATAGGCTTGCCTGCATTTGTTAAAAGTCTAGTGTGCTTTCAAGGGATGAAGCAAAGTTTATTTTGCAGAAGCTAGAGCAAGGGTTCAGAGTTTGCTCTCTTTACTTCTTGCCCAAAATCCACAAACCTACAGTGGTCGGAAGGCCAATCTGCTCTTACAATGGCTTTGTTTTTAAGTATGCGTCTATATGGCTTCATCATAAGCTTTTCCCCATTCTCCTCCAACAAAAGCAACATCTAAAAGACTCCCTCACTCTGATTAAAGAGTTATCTGAGCTTCATCTACCACAAAAAATTATCCTCTTCACATTTGATGTGGAGTCTCTATACCCCAGTATTCCCACCAATGAAGGACTGCATGCCCTCAAGATGATGATACAGGGTGACTTCAACCATGTAGAGCTCAATCTCATCATGAAAATTGCCTCTCTTGTTCTCAAGAACCACTATCTTGAGTTTAATGGCACTTTTTGGCATCAAATCAGAGGCACTGCTATGGGCAGTAATTTTGTTGTTGTCTATGCCTGCCTTTTTCTATGTTATTTAGAAAACCTTCAAGAACAGGTACATCCCACAACAGAGCTACTCTACTACAAAAGATACATTGATGACGCTTTAGGTTTTTGGCATGGGTCTCACAACACTTTGCTTCAACATCTTAGCAACTATGCAATGGATCTTCAGGAGCATATCAAGATAACACATGTCATCTCCAATTCATCTGCGGATTTTTTGGACTTTCACCTCTTCAAAGGTACTAATTTTCAAACCACAGGAAAGCTTTCTACTAGTTGTTTTCAGAAAGAACTGAACAGGTATCAATACCTCCCTTTCTCTTCCTAGCACCCTAGTCATCAAAAGTAAGCCTTCATCATTGGAGAACCGTTATGTCATCAGGGAAAGCACGCTTCAAAGCTACATCAAGCTAAAGCTTTTGTTTTTCCAACGACTTCGAGGTAGAGGATATCCGGATTCTCTCCTTCGGAAAACTTTCAGCAAGATCAAGTACAATATGCGAACAGCTCTACTTCTAAAGGCTTTCAATCGAGAAACCTCTTCGAATAAGCGGATCCCCCTAGTTCTTAAGCTTGACTACTCCAAGTACACCAAAGATTTTAAACTTGGGCGCCTCCCTAAACCCTAAACTTTTTCGACTTTGCCAACAAAATCCCGAGCTGAAGCATATACCTAGACCTATGATTTGTTGGAGAAATCCAAGGAATCTGCGCTCCTATCTTGTTAGATCAAGGTTTCGAACCTCTAATTTGTAACTTTCTATTTTTAGTAAGTACTATTTTTAGCATGGACCCACCTTTGCAAATCAACCCTTGGGAGCATCGGCTTAACAGCATATGAGACCTCCCATGCTTGGTTCTGCTATCGGGAAAACCCTCCACCTATTTTATGCATCTCTCTAGTCTTATAGTTACCTTATGTAACTTATTTTTGCATGTAGAGTTAACTTCACTCTAGCCTAATGGTTAAGGCTTGTGACTCTAATGAAAGGGGTCATGAGTTCAAAACCCATAGCTTGCATGAGATGCTATTGAGCTTCTTTTACTTGTTTAGACAGCTCTACTTATCCGATTCGAGCGCCGTTTGTTGCGTTGGGTTCTTCATGTCCTAAGCTTGCTTTTTCACAACAAAAGGCTGAATTATCCCATATGCAAAGAGGCAAAAGCTAGCCCTCCCCTCTCTACATAAGGGAGATCTCTCATTCTTGTAATTTCAAACTTGGGTGTTCCACTGAAGAGCTCACTCTAGAGAGAAACTAGTTGGGAACTACACCCTCAAGTTGATACAAGAAATCGACTCTTTTAAGTCTTTTTTGTCTCTTAAATCAAATTTTGTCTTGTGTTTTGTGTATGTGAGGCACTTAGTCCTTTTTTTGGGCTAGTAAAGTGTCTTTCTTGTGTGTGTGAATAAGGCCATTGTTTTGGTGCTTAGCAAGAGGCACTTGGTCATTAATTTGGCTGGTTTAGTGTCTTTCTGCTGAGTATGCTCCTTCGATCTGGCATAATGTCATATTGCGTGGCATGCTAAGTGTCATTTCGATTGATGCACCTTCCCTTCCCCTTACCTTTATTTTTGAGGGCAACTAGTCGTTCTTTTGCAGCAAGTTGTTGTCCCCACGTCTTAGCCTTTGGTTTGGTGGGCAACTAGTCGTTCTTTTACGGCAAGTTGTTGTCCCCACATCTTAGCCTTTAGTTTGCGTGGACAACTGGTCGTATTTTTCGGCTAGCTGTTGTCCTCGTGAGGTGGGATTTTGGACTTTTTGGTCATAGTGCGTGGCCATCTTAAGTTCATACTATTCACACCTCAACACCATATCTTACATACACTCCACTTGACATCACTTCACTATCACGTAACCGGCCCCCGAAAAAATTATTTTTTTGCTGCCGCAACTACTTTTAGCTGCCGCAGCCACCGGTTATTTATCTTTATCACTCCATAACCGCACACCTGAAAAAACCCCTAAACCCTAAACCTTTGCTATCATGGTGCTTTTGAACACTATCCCAGAGGTAGCAAACGAAGGTCAAGACAACCCTTCTACCAGCCAGGGAGCGTTTCAATTTGCTAGTGGAGAAAGAGAATGTGCTAAGTGAAGAATGGATGATTCCATAGATACTGCTAATGCATAAAACCAATACAGATTTACACTTGGTGCTTCATCATCATCCTATGATCACCTTTTTGCTCTACCTACTCTTCCCATCGCTCAACCTTCTCACCTTAAAGATTTCTTGAAGAAGTCTATCGAGGAGTACAAGAAGATGTTTTTAGCTTTTGAGAAAAGTCAAGCTTACCTCAAAAAGCTTAGAGAGCAAAGAGAAGATAGCACCATACCTAACAATCTTCGACTCAAACCACCCCGCCTTACTGTGCAAGATGAACAAGGACAGGCCTTTCTCAATCAAACTCTACAAGATCTTTGTAAAAATTACAGGAGCAGCTGCTTGGAAGTCCTCATTGAAGCCCAGGCAAAGCTGGTAGAGAATCAAGAAAAGAAGTTGGATGCTTATGCCTCCACTTTTGAAGCCAGTCTCCAGGAAATCCTGAACCTTATGGCTGCTTTAGAACTCATGGACAGCCCACACGCTTTATGGGAACACCATGAAGACTTGGAAGAACAAGCTGCTCAAAGATTTCAAAACTGCCATAAATAATTTCAGGGTCTCTCATCTCCTTAACTCTAAGATCAAGCAAGCTACTTTCACCAAGAGGAAAGCTGCACCACAGGATCAAGCCATGGGAGATGCAGAATCTCTTCCTACATTGAACCCTCTATAGCCAAGCTAGTCAAAGAGCAAGTTCAGAAGCAAGTTCAAGCACAGATCAACAAGCTAAAGAAAAGTCTAGCAAATGACACAGGTGGGACAAACAAAAAACGGAAAAATAATCAACAAAAGAAAAGCCAAAACAATAGCCAGAACAACAACAAGAAGAAAACTAGAAGCAACCAAGCTTCTAAGAAAGGCAATCAACAGAAAGACCGGCAAAATAACCACCAAGGTAAGCAGCAAGGAAACAAGCCAAATAAAGGCAAAATAACCACCAAGGTAAGCAGCAAGGAAACAAGCCAAATAAAGGCAAGTCTACCCAGCCAAAAAACCAGCGGGGAAACTGGCAAGGGGGTGGAAATCAATCTCAACGGAAGAAGACTTCCACCCCCTCCTCTGTACAGCCTTCCTCTTCTCGCGATAAGGCCGCAATACCATGAAAACTGGTTCGGGACAGAAACAAAATCAGTAAAATTCACAAAGCAGATCCGCTCCACCGAGCCGATCTCGGTCTTGAAATCCCCGGCATTAAGGCACCTCTTCTGGCTCCCTCTCCAAGATCCCAAGCGCTATGCTCTATTGCTTTTCTCTAGAAAGACCCCAATTGAGTTGGATCAACGTGTTTCAAACACTTCCATCTACAATCTCTCTCAGTACAAGCTTTCATTTAGCGAGAAAAAGCTTCTAGGACTTGGTTTGGGATATATTCCTCCGTCAAAGTTTCCGGATTCAACACATCTAACCAAAGACTATGATAATTTTGCAAGACAACTTCGTCTTCGATGGTTTTTCAGAAATGCACCAGATAGACCTCTTCCTCCTTTTTGAGTTGCAAACCCCAATTGGAATCCTTCTAAAGTTTATCAGCCTCTAGAAGACATCATCAACACTGGAAGAGTCATACTTCAAAATTCAATCTCTTCATGTGAGCGACTTCCTCAAAACAAGCTTCCACTTCATTTGAGAAGAGCCCTTAACAGATTGATAAAGAACCAAACATCATTATCAAGCTAGCAGATAAAAACCTTGGTTTGGTAATTCTTGATAAATCATGGTATCTTAATGAAGGTGATCGGAAACTTCTAGATCAACAGGTCTATCTCTCAGTCACCCAAACTCCATTGAATGAACTGTTTGATAGGCTTGTCTGCATTTGTCAAAAGTTTAGTGTGCTTTCAAGGGATGAAGCAAAGTTTATTTTGCAAAAGCCAGAGCAAGGGTTCAGAGTTTGCTCTCTTTACTTCTTGCCCAAAATCCACAAACCTACAGTGGTCAGAAGGCCAATCTGCTCTTACAATGGCTTTGTTTTTGAGAATGCGTCTATATGGCTTCATCATAAGCTTTTCCCCATTCTCCTCCAACAAAAGCAACATCTAAAAGACTCCCTCACTCTGATTGAAGAGTTATCTGAGCTTCATCTACCACAAGAAATTATCCTCTTCACATTTGATGTGGAATCTCTGTACCCCAGTATTCCCACCAATGAAGGACTGCATGCCCTCAAGATGATGATACAGGGTGACTTCAACCATGTAGAGCTCAACCTCATCATGACAATTGCCTCTCTTGTTCTCAAGAACCACTATTTTGAGTTTAATGGCACTTTTTGGCATCAAATGAGAGGCACTGCTATGGGCAGTAATTTTGCTGTTGTCTATGCCTGCCTTTTTCTATGTTATTTAGAAAACCTTCAAGAACAGGTACATCCCACAACAGAGCTACTCTACTACAAAAGATACATTGATGACGCTTTAGGTTTTTGGCATGGGTCTCACACCACTTTGCTTCAACATCTTAGCAACTATGCAATGGATCTTCAGGAGCATATCAAGATAACACATGTCATCTCCAATTCATCTGTGGAGTTTTTGGACTTTCACCTCTTCAAAGGTACTAATTTTCAAACTACAGGAAAGCTTTCTACTAGTTGTTTTCAGGAAGAGCTGAACAGGTATCAATACCTCCCTTTCTCTTCCTGGAACCCTAGTCATCGAAAGGAAGCCTTGATCATTGGAGAACTTAAGCATTATGTCATCAAAGAAAGCACGCTTCAAAGCTACATCAAGCTAAAGCTTTTGTTTTTCCAACGACTTCGAGGTAGAGGATATCCGGATTCTCTCCTTCGAAAAACTTTTTGCAAGATCAAGTACAATATGCAAACAGCTCTACTTCTAAAGGCTTCCAATCGAGAAACCTCTTCGAGTAAGCGGATCCCCCAAGTTCTTAAGCTTGACTACTCCAAGTACACCCCAAAGCTTTAAACTTGGGGGCCTCCCTAAACCCTAAACTTTTTCGACTTTGCCAACAAAATCCCAAGCTGAAGCATATACCTAGACCTATGATTTGCTGGAGAAATCCAAGGAATCTATGCTACTATCTTGTTAGATCAAGGTTTCAAACCTCTAATTTGTAACTTTCTATTTTTAGTAAGTACTATTTTTAGCGTGGACCCACCTTTGTAAAGCAACCCTTGGGAGCATCGGCTTAACAGCATATGAGACCTCCCATGCTTGGTTCTGCTATCGGGAAAACCCTCCACCTATTTTATGCATCTCTCTAGTCTTCTAGTTACCTTATGTAACTTATTTTTGCATGAAGAGTCAACATGTCCACTCTAGCCTAACGGTTAAGGCTTGTGACTCTAATGAAAGGGGTCATGAGTTCAAAACCCATAGCTTGCATGAGATGCTATTGAGCTTCTTTTACTTGTTTAGACAGCTCTACTTATCCGATTCGAGCGTCGTTTGTTGCGTTGGGTTCTTCATGTCCTAAGCTTGGTTTTTCACAACAAAATGTTGAATTATCCCACATGCAAACAAGCAAAAGCTAGCCCTCCCCTCTCTACATAAGGGAGAGCTCTCATTCTTGTAATTTCAAACTTGGGTGTTCCACTCCACATTCACATCCATACATCCACATCTACATCCATACATCATTTTCCATCTCAACACTTCATATTCCTTCACATCACATATCGTATATTCACACCCATACATATATCCACATCCACTTCCACATTCACATCCACACATCCACATCTACATCCATACATCTATTTTCACATCCACATCTACATGCACATTCATACATCCACATCCATACATCCACATCTACATGCACATTCACATCCATACATCCACATCTATATGCGTACATTCTCATCTACATGCATACATCCACATCTCTATGCATACATCCACATCCACATTCACATTCTTCTCATACATCTACATCTACATTCATACATCCACCTCCACATTCACATCCACATCTATACATCTACATCTACATGCATACATCCACCTCCACATCCACATCCACATCTACATCTACATGCATACATCCACCTCCACATCCACATCCACATCCACATCTATACATCTACATCTACATGCATACATCCATATCTCCATTCCCATCTACATCTATACATCTACATCTACATGCATCCATCCACCTCCACATCCACATCTACATCTATACATCTACATCTACATGTATACATCCACATCTCCATTCACATCTACATCTATACATCTACATCTACATGCATCCATCCACATCTCCATTTACATCCTCATCTACACATCTATTTCTACATGCATACATTCACATCTCCATGCATACATCCACCTCCACATTCACACTCACATCCATACCTCTACATCTACATGCAAACATCCATATCTCCATGCATAATAATATTCTTTTAATTAATCTAGGATGATAGTTCCTAGAATATGGTAGAAAGTCCTCTTTTTATGCTTTGAATGAAATTATTTTATGCGTAATTTCTATAAAAATTTTGCCATAGCTCCGCTACTATGACTGATAAATCTCAATTTTTTCTAAGGGATAAGGCTCATTATTAAAGAAATAATTAGAATGGTCTCTAATTGGATCATCAATCCATAATGGTCTCTAATTGGATCATTAAGAAAATAATTAGAATGGTCTCTAATTGGATCATCAATCCATAATGGATTGAATCATCAATATACATAAACTAAAAGCATAGAAAAAAGCCATTAATTTGGCCTCAAGCATAGCTTAATCTTGGATTAAGGAAAAGCCTTATGAAAAGCTTCATTTGGATTGAAAAGGGTCATGAGTATGACCATTTCTTAAGTGAGAGAGAGAAAACCATTAGAATTAAATATAAATAGAATTTTATGTAATTCTTTACTATCATTAATTAATTAACTTCAATAGCATTTCAAAAACCATACCAATTAAGCTTCTCAAGCTTGAGAGGGGTTGAGAAGAGAGAGACATTGAGAAATTATAGAAAAAATCAATATTCACTAATTACCTTACAAATTGCTTGATTCTTTGTTCACGGTAGAGGCCCCCAACCAATCAATTGGTTTAGTATGTTGATGGAGCCACCAATGGGGATTGAAGAAAGAGAGAAGTATCAAAAACTAGTGAATTATTAAAGAATTCACAGTTCTTGGCTTAGGTGGAGTAGAGTAACAATGCATAAGACACTATCTTTTTTTCAACAAGGGGAGGCTTCTATTTATAGGAAAATTTGAGCTCCTAACCAAACAAACTGATTCTAGAATTTTCCAAGTCAGTTTGGTCACTTTTTGACCATTTTTAGATCAGTTAAGCTAACTTTTTGGAACTAGACTTGAATGAGGAGAGAGGAGAGATGAAATATCTCAATTTTTATGAGTTTAAAACTCATTCAAGCATGTGAAATATGCACCTCCTTTAAAGAACTCTCCTTCCTTACATATGTGTCATAGTTTTTTTATTAATAAACCTTGTACATTTTCAACTCTTCATCTTATGTGAAATATGCACCTCCTTTAAAGAACTCCCCTTCCTTACATATGTGTTTTTTTACTAATAAACCTTGTACATTTTCAACTCTTCATCTTATGTGAGCATTTACTCCTTTTTGGATACCCAAAATATCTCATATTTTTAATATTGCTCATAGTTTTTTACTAATAAACCTTGTACATTTTCAACTCTTCACCTTATGTGAGCATTTACTCATTTTTGGGTATCTTCTTTTTACAAATTGGATTTATCTCCTCCCTACACATGGATTGATGCTATTGGCCCATAGGAACCTTAATTGGACCATAATCTAAAAATTTCTGAAAATCTAGACCCTTAGACTAAGGTTCTTTATACCTATTTCCAATTAATTCCAATTGCACATTGGAAAATTCTTTTTGAATTTCTGTTTCAGGGGAACTTATTTTAATAAGATGAGTTATTTTTCTATCCAAAAATATTTGTAATCTGAATATTCTCTCTCTAGAATAATTTTCTCTCTCTAGGCTAAAACAGTTAGAAACAAGGTCTTTATATTTCTGAAGAGTGATTGATTACAGGGGAAGATACTAGACATCAAAAAAAGGGGTTGGGGGAGGAATCTTACATTCTACCCCACTTAAAATACGCGAGATGTCCTCATCTCGCAACTTGGGATAATTTCGCAAGATGCACGAATATGAGACTTAGAGAAAAATTTTAATCAAGATTAACCACCAAGAAAGTCTTAAAGAGGGCAAGATAAGAACAAGATTTAAACTTTATTCATTCTCAAAACTTATACAGTAAAGATAGAAGAACTCTTTACACTTCCATAAGCTCGTCATATGGTCACAAAAGCAGTCCTCACAAGCTGCACAAGTATAGGGTAACTCATCTATGGGAATGATTCTGCTGGTTATTGCCGCACCTATCTCAGTGGTATGAGGTGATCCAACAAAAGGACCTCTGAGAGGCAAGCCAAAAACGGGGTAAAGGCATATCTTCTCATGAGGAAGAAAACACGCCAGTAAGAAGACCCGCTCAGAAAACCCAAGATGCCTTGATCTCAAGACGTAGTAGTATCGGAGACCCAAACCCAAGGCTTCGATAACCATGGCCAAGCGGACATTGTTACGAAAGTGCTGCTGACCCCAGGGTGTTACCCTAGTTATATTTTGATAGGTCCGCCATTTGGTCTGCGCTATAGAAGTTCCTAGGTGAGAAAAAAGTGAGCGCTCATACTATTCTATAAAGTTTTTCTTCACAGACTCTCTTGCGTCTTGAAGGTGAGAAATCATCATGGATAAAACTAGTTCTTGTTGCCAAGCCATGAAGGAGATTAAGAAAGAAAGGAGATTGATGGGAGTAAGATTACTGTGAGCGACAGCTAAAGGTTACGACTTATATAAAGGAAGGAGCTAGCGTAACCTAGAAGCCAACGGTAACTTGCCACTGAAGTTTTTCCGTCTTTCCATGATTTGAGTTTGACACATTTTTCTATAGAAGGCATTATGAATTTTGAGATGAGGAGATAAAAGAAACTTGTAGGCTAAGTCACCTACTTTCATTGAATTCAGATATAAGGTCACAATATCTGGGGGATAACTTCTTATACTCCCCAAGAGATAAAGAACTTCTTTTCGAATGAAAACCAAAACCTTGGTATCCAAAACACCGATTCTCGCTTCTGAACTCATTGTTCTAAATCCTTAAAACAGGTGAGACTCCTGAGAAGTATTCTAGGAAAAGGGTCTTCCTTTTTTAAACAGAAACTTTCTTTTATTTAGAGAGGGAATAATTATAAGATCAGAAAGGGAGATTTTTACTCCTGTATACCTCGAAGGCTGGGGAGGAATCTTACATTCTACCCCACTTAAAAAGTGCGAGATGTCCTCATCTCGCAAGGTGGAGGACAGCTCTTTTTCTTAAGATCCAATTTTATTCTGGGGTTCCTTATATTCTGGTCAACCCAATAGAACACTGGGATAAATATCCCTTATATAGAACTCATCATTAAATAACAATTCATTCAGATCATATCATTCATATCTTTAACATGATAATGGTCCATTAGACCGCAAAGTTTCCTTCGGAACATTCCTCCACGGAAATTTCAGTCAAGCAAGTTCTCAATTTGACATTCTACCGGTCAAGTATTAACAGTAGCGATCTGACAACACAACCCACTAATCTCATAGTGATTTGCTGAATTCATTATCATCATTCTAGTTATGAATATCACCACAGGGACTCGTCCCATTCTCCCTCATTGTGGTTTCATTATATTTCAACTAATTTTTTTAAAAAATCATCATTTTTCAATCAAAATTTTCAATCAGAATCCAAATCAATTCATCAATTCTCAAACAAAATTAAAAATCATATCAATCACATTCGAAATCATCATCTGGATAGCATTAACGCTTATAATTTCAAGTCTTAGATTTACTCGTATATACTATCAGTAAAGAGCTGCAGTATACTCTCGGTATATACGGGTAGTCACGGCCCTTGGAATTATAAGGTAAATACTATCATGTCTAGGCCTCAAGCAAGTCAGGGATTCTATATAATTACGGCACTACCATCTGAAGACCCAATTACCAAATTACGAGTTTTCGTTTGAATATCAAATTGTATGAATTATCTCACACAATTATAACCTTTTTGTGTTTCTTGATAAATTTTTGACATATTTGTCTTCTTAGTTGATCTTTATTAACCAAATGCTCTGATACCAACTGTAAGATCCCAGTTCCCACCGAGCAACAGATTCGGGATACTAGCAACGGAAGTAGCACTTCTCGCGCGGGACAGGGATCCCACATTCGGGGCCTCACCCACGGATATCCGGATAAGAGACTAATCCATCGGTTGTTCCAAAACCGAACCCGAAAAAACTTCCTTTATCGGAAAGCACGGGCAATTCCACCAGGATAACTTTTTACTCTAACGTAGTCAAGATCATTTCTGATCGAGCTGATCCAATTACATCTATAAGATACTTGGTCAGATCAAGGGAGAAACTTGCACTTGGATCATTGGGATCAACGCTTTTTTCCCCATTCAAGAGGCACAGCCGTTGATTCCTATCCATAGAACAGTTACTGCTCGGGATTTATTTTATCTATCGTAAAAACAAAAGTTTGAGTCTCGATTTACGGATCCATCAGTCCAGCCTAACCCCATCCAGTCCCATGGGTTAGCCAACCACCCAACCACTGTAGTGATGGGATCCAATTAAGAATTTGGTTAGGTTTTGTCCCGGGTACCAAGGAAAAGAGTTCCAAGGCCCCCTAGCCGGATGTTCATGCAAAATAAAACTAGTCACACCACTCACACACCTAATATGAAATTGCCTTTTCACAGATTCAACCAGTTTAAAACAATCCTTTAATAAAACCATAGTATCACTGATTACCATCTTCCAATTTATCCAGTTGATTCTCAATTTTCCCATCATTTCTTCATCAGGGTATCTATGGCATCATTGGTAACTAGGACGCTCACCACCTGTCCACTCAGGGGCCGTTTCCTAATCCCTAGCCCATAATACTCGGCAATATAATCACTTATCAAGATGGACTCTCGTTGAAGATCAGCAAGATCAACCAACAGATCCATATAAAGAGCCATGGACTCATCCATTGAAGACCAGCAAGATCAACCAACAGATCCATATAAAGAGCCATGGACTCATCCATTGAAGACCAGCAAGGTCAATCAACCAGATCCATGCCCGATTTCAGAAAACAACTCCAACTCTGTTCCAATATCTTCCTCGACGCACGTGTGGGTATCCTAGGCGACCCAGAGCCCGAGCACCGTATGGTCAGCACCCTCTAGGATCCTTCGCAGGTGACCTAGCGCTTCACTCATAGGCCGCTTCCTTGGCCCCTCATCCACCGTACCGGAAGCTCACCATTTTAATCGCACCGAGGCTGGTCAAGACCTCGGCCGACCTTGCTACGCGAGACGTCCTTCATTGACTCTCCGTCTCAGCAGTTGCAACATTATCAGTTAGGTCTCCATGACCTTAATCACAAGATGGTCACAATGCTCCCCCAGCAATCTTGACATAAAACAGTCATTTACAAACAGCATTTACAATACAGTTTCTATTTTTACTTTCATTTTTCCACATCCACATCCACATTCACATCCATACATCCACATCTACATCCATACATCATTTTCCATCTCAACACTTCATATTCCTTCACATCACATATCGTATATTCACACCCATACATATATCCACATCCACTTCCACATTCACATCCACACATCCACATCTACATCCATACATCTATTTTCACATCCACATCTACATGCACATTCATACATCCACATCTACATGCACATTCACATCCATACATCCACATCTATATGCGTACATTCTCATCTACATGCATACATCCACATCTCTATGCATATATCCACATCCACATTCACATTCTTCTCATACATCTACATCTACATTCATACATCCACCTCCACATTCACATCCACATCTATACATCTACATCTACATGCATACATCCACCTCCACATCCACATCCACATCCACATCTACATCTACATGCATACATCCACCTCCACATCCACATCCACATCTATACATCTACATCTACATGCATACATCCATATCTCCATTCCCATCTACATCTATACATCTACATCTACATGCATCCATCCACCTCCACATCCACATCTACATCTATACATCTACATCTACATGTATACATCCACATCTCCATTCACATCTACATCTATACATCTACATCTACATGCATCCATCCACATCTCCATT
Organism: Cibotium barometz; assembly: GCF_041138505.1. Classification (NCBI taxonomy): domain Eukaryota; kingdom Viridiplantae; phylum Streptophyta; class Polypodiopsida; order Cyatheales; family Cibotiaceae; genus Cibotium; species Cibotium barometz. The sequence continues at coordinate 138,291 of NC_141100.1, forward strand.
TACATCCTCATCTACACATCTATTTCTACATGCATACATTTACATCTCCATGCATACATCCACCTCCACATTCACACTCACATCCATACCTCTACATCTACATGCAAACATCCATATCTCCATGCATAATAATATTCTTTTAATTAATCTAGGATGATAGTTCCTAGAATATGGTAGAAAGTCCTCTTTTTATGCTTTGAATGAAATTATTTTATGCGTAATTTCTATAAAAATTTTGCCATAGCTCCGCTACTATGACTGATAAATCTCAATTTTTTCTAAGGGATAAGGCTCATTATTAAAGAAATAATTAGAATGGTCTCTAATTGGATCATCAATCCATAATGGTCTCTAATTGGATCATTAAGAAAATAATTAGAATGGTCTCTAATTGGATCATCAATCCATAATGGATTGAATCATCAATATACATAAACTAAAAGCATAGAAAAAAGCCATTAATTTGGCCTCAAGCATAGCTTAATCTTGGATTAAGGAAAAGCCTTATGAAAAGCTTCATTTGGATTGAAAAGGGTCATGAGTATGACCATTTCTTAAGTGAGAAAGAGAAAACCATTAGAATTAAATATAAATAGAATTTTATGTAATTCTTTACTATCATTAATTAATTAACTTCAATAGCATTTCAAAAACCATACCAATTAAGCTTCTCAAGCTTGAGAGGGGTTGAGAAGAGAGAGACATTGAGAAATTATAGAAAAAATCAATATTCACTAATTACCTTACAAATTGCTTGATTCTTTGTTCACGGTAGAGGCCCCCAACCAATCAATTGGTTTAGTATGTTGATGGAGCCACCAATGGGGATTGAAGAAAGAGAGAAGTATCAAAAACTAGTGAATTATTAAAGAATTCACAGTTCTTGGCTTAGGTGGAGTAGAGTAACAATGCATAAGACACTATCTTTTTTTCAACAAGGGGAGGCTTCTATTTATAGGAAAATTTGAGCTCCTAACCAAACAAACTGATTCTAGAATTTTCCAAGTCAGTTTGGTCACTTTTTGACCATTTTTAGATCAGTTAAGCTAACTTTTTGGAACTAGACTTGAATGAGGAGAGAGGAGAGATGAAATATCTCAATTTTTATGAGTTTAAAACTCATTCAAGCATGTGAAATATGCACCTCCTTTAAAGAACTCTCCTTCCTTACATATGTGTCATAGTTTTTTTATTAATAAACCTTGTACATTTTCAACTCTTCATCTTATGTGAAATATGCACCTCCTTTAAAGAACTCCCCTTCCTTACATATGTGTTTTTTTACTAATAAACCTTGTACATTTTCAACTCTTCATCTTATGTGAGCATTTACTCCTTTTTGGATACCCAAAATATCTCATATTTTTAATATTGCTCATAGTTTTTTACTAATAAACCTTGTACATTTTCAACTCTTCACCTTATGTGAGCATTTACTCATTTTTGGGTATCTTCTTTTTACAAATTGGATTTATCTCCTCCCTGCACGTGTGAGGTGCATGCGCATGGGTTGAATCCCACCCGAACTTCCATGTTCAAATCGGACTCAGTGGTTCCGCTGTGAGCGATGAGAGAAACATTATAGAGCCAGGGCCTTAAGGATAAATGAGAAATACACGCAATTATTCTCTTAAGCTGGATTGATGCTATTGGCCCATAGGAACCTTAATTGGACCATAATCTAAAAATTTTTGAAAATCTAAACCCTTAGACTAAGGTTCTTTATACCTATTTCCAATTAATTCCAATTGCACATTGGAAAATTCTTTTTGAATTTCTGTTTCAGGGGAACTTATTTTAATAAGATGAGTTATTTTTCTATCCAAAAATATTCGTAATCTGAATATTCTCTCTCTAGAATAATTTTCTCTCTCTAGGCTAAAATAGTTAGAAACAAGGTCTTTATATTTCTGAAGAGTGATTGATTACAGGGGAAGATACTAGACATCAAAAAAAGGGGTTGGGGGAGGAATCTTACATATTAGATATATACATATATATATATATATTTATATTTATATACTCTAAACCCTAAACCCTAAACACTAAACCCTAACCCCTAAACCCTAGACCCTAAACCCTAGACCCTAACCCCTAGACCCTAGACCCTAGACCCCTAGACTCTAACCCCTAAACCCCTAGACCCTAAATCTGACGCACTGCGGTAGTGGAGCGGGTGGTTCAACCCGGGTGAGCCCCACCAGGGTAGCGTTTGTTTGGGGTCCATCATTGTTTGTTTTCCCGAGTGATGTGTGATTTGTGTGCTAATCGTGTGTAAGCGTGATGGCTTGGTGGAAACTGTCAAAATCCAAAAGAATATTGTGTGGTGTGTTTCCTTTCGAGTGATATGGGATGACTCAAGTAGTGAGGGTATTTTGATATCTTCTTTATGTTATGTTGACCAACACTAATTGATTTCTTTGATTTGTTTGACAATCTATGTCTCATTTGATTAGTGATTTTCTATTTTTTTATGTGGTGCCTCTGAGTCTTTGTATGGTAATTCTTGTGAGCCACTAAACTACGCATACTTCATGCCAAGTGAGTAGTATGCTTGCCTAAGATGATTTATGGGGGCCTGGATTATTATTTTCAAAGAATATATGTGATAGCTAGGGTTGGCCTAGCTGGAGTCATTTTCCAATTTTTTGTTTTGATTGATAGGCTTCGGTATGTTTTTTGCTTGAGTTTGTGCTTGAAACTGTTGTTTTGTTTTGTTTTGGTGATTTTTGATGTGGTGTGGTTACTTTGATAAGTGGTTGATTCAAGGTAACTAGGATTCAGTGACATAGATTCCAATCCTCTAGTGAGATGTTTTGTTTTGTTTTGGTGATTTTTGATGTGGTGTGGTTACTTTGATAAGTGGTTGATTCAAGGTAACTAGGATTCAGTGACATAGATTCCAATCCTCTAGTGAGATGAGTGGGGATGGTGCCCTGAGTGGTCAATGAGTCAGTTCACTCTAGCAATTATTTGTGAGGACATTATGAGGTAAAGTAGATGGACCACCACATACTCCAACATCATTCTGACCATGCCGATTTTGTTTTGTTTTGGTGATTTTTGATGTGGTGTGGTTACTTTGATAAGTGGTTGATTGTTATGAGAATATATTTTAAGTCCTCTAGAAAAATATTATTTATCCCCTCTTGAGTAATTTGGGGACGCCTAGATTACTCTTGCGTCATGCCGGCTAGGTTAATATCGTGGGTGATACCACTATAAATATTAATACGTGCGGTATATGACATATGTTTGAGGCCACCTATGATTATTTCAGTTAGGTTTGTATGGCAGGGTGATTCCTGGGGTACTTACGCCTGGTAGTCATGAGTTGGTGATGATTTGTGCCTATTTAATATTTATGGGATTAATTCAATAATTAATTGGGCTTATATTTTCAGGTGATGAAGACTATGGGAATTGAAGAGTTTACTTTGGAAGAAATGTCTTGGTTCATCACATTTCATTTTTGGCAAGCATAGTAGCTTGTAACTTTAGCAAATGATTTTTCCATTTTGAACTTTAGGAAAGATACATTTATTTATGTGGAATTTATTAAAGCCTATGGCTTTACCCTAGTCCCAATATTTGACACTCTATTTTTGTAAAAGAAGAGTGTCGTGCTCTCTAAAAAGCACATCTTGTATATTTTGGGGGCTATGGTCTAATTTTGGTGAAAAAGAAAGCTAATAAAGAAATACTCTTGTGTGGGGAGAGGCGACGCACAAGAGGGGGGAAGATTGCACCCAATATGGTCTATTGAGCTAAGTATTTTTAATTTTGTTAAGTGTTTAAATTTCAATTGATTTGATTTAGTTGAAGCTTGCAAAGCAATGGTTTTTATGGTTGAATCAATTCTTGTGAATTCTCTACTCTTCCACAATCTTTCCTAGAATAAGATTCCGGTTGCAGTGGTATCATTGACTAAGAGATAACAACAACAAGAACAGGTAATCAATACTTCAAGTATCTTTTGACTTTCAAGAATCATCCTCAAGAAGATGCTAAATGGATGCCTGAGAAATTTTCCTGAGTTTACCCTGAAATTCTTCATTCTTTTCAAACCCAGCAAATCCGCAATTGAGGACAATTGCAAACTCAAGCAAGAGGGATGTTATGAGAATATATTTTAAGTCCTCTAGAAAAATATTATTTATCCCCTTGGAGACGCCTAGATTACTCTTGCGTCATGCCGGCTAGGTTAATATCGTGGGTGATACCACTATAAATATTAATACATGCGGTATATGACGTATGTTTGAGGCCACCTATGATTATTTCAGTTAGGTTTGTATGGCAGGGTGATTCCTGGTAGTCATGAGTTGGTGATGATTTGTGTCTATTTAATATTTGTGGGATTAATTTAATAATTAATTGGGCTTATATTTTCAGGTGATGAAGACTATGGGAATTGAAGAGTTTACTTTGGAAGCAATGTCTTGGTTCATCACATTTCATTTTTGGCAAGCATAGTAGCTTGTAACCTTAGCAAATGATTTTTCCATTTTGAACTTTAGGAAAGATACACTTATTTATGTGGAATTTATTAAAGCCTATGGCTTTACCCTAGTCCCAATATTTGACACTCTATTTTTGTAAAAGAAGAGTGCCGTGCTCTCTAAAAAGCACATCTTGTATATTTTGGGGGCTATGGCCTAATTTTGGTGAAAAAGAAAGCTAATAAAGAAATGTTATTTTTTGAGCTGTTATTTTGATAGGGAGATATTTGTCAATTAGGGCCCATCTTGCCTAAATGAGATAGTGACTTGGTGTGAGTATGGAAATTGGCTCAACCTTGTTAGATGAGAGATAGTAGGGGTGGGGTGAGACAAATTTGAGTGACCGTACCCTTGTGGTCGAGTGTGGTTAGATGAGTGGAGTGATCTCCCATCATCTCTTGTCGATTAGGTCCCGTCACAACTAAATGATAAAATGAGCTAGGTGTATGGGAATTACCTCAGCCTACAAGCTAAGAGATGGTAGGGGTTGGGTGAGCCTTGAGTGACCATACCCTTGTGTCTGACTATGGTTAGATGAGTGGAGTGATCTCCTATCAACTTCCGATACTAGCTATTGATTTTTGTGTTTTCTTTTTCACTCACCTTTTTTCTCTTGCATTAGGCATTGTTGTCTGTGATTACACTACATGCTTTTATGTTCTTGCATTACCCCTTGCATCTTGCACAACATTCTTGGGATCTCTTATTGGGCATTACATTACCATTTTGTTCATGGGATTATTGCATATGGTGTGGCTACGATGCATTGCAGGGAAGGGATTGCATTCTTTTGGATAGGTGATTGTGACTTTGGCTTTGTCTAGAGATGATGTAGTCAGATGGATATGCAGAGCTATGTGCATGAGCATGTCGCCATAGTGGTGCTGATGGCATTCATGTCATAGATTTGTAGATAGTTCCTATAGCATCATGATGTGATGATGTCTTATGATATCTATGCCTTGGATCAGTTAGGCCATGGATGCCTAGATGATATTTGTAGCATCATGATGTGATGATGTCTTATGATATCTATGCCTTGGATCAGTTAGGCCATGGATGCCTAGATGATATTTGTAGTCATGCCTTATGTCATTATGGCATCTTGATTGTCACTTTGATATGACTAGGCATGATGAATTCTTTCATGAAAGACATAAGGTCGATTGCCACCTATACACCATGTGATGTGGATTTCATTTTATGTTCCTATGACTGATGTTGTCATGGTGCATTATTGTGATCCTTGAGACTAGGTGATGGCAACAATGGATTCATTCTTGTATTGTACATGGTATTCGTATATGTGCTATATATGGTGGCATAGGCCATGGATGTCTTTGTATTTACTTTGATGATATTTTGCTATAGTGGCATGTATGTGTTTTGGTGACATTAGAGTAGATGGGCCATGATTACATGGATTTGATTGTTATCTTTTACATGTTTTATTTTATGTGACATGGGGATGGATTGTAGTCATGAGGTTTTTGTGATAACCCTGTAGAGCTCCCTGAGGACTACACTTTTCCTTTGTATGGCACTTCAATCCAACGTCATGGTGCAGTGATTTAGGGATTGCTTCATAGAAACAAATGACTACATATACGAAAAGGTGGAAGCTTGATTGATGCAACTGGAGAGACTAGAAGAGACACATCGACAATCTCTACTTCACGTGGAGATGAAGAAGTATCGACATAAGGCCCGGCTTGATGCGAAGATTTGCAAAGGGTGGGAACGTTTCACTAAAGGTGGATCTAGTGTTGTGCTTTGACAAAATATTTGACCATTAGTTGGACAAGAAATTTCTCCCAACATGGTCAAGTTCATTCAAAGTAATCAAAGAAAGAAGCAATGGTTCAGTGGAGGTGCACGAACTGTAGACGTTAACCTTAAAAATGAGCTCTTGTAAATGTAATATGAAAAAGTGGTATATGCATATGTGGCATTAGTATTGAGATATCAAGCTCCATCACAGATGTATATCCTAGGTGACTCTCATTTGTCACCGCCTTTTGTTAGTTGTACTTGTGGCATAGCTAGATTTCCATGTAAGTTTAGATTGGGCTCATATATGAATCGTGTATTCTAGGGTTACACATATAGTGTATACCCATCTCTCGTTGTATTATTGTTGCGCGCTAAAGTGAAGATAGGCTTCAACCTCCAAACTTGTGTAAATCATCTCTCTTTTATGAGTTGTGAAGAAAGTTGTACTTGAGTCTCCTCCCTCTCTCCCTACTTCTTTACATGGTAGCATAGCTTGGTTTGTGGTGATGAGAAACTCAAGCAGCAAGTAGAAGTAAGCAAAGATCACAATTCCCTACTAAGAGGATCAATGTCTTCTTTCTTTCGATCTTTTTGGGAGCATACTGGTGCAGGTACATAATTGTGCATGCAAAGTGCACAACCTCAGATTGAGGCACCCTTCGTTGTTTTGAAGCATGAGAGCATTGTGAAAATTTCCGTTCAGGAACTATTTTGACCTCCATTTTTACATCGTGAAGTTTCAACAGGCACTCAGGAGAAGTGGCTATTTTTGAATGTGTATGCCTTGTTTTCACCGTTGAGCAAAGTTGCAATAGAAAGGTTGATTTGTGCCCTATTGTAGGGATTCTAAGAAATGAAAGCTAGTTTTGGGTTGCTGTCTTCGTGCATTTTCATCGCTTGGTGTGACTCGTGGTTACTTGCCACTGCCCTTGTGAGGCAAAACTTTTGGTGTCGCAAAATTGTTGTCATTTATACTTGTGAGGAAGAACTGTTTTTTTTCAAGTTATAGTTGCAGATTTTGACTTTGCAAAATGTATAAGAATTTGTCCACTATTGTTAGTGAGAAGCTTGAGAAAGACAACATCCAAGCATGGAAGTTCATGATGACAAATGTCTTTATGGGAAAGGGAGTATGGTTGTTCATCAATGGTGATGAGCAAGAACCAATTTTGGGTTTTGTTCCTACTGCTACAGAGTCAAACACATTTAAAGAGTGGCATGAAAAGGCCAAAAAGTGCATGTATTAGTTGTCTGTCAGCATTTTAGACTCCAAGATTGTCCATATACAGGATGCAGAGATGCCAAAAGAAGCATGGGATACATTGGTGAAGATGTACAACACCAATATCACTGTGTGGAAGATGTCGCTCAAATAAGAGTTGCATAATGTGTAGAGGAATAAGTTGAACATAAATGAGTATTCCATGAAGGTTAAAGGTCTTGTAGGTTCTCTTGGCTCAATTGGAGCACTATTGATGATGACTTGGTGTTTGTGACCTTGAATGGTCTGAGTATGCACAATTTCAACATCCATTGGAGTCCATGAGACCTTTCTTGATTTTCAAGAACTTATTACTCTCTTGTTGAGTCACTACAAGACAATGCTTCCATACACACGATAAGTTACAGGCGCATGTATGGTCGTGCATGTATATGAGTAATATCGAGCACGTGTATATGGGCATCAAAATTCACATGTATACTGAGTTCAAAAATGTGTGTAACATAGCGTGTATCTACACGTAAACATTGTGTTATAGACGCAGATATACACGCGTCGTTACACATGATAGAAGAGAAGATATCATCTTTAAGAAAAATTCCATATCTTTTAAAAAATAAAAACCATTTTCTTTAAGCCATCTCATAGTACATTACAATATATATCATTACACAATCCCACTTTATAACAATGTATGTTCAAAAATAAATCATGAGATGATAATTAAAAGACAACACATACAATAGATTTGTCATCAATTTAGAATGATAAAATGATGGATTAGTTAGGATTCGATCTCATCTTCAATAAGATCCATTTTTGCCAAACGATCAACATCAATATCCATTTGATCAATTTATAAGGCTATGAATAAATTTATTCCACTATCGATATTTTGTCCATTAATAATGATACCGATGCCCTAATCATCCTCATCAACATCACCATCATCATCAATGGCACACTCATCCTCATTATCATGATCGTCTCTTACTTCTTGATCATTGACAACATCTTCATTGGCATGTTTGACATCATCTTCATTGCGGCCTGCTACATCCTTCATATGCTCCATATCATTGAATGTATTGTACATCACTTTGGAACGTGGGGCAACAGGGATGACGTACCACCATTTAGTGTCATGCACCATTAGCTAATAGATAACCTACTCAAATACACATACTGTAATTAATTAGCATATCAAAAGTCAAGGGGTACATGAGCTTAGATATATATGTACATTAGTAAAAAAAATGCATACATGCTCACATTGTTGTGGCAATATAAGCATGTCTTTCTTTGTTTGACAAAACTTTGTAGAGTCAATAGTTACATAGCCACTTGCATGGCATTTTATCGTTGCATTAGGCCCTTTTTACACCACGTTCATTTCCCATTTGACATCCAAAATATACACAAAGAAGCGACGAAATTCAAGACTAAATGTATCTTGGATTGTGCCACAATAATCATCCATTTTTCCATTGGCTCCCTCAAAGCAACTAATGACACCGCAATCTTGTGTATTTCTCTTATCATCAATTCTTTGTGTTCAAAAATGCTTTCCTTCATACCATATAGCATTGAACATAGTGCGCACTGGACCAAAATAGAAGCAATATTTGTGTAAGCAATGTGAATAAATATTAAAAGCATTGAACATAGTGCACTCGACCAAAATACAAGCAATATTTGTGTAAGCAATGTGAATAAATATTAAAAGCAAATCACTTACAACTAATGCAAAACATTAGTTCTATGTACCTTTAACATGCATCCTCATGCATACTCACATTCTTCCACCATGATATGCAACCCCTCATCTCTCTCTGCTCTTTCCATTTCCTCATGCAACCAATCAACATGGATATCATTCAAAAGTGTTGCTATAGATGCTTAGGGTATGCTTACGAGTACCATGTTGCCTCTGAAAGAGAGCTCTTTCTCCTTGTCTTCTTATCTTTGCATCCTCATATCTTGTAACCCATTTGCTCATCACATCACTATTAAGGATGCAAGTGAAATGGAGATCATCAATCAATGCTCTGTTAATTACTTTACTCTGTCCTTTTCCTAAAGGCACAATAGAGGTCATCCTCAAGTCCTCTTCGTTGCTCCATAGTCACGGCAAAGAGCTGTCCACTTGACCAAGAAATTATGAAATATATATAAGAGACTCTTGTATATCAACCAACCCTTGGTCATGCTTCCTTCGGGCCTTGCACTTTGCCTCACAAAGTCTTTTAAGGTCTTCATGAAGCGTTCTAGGAAGAACATCCACCAACGTGCATGCATAGTGCCGCTTAAATCAATTTCATCCACTAAATGCACAATGAGATGTAGTTGGCTTGTGAGAATGGTTCACGGAGAAGTTTCCTCTACCAAATAAACCATCTCCACTACCATAACGCACGCATCAATTGCTTTGGAACTAACATTTCTGAAAAACAAATGAATAGTACGTTATACCTAATGCACGTTCATTTTTAAAAAATATCAAATCAAAGTGCAAGGTATAATGACGGGTGATCTGACATGGGAAATACATACCTCACAAGCTCACCCATCTTATGAATACATTTTTTCAAACTCTTGTTTGCACAATGCTCGATGCTAGTAGAGGTAGTATGAACTATGCACATAAGAGCACATGTATATATGGTTTGAGGCATTCCAAATTTCAACGTACAAGACTTGGAAAACACTTTCTTGGAGCATCTTGTGCCAATCATGGGACTTCAACCTATATAGTTGCTCAACACCTCTTTTCTTAGTGGTTATAAAGGCTCCCTTCAATGATCTCATGCATCTAGTGGGAGTACCCAAAGTAATGATGGCCTGCTTTACCTGCTTCTCCTCCTACTTTGATATAATCCATGGTGCACGTGAAATACGAATGTTCCCACCCTCCTCTCGTGGTCAAGCTTGATGCATCTATCCTGCGACTTGCAAGTCCTCCTGTACATTGGCATTGTCTCGTTTACCAATAACATGTTCCCAAATACCAGATGCCATATTCTTGAAGATGTGCATGGGATCAAGAAGATGGTTGATCTTGAGATGGGTCCAATATGGTAGCCGGAAAAAAATTGAGTACCTACACAAGAGATGCCGAACAAGATTACTCTATGTGATCTCTAATCCAATTAGAGACTATACAAAACAAGATTGAAAAACATTACTGTACCTATTCATGCCATCTGAAGGAAGAACATTTATAGACTCCCAAATGCACTTCCAATCTTTTGCACGAAGTGTTTGTAGAGGAATGTTACTCGTACTAGCAACATATTTAGGATGATCTGACGGGAGAAATCGATGATGATTATCGAATATGGTCTTACACAAACTGTCAGCATACTTATGTACTAAACAAAGGACCACAAACAGGAGATGCATGTTTACACGATGTTTACAAATGTGTTAAAATATAAATAAAATTTAGAATAATAAAGTCAATTGTTATAATCAATATAACCAATAGTATAAGAGTAGCGAGGTAATTAAAATTCTTACCAAAATAATCGATGTATCCTAGAAAGTCATGCATTATCCACATCAACAATACTTTCAAGCCAAAGTGTTGAGAGGAGGGAGGCCTACTAGCGTCCACCACCACAACACCTCTCCATAGTTCCTCCAACTCATCAATCAAGCTGGGCCACTCATCTTCAATATTCTTCCAAGCAGGAGTGTCTGTGGGACTTCTCCACATGCCGTCATCCGATTGATGTGAGGAATGCCATGACATGAGCTCTGCTATGGATTTGCACTTGAACATGTGTTTGATGCAAGGAATTATGGGAAAGTGTCGCAAGATTTTATGAGGTACATCAAAACTCTGCACATATGTTCTATACCTTTGCTTCACCATGTGGGACAATGTCGAGCCTCCCTATGCGTCCCACAAAAGAGAATGCAATCATTGATGTATGCATGTATGTGATCATAATCCAATCCTCCAAGAGATGTCACATAGTTCCTCACTATGTCTCTTGAGGTGGGTAGTCTATTCCCCTTTGGAAGCATGTATGATAATAGCCTACATCCAATATCATCAATTAATGATTAGAACATATCGAGATTTATTCATTGCGAAGCCCTTAACCACTAATTCAAATTTGCAAGTTAGATTGCTTACTTCAGTAATGCATCAAGACTTGCATTGCTCCATCCATAAACCGTTTGTAGATTAAGTAGTTCAAGTGAAGCACGTAAAATAGAGAATGTGAACCCTTCAAATACCGATGTCGATGAAGCCTTGTAAAGATGCTCTTGTTCCATATCATCGTCCTCGTCCATACCTTTGGGATCATCCCTAAAAAGATGCCGCACCATATCATCAAACACTTTCTCTTCCACGACTTCGTGGGGTGCAAGGCTATTGTCATCCCTTTCCCACTCATCTTTTACAATAGATCCCAAAGCTCCAGCATCATCTTGTCGATGCTTTGCATGCTCATGTTGAGCGTAGGGCACCATGTTAGGCTATGGTACTGCATCCTACTCCAATTAGAGTATATATATTACAACTCCATTAATTTGGACATCATGAATCATTTGGATACTATCAATTTACATCTACTCACCTCTAAACATGTTTGATTCCATTCTCCATACATGGAGATGTCATTCAAGGTAATTCGATGCACTCGTATAATGCATCCTTGACATCAATTACACATACACTTGATCCTTTGTCCCAACCACACATTCTGCTTACGGCGGTGACACATTGACTCATCTTCACCAAAACTACTTGAGCAAGTTCATGACATCCTATGTACAAAAGAGTAAACACATAATCATAATCAGTTTTTAATCAAAGTATAAAAGGTCTCTGTATCGCGTGTGTATCCACATCTACACTGTGAAAATGCATGTAATGGCGTCTACTTTGTGTGAAAATGCATGTATGTATGCATCTACCCTATGTGAAACGCGTGTATTTGCGTTGCAAGCATAACCATACATGCGCTGATACATGCAATTTTACACGCGGCGATCTGTGTCATACCTAAAACAAAAGTGGCCGACTACTCCAAAACCCTATCACTTTCATCTTCATCGCCACCAAAGCATCACTCTTCCAACAGACAAGGAATCACAAGTGCAAGGAGCATCCACACAGGTGGAAGGAGCATACACATGGGTGAAGGAAGCATACATACAAAAGCCAAAAAGGAGACTCTTTTATCAAGAGGTGAGTCAGTTTGTCCTTTCTCTTCCCTCCTTTTCTTTATGCAAATGTCCCTTTTCTTCATGCAACTGTCTTTGTCCTTCTCTTATCTTTGTGCAACTGTCTATGTACTTTTCTAAACATTGTGAATGAAAAAGACACTTTGGGGTTTATTTTTATGGACATTGGTTAGTAGGCAGCCTTTTTTGTGAACCGTTTTTTGTAGAATCCCATGTAGGAGCGCGTGTATGTCTACGTCTACCCTGCCTGCACAGTTCTTTCACGCAAATATACACGCGATTTTTGATAGGGTTTTACATGTTTTCATTGATGGGGTTTTACACACAACAATGCACAAGTGTACACACGCATTTTCATTTTTTGCTTGTCACAATTACATATTTTTGTGCATGATCATGTGGCTGTATAAGGGTTCTAGTCTTCAATGTAGCTCATCTTGTACATATACTCTCTAGCTTTATTTGCAATGTAAACAGAGGAATAGCTATATAGAATTTGACATATGAGAGTGGGTGATTTTCAATTGCAACTTTGTAAGAGGACTTGTAATATTTGGATCCCCAATACAAGTCATGACATTGTTCAACTAGCTTGTCCAGATTTATAAGCTATGCCATTTTTTGAGCAAGCTTGTCCAATATTTCTTGTTTGTCTGAGCTTTGTATATTACAATCTACTTAGATTACTCTTAGGAAAGGTCATGAAGGCTAATTGTTACCTTTGCTATATCATCAATGTCTTTGATATGTAGTTATAACAATAACAATGATGCCATCTTTATGATTAATCTTGCATTGCTTTTGCTTGAACTAAATGCAAAGTACTTCATGATGCATAGTACTCATTGGTCCATAGTGCTTCATGATGCATGATGCATACAAATGCTTTTCTTTTCGTATATTCTTCATGGATCCGAGTTCTTCATGAGTCCAGCGAGACAGCAGGCTTCTCCTCTCCCAGGCCCATCGAGGAGACATACCCCTTCATAGCCCATCGAGGAGACATACCCCTTCATAGCCACCATTACGTACTCCCTCACAGCCACCATCACGCTTAGTGTCACGTCCACAATCACATACACAATCCCCCAGTCATGACTCCACCTGTAGTAACAGAGCAGAGTAGACGCTATAGTAGGGAGAGTGGGAGTGGAGGATGTGGCGGGTGCTTTGGTGGGGGAAGTGGCATGTAGTGAGAGAGGTAGAGGGAGAGATATACTATGATGTGACGGATAGGGGCGAGATAGTGATGGATGTGAGGGGGAAAAAGGTAATGTAATACATGCATGGGGTAGTATCAAACTTGTACAGAAATTGTTTTATTAAATTTAAAGATCAAAATAGCCGATTAGTTGGGGAGGTAATAGATGTTGTACATAGTCGGTATCCCAATCCCCCACATGCGACATTCTCAAATGTATGGGGAAGGATGCAAATAAGGGAGATCTTAAGTAATAAAACATCTCACCTTAAGAAACTCTTGTATGATGATCGGCTAAATCAAGCTATGGGTGGCTATCCTACCGAGAAACCTGCCACCACCACTGCCCACAAATGCGAGTGGAAGGAGGCAAAGAAATGAGCAGAGAGTGCCATGAAGAGCAAGCAACATGTGGATGCACGATGGATCCAGATATGGAGACCATTGGATTTTCGCATTTCGGATCTGGAGGCGTCGAGTCATGGGAGGCACAGTTCATAAGTATCTTGCCATCTTATTTGATTTTTTACTAAATTCATTGATTCTATGATTATTTTAATCTTACAAATTGTGTTGATTATGTTACAGCGACGGGTTATGGGGAGGAAGCCCATAGCCCACGAGACTGCGTATGCTCGTTGGCATAGCAAACATGAGACGTGGGCCCTCTTCAGAACCAAGGGACGTATCACAGACACGTAATTTGAGATGGCCATGAGACCGTACGTTCCACATGTACTTGAAAACTCTAAACGAATGATTTTAGTTTATTAAATTTTGAATTACATATACATATAATTATATATGATATATTGCTTGAATAGGCACAAGCTGCTACTACACCTACTAATGCTCTTGCCCGCCGTCGCGCTGATGATCCACCCGTCACCATCGTCGTCTCGCTGCTGCTCCTACTCCTGCTCCTATTGGATGTGAATGATGATGACAGGGTGAGCACTACTCATCGGACATGTATACCGATGTGAGCTTATCTGATCATGGAGGGAGTAGCTCGTCATCATATGAGTCTGAGTAGTACTCAGACTTATAGTATCACATCCATATTGAGAATGTGGTTGTATATATATTTTTGTAATTGAAGCGATAGGCTTTTCTAGAAAAACCAATTTGATTTTGTATATATTAATTTATAATTGAAGCCATGGGCTACTTCAACATATGGACTCCCTTGTATATATATTTTTTCATAATGAAATCCATGGGCTTATTTCAGCACACATAAAAATTTGATAGTATTACATTCATGTCTATCTTGAATCATGTATTGATAATGTCTGCATTCATGTCATTCTTAGATCGTGTATTGACAATGCACAAAATGTTCTCTGTGGATGGTGCAATGCACCCAAAAAAGAATCCAGAGTGCTATTGGTTGCTAGAATGCTGGAATAGCATTCAGGCACCAATAGCACTCTTTGGATTTTTTATTTTTGCTTTCTATTCACGTGTATTTGCACATAAAGTCTGTAAAACTTGCATGTATATGCGTGGAAACTCTGTTTAAACATGCGTGTATCGGTGCAGCAAAACTGGTAAAACGTGTGTATAATCCTGTGTATAAGCGCATCTGACAGGCATCATACACGTCCTTTTACACGCATGTCTGTGCTTGCACGATGATACATGCACTAATACATGGGCCCGCTACTTTTTTTACAAGTCATTTTTCACGGCTAGCAGTGTGGATATGAACCCAATCCCTTGTAGTGAGTGAAGAACAAAGGAATGGTGGTTCAATCACATGAAGTTCTAAAAAATAGAGATTCTACTCAAATCAAGATAAAGATAGAGGTAGAGCAAGAGGTCATTTTGGTAGCCATTCACGAAATCAGAACCAATATCAACAACACGAAAACTAGTCCTATGGAGGAGGATGTGGTAATTCTAGAGGCAGGGGGAGGCAAAGAGGACGCGATTCATGGCAAAGGAACCAACAGGTAGATAGCAACACAAAGTGCTATTATTGTGGGAAGCCTAAACATAAAGATAAGATCGGCTATAAAAATTAGAATGACATCAGGAATGGAAAGTTGCAGCAAAGCAACTATGCATCATTCAATGAGCATGGTGATGATAGAAATGAGCACCATTTTATGATGCAGCACATGGTTAACTCCATGATAGAAAATGCTACAAATTGCAAAAATGTATGGTTGACTTAGGTGCTTCTAACCACACATGATTAGTCATTGTGAGTGGTTTAGTAATGTTAGAAGGAAAAAGCTAGGCTATATTAAAATAGGTTATGATATTGCTCATCCAATTGCACAAGTTGGTAAGGTGCCACTGGCTATGCATGATAGAAGAACAAAGTACTTGTCAGATGTACTTCATGTTCCTAACATTACCAAGAACTTGGTTTCAATTGGCCAAATGGTTAAGCAGGGTTTGCAAGTCAGATTCAACCCTCATGGATGTTTTGTTAAGGATTTGAAAAATCAATGCCTCTTGGTTGCAAAAGGCAACAAAAATGGCAGAATGTTTATCTTGAATGCTGATATCCCAGAGGTGCACGCTGCTATGTTTGTGCATGGAAGAGGTGTCATTGCAGATATTGAAATATGGCACAATGCATTGGGCACATGAATATACAAAGGCTGAAATCTAAGCAAATGCAGAGTATTGTTGCAGTTTTGGCAAAATTCAGAGTGGATGGAATGCAAAAGGTATGCGGCGAAGCAGGCCAAATGGGCAAGCAAGCCAAACATGTTGTTAGATATCTGTAACGCCACTACGGGCGTTACCACCACGAGAGGGGACGGTCACCACCCAGCCATAGAGGAAGAATGAGGATTGCCCCTCATCCCCCAGGCTATATAGTGTGTGGCCTGCCGTCCACACTAGCCTGGCCGCCCATGACTCCGCATGGGCGTCCTCTCCTCCCACTGAACCCCGGACATGGCCATCCGGTCTACCGTCGGCACAGGCATTACAGCCTACGTGACATTACCCCCCCCTTAAGAAGAGTTTTCAAACTGGGGAAACCTTTTGGAAATTGCACTACGGCGTTCCTAGGTTGACACCTCCTCATCCCTATCTGTCCATTTAACAAGTACCTCCTGATACACTTTATGTCGGGTTTGTCTATCACGATACTCTAGAATCTTTTCAGGTTCATGTGGTATCTTTGGTGGCTCTATCAAGTCCACCAAAATCTCTGGAGAAACTGCGTTCTCTAACCCGTGAACTGATTTCTTCAGTTTACTGACATGGAAGACAGGATGGACTTGAGAACTCTCCGGTAACTCAAGTTTATATGCTACGTCCCCAATCTTCTTAAGGATTTTAAAAGGACCACAATATCTCGGAGAAAGTTTATCACACTTTCCCGTTTTCATGGTTTCTGACTATGCAGGAACCTTCAGGAATACAAAGTCACCTTCTGCAAAGGTTACCTTTCTTCGTCCTTTATCCGCATAAGTTTTAGCGCGATCCTGAGCGTTACGAATGCTCTCACGTGCGGCTCTGAGCATATCATTCATATCTTCAAGGAAATCCTTGACAGATTGAATCTTCTCCTTTTCTAGGCCTATAGCCATCGGAGATCTCGACTGGAATCCATACATTAACATGAATGGTGTAAATCTAGTCGCTGAGTGTTTGGAGCTGTTATAGGCAAACTCCAATAAGGGCAAGTACTCTTCCCAATTAGATTGCTTCTTACTAACATAAGAACGCAACATATCCTCTAGAATTTGGTTAACTCTTTCAGTTTGACCATCAGACTCCGGATGATCTGCCGTACTCATACTCAGAGTAGTATCCAACTTTTTAAAGACTTCCCTCCAAAAATGATTGTTGAACTTTCTATCTCTATCCGACACTATATCTGCGGGCAGGCCATATAGCTTGTAGAGATGTTCAATAAAGAGTTTTGCCAACTCTGGCGTTTTTACAGTTTTTTTCGTGGCGATAAACTTTGCCATTTTAGTTAACCTGTCCACTACCACCCACACCGAGTCATTCCCTCGACTCGTCTTGGGTAAACCGGTCATGAAATCCATGGAAATGCTTTTCCATTTCCCTTGAGAAATCTCCAGCGGATGAAGTAGTCCTCCAACCTTAAGACGTTCATGTTTATTGACCTGGCACTTATTGCATTTCAGCACATAAGTCTAGACGTCCTTAAACAAACTAGGCCAATAAAACTGTCTTTTTACTAGTACATAGGTCTTCTGAATCCTAGGATGACCCGCACTTGGACTATCATGACTTTCTTTAAGAATTTGGGCCCGAAAGTCACCAATAGTTGGTACACATATTCTACCCTTGTAGAGTAAGTACCCATCTCGTCAATGGAGTAATTAGCATATATTGGCCCGAAAGTCACCAATAGTTGGTACACATATTCTACCCTTGTAGAGTAAGTACCCGTCTCGTCAATGGAGTAATTAGCATATTTCTCCCCCCGACGAAGTTTATCACTCCCCTTTGAAGCCGTTGGCAGCCAAAGGTGATGAAGGGCCTACGTTAGAACTCTCCGGCTCTAAACTATACCCAGAAGACACGGCTAGTCTCTCCGGATTAACTCTCGCTTCCCTTCCCATTGCACCTTCGGCCAGTCTCTCCGGACTAGCAATACGTGCCAACGAGGGAGGTGGTCGTGTCTGTGAAGAAGTGCGTACGCGTACAGCGCGCCAGACCTCTGCAAAAGATGGATCGTGCTCACATAAACCACGTAGGGACTTCAAGAAATCATTCTTGAAGACTGTGAAACTAAGTTCATTAATCTGTGGCATGCGACTAAGTACATCTGCCACCACGTTATACTTACCTTTCTGGTAACGTATCTGAAGGTCAAACTCCTGTAGAATCTCCGCCCATCGAGCTTTTCTACCCTTCAGTTCATTTTGACTTGAAAGCCATTTCAGACTTTCATGGTCCGTCCGGACCTCAAAAGTAGCACCATATAAATAGTGTCTCCACTTTTTTAGTGCATGAACTATCGCTAGTAACTCTCGCTCGTAAGCCGAGTAGTTACGTTGCGCACGATATAAATTTTTACTCTCAAATGCAATTGGGCGTCCCCTTTGCATAAGTACGGTCCCAATGGCCTCATTACTAGCGTTTGTTTCCAAAACAAACGGCTCATTTGCATCCACAATAGTCAAAACAGGTGCAGCTGCTACGGTCACCTTGAGCTTATCAAAGCTTTTCTGTTGGCCAATTAATGTTTTTTGTTTTTGACCATAAAACTGGTCAGTCAACGGGAGTGCGATCTTCGCGTAGTCCTTTACATACTGTCGGTAGAACCCCGACATGCCAAGAAAAATCTGCAGTTCCTCGAGATTCTTTGGCACTGGCCATTTAAGAATAGCCTCTACTTTTTCTGGCTCCATCCGCGTACCATCGACGGATATAATATGGCCAAGGTAGTGAATTTCTATTTCAAAAAATTCACATTTGCTTTTCTTTGCAAATAATTTGTGCTCTCGCAACAACAACTCGAACACTAGACGCAAATGCTCTATGTGTTCTTTCTGTGTCTTACTGTACACAAGAATATCATCTAGGAAAACTACTACGAATTTTTCTAGATATGGACGTAAAATACTGTCCATCAGTGTCATAAACGTCGCTGGAGCATTGGTTAGTCCAAATGGCATAACCAAAAACTCAAAATGCTCGAAAAACGGGTCCTAAATGCTATTTTCGCAACATCTTCTGCTTTTATTCTAACCTGATGATATCCAGATCTCAAGTCTATTTTTGTAAAGTATCTCGATCCATAGAGTTGATCAAACAACTCATCCATGCATGGCATCGGATACTTGTTCTTAATCGTTATCTGATTAAGAGCCCTATAGTCTATGCACATCCGCATAGATCCGTCTTTCTTTACCAGAAGAATAGGCGATGCCCACGGACTTGAACTAGGCCGAATGAAGCCTTTGTTCAAATATTCCGTCAATTGTTTTTCCACCTCCTGTGCCTCGGGAGTGGCTTAATCTATAAGCAGGTTTGCTTATAGGTTTTGATCCTGGCATAACTTCGATGCCATGGTCCACTTCTCTAGATGGTGGTAAACCATCTGGTAAATCATCAAGAAAAACATCCTAAAATTCCTCTAATAAATTCATTAAAGTATCTACGTACTTTTTCTTTAATGTCTCATTCATCTTGGATTTTTTCTTGTTTGAATCACATGCATGCCAAACAAGGTTTTCAAACAGTGGGTCTCGTCAAAGGTTATTTTGTTTTCCTTGTTTGTCTACGCAAACATCATTTACAGTTTCATCTACGGAAACAGAATTCAAAAGAGGGTAACAAGCATATACCTCTGCTATCTGGTCTCTGCGGACCGCTGTACACAGCTCCATGGAGGAAATAAGTGGTGTGGCAGGGACAGTACGGTCGCCCTGCAGGGTAATGACTCTACCTCCGTGGTCAAAACATAGCGTATTATGTAAGTAATTCCGAGCTAGACTAGGGCCCAAGCCATACAGCCACTCCCTGCCTAGATATATGTCTGCTCTGGCTAAGTGCATGACCTAAAAGTCAAGCAGAGCCTCGTAGTCCTGCATAGATAATGGGACCCCCAATACTACGGTATTCCATACCGTTTTGTCATATCCGTTGGCTAGGCCAACAGTATACTCATGATCACTCCGGGTCTCAGTCAACCCCCAACTTCTTGACCAACGAGTAGTTCAAGAAGTTGTGACTAGCTCCATCATCAATAAAACTGTGACTCTATGGCCACCTATGGTGCCATACATGCGCACCATG
Organism: Cibotium barometz; assembly: GCF_041138505.1. Lineage (NCBI taxonomy): Eukaryota > Viridiplantae > Streptophyta > Polypodiopsida > Cyatheales > Cibotiaceae > Cibotium > Cibotium barometz. The sequence goes on from NC_141100.1 coordinate 158,941, forward strand.
TCATGCGGACCTACAGTAGGCTGCCACATCGCTGGTGTCACTGAACAAGCATGATGCTCATCACAATGACACACTGTCACCTCTCTGAACTCTGCGGAACTGAGAGGGAGTCTCTGCAATGTATGCAACTGCCTAGAAGATTTACCATCTTTTTTGGACTCGTTGCCACTCGTGCTGGCTTTAGGCTTTGGACACTCAGCCTTCGTGTGCCCTACTTCATTGCAATTAAAGCAGCGATTTTCCTTTCGCGCTTTAATATACTGCTCTTTCTTTTGGATTTCGGTGTCTCTTTTCTTCCTGGATGGTCACGGTTTTTTAGACCAATGACCACCCTGTCCGTCCTATCCCCTTGTTTCTCACTACGGAACCCTTTTCTTTTAAGGCCTGACCTCCTCTTTTCAGTACCCTCGGCCCTGCTAGAACCACCACGCGCACTACGGCGCTTGATGTCATCAAATATATGTGCATATTGAATTGCCTCTGCTAAGTCTTTAGGCTGTAAGGGCTCTACGTACTCAAGGTAATCATCTTTAAGGCCTCTCTTAAAGCCTCGCAATGTCTAGAATGCATCGATTCCCTTTAGCTTGAGTACTATCTCCCTGTAGTTTGAGATGTACTGAGTTAGGGATTTGTTCTCCATCGAGCACTTGTCCCATAACTCCCAGCTTCTCTCTGCCTCATTAACAGGCAAAAATTCTTTTTGAAACATTGTTTCAAATTCCGTCCAAGTGGCAGGGCGAGTTGTCAAACTCATCCACCACTTGTACACTTTGCGGTTAATGAGAGAGACTAGCCTCTACGGGCTATATACGGCTAGGCTGCTGTCGTAGCGCGTGCAAATCTGACCACTTCGCTAGAAACATATTGACTGAGTCCTTGTTTATCTCCTCTTCCTCGCCACCAAAACTAGGCGGCTTTAAGTCTTTTAACAACGACGAAGCTGTCGCTCTACGAACGGCCCCGCAGCAGGCGCATCGGCCTGTACTCCTGCAATTACTGGCAAGGCTACGCTCACCCGTGCCGCAGGAGCTCGGCTACCACGAGGAGTCGGAGTACTAGCCGAGGCGGCTGTCAATGCATCTAACCGTGTGGAGATGCTCTGTAGCATCGTTACTAAATCAGCCTGGACTTACCCGTAGTATTCAATTTGGCATTAAGATATTTAAACAGTCCACTAGAGAGCTCTGTCTCTGTCAGGACATCAACAGGGTCCAATAGGTCATAGTCGTCGTCGTCATAATCCAAGAGGTCCTCCTCGGTCCCCTCGACGGCGATGTCAGTGTTTATGTCCTCTGGCTCATCGGCTTGAAAGGGGTCATCAGCCAATGCGGCCCCGCTGTGGGCTCGCCGGGTCCTAAGGCGGGGTCAATAGACGAGGAGGGCACTGGCGGATCACGAGTGATCGACGAGCGCACTTCGGACGGGCGTGTACGGCCTGACAATTCGGTCGGGGTCAAACCCGCGACCGAGGACAAGAGACTTGAAAAACCTAGAGAAGTAGAAGGCGGTGGGGACACACTACGCCTAGCAGACATCTTTAATTCTTGCAAAAAATAATGCGAGAACTCGAAAATTACAAAAAAAGAACGCTAATAAAATGAGCAGTGGTGGAGAGAGAAAAGTCACCCCCCTTTACGGTTGCCTGTCGATTTGTGTTTTCTGCGAGCCTAGACAGCGCCTCTTCTCCGGGGGTGCTCCGATCCGAGAGAAAAAAAATGCCTGCAAAAACTCATAAAAGATTTAATTCGCTCGGGAAGTTGTGCCTGAAAAACTCGGATTATCCCTTGCCGGGATTATTCCTCCTCCCCAGCCGAGAGAGAGGATCCGTTTAAATTTTCTCATTTTTAATTGTATTAAAAATGAATAATGAAAATATATTAAAAAAATAAATGGTTTTTTTTTCTTCTCGCTGGTGTTTGCTGCGTTGGTCGGCTACCTCGCCAGCTGCCTCGCCGGCTGCTCTGGTTTGGGTGGCTGCCGCCCCTGGCTGGCTGGCCGCCTAGACCTGGCTGGCCGCCTGGCCTGGCCGCCTAGGCGCAAGTCGCCCCCAACTTCAACGCATTTCTTCGCTCACGCAAGTCGGCGCTCAACGCAAGTTCTGCACTGGTTTTTGCTTCTCCACGACGCAGAGTTCGTCAGCATTTCAGCTACTAGTCGGCTGTATTTCGCCCTGGGCTTGCCTCGCCCCCCACCCCCACACACGGTAGTGTGTTTTAATAGCTTCCGTGGGGCTGGTCTGCGCCCCCCCACCTCAACACACAGGGTTCAACTAGTTCTTTCGCAGCCATTCAACGCAGAGAAAAAAAACAAAACAAAAATTGCTTTGCTTACCTGCGTGGAGACTTGCTGTGTGTGACGGGGAGAGAGAGAGAAAGAGAGAGAGAGAGAGAGAGAGAGAGAGTTCTTTCCTTCAAAAATGTCTTGGCCGCCTCCCTCCACACACTCCCTTGTGGAGATAAGGGTGAGAAGATGAATGGTTGAAAACAATCGAGTGCGCTCCGGTCCCCCGTTCACGCGCGGACCCTCACGATCCCCTCGAACCACGCTCTGATACCAGTGTTAGATATCCGTAATGCCACTACGGGCGTTACCACGAGAGGGGACGGCCTCTGGCTCACCACCCAGCCATAGAGGAAGAATGAGGATTGCCCCTCATCCCCCCCCAGGCTATATAGTGTGTGGCCTGCCGTCCACACTAGCCTAGCCGCCCATGACTCCACATGGGCGTCCTCTCTCACTGAACCCCGGACATGGCCATCCGGTCTGCCGTCGGTCAACAGCCATTACAATCTACGTGACACATGCATTTTCACGCAATGCTGAAGTAAGCAACAAGGCTTTAGAGGTGATCCACTCATATGTGTGGATAACCAAAGCTACTTCTCTTGTTGGTGGATGCCATTATTATGTGAGCTTCATTGATGATCACAAAAGGAAACATATGGGTGTACTTTATGAAGCATAAAAGTGAAGTGTTCAGTCACTTCAAAGCCTAAAAGACCAAGGTTGACAAGGAAAAGGGCATGCAGATAAAAGTGCTGAGATTTGATGGAGGAGGAGAGTATTTCTCAGATAAAAGTGCTGAGATTTGATGGAGGAGAGTATTTCTCAGATGGAGTCAATGATTAAAAAGAGCAACGAATTTAAAGAAACTACTCATGCAAATCTACCCCTCAGCAGAATGGGGTTGCAAAAAGAAAGAAGAAGCACATTATAGAAGTCGCAAGGGCTATGCTAAATGAAAAAAGATGCTTGATTATTTTTGGACTGAAACAGTAGCACCTGTAATGTATATTATGAACAGAACCCCCGTTGCAACTGTCCATGGCATGACGCTGAGGAAAAGTATATAGGCAGAGAACTAGATATTTCAAACTTGAAAGTACTTTATTGCATAACTTATATTCATGTTTCTAATGAGAGGAGAACAAAGCTAGATCCAAAGGTAGAAAAATGCATCTTCATTGAATATTCTGTTGCAACAATGGCGAGAAGAATTTGTGGTTCTTGGCAGCGTTAGTACGATTTTGTTTCATTGTAGCTAGCATAACCTTGATGCTAATTGTATTCATAGTTTTTTGGGGCACTTGCAAAAGTTCATAGTTTCTTGGGCACTCTACTTTGATCACGCTTTTCCTAGTTCTTAGCAACATCAGTACCATTTTGCTTCACTGGTAGCATAACCTTAAAGGCCGATTGTATTCAAAGTTTTTGTGGGAACTTGTGAAAGACGTAGTTATGTTGGGCACTCTACTTTGAGTACGCTTTCCCTGGACATAATCTGATTTCTATGATTTCATTTATTTTGCAGAATAGCTACAAAACTAGATGCTCCTATAGTTGTGCATTTGTGAAAAGCGCTTGACAAAAAGCATATATATATATATATATATGACATTACTTCAAGATTGGCCCAAAACTAGAAAAGTGAAAAGGTATATATATATATATATATATATATATATATATATATATGACATTACTTCAAGATTGGCCCAAAACTAGAAAAGTGAAAAGGCAGCTCTTTCCAAGGTAAGCTCATTCAAAAAGACAAGACATAGCATACACCAAAACCACCAGCAAGACGACAAAGACAAGCAAGTACTTACCTTGAACAAAGGTGACAAGCAAGTACTTACCTTGAACAAAGGTATGTCAGCTTCTTTCGTAAGTGTGTGTTGTGGGAGTGCATGGGGGTGCTTGTTTGCTTCTGACAGCTCTTTGCAAGCGCTTGTGAGGAGAATAGGGTAGAAACTTTGAAGGGACACAATGAGAAATGATAGGTTTTCTTAGATTTTTAAAGAGTCCATGTTTAAAAGCATGGCTATAATCATGTCACATTGTTGAATAACCGCATGTATAGACGTATTTTTACTATCAAATAACCATGCGTATAGTCGCAAACAAAGAGCAACAACAAAATATGGAAGCCCAAAAATTTTGAGTAATGGAATTGTTTTGTAGAATGTCTTCATCCTTAATAGGAAGCACAAGTGAGGACGAATCCCTCTGTATCCACAATCTACAAGCACGGTTGGAATAAAGAAAGAAGTGTCCATGTAATCAAATAGATTCTAAAAATACATGACTTGTTCACAAAGAATTACAATGAATGATGTCAAAAAGTATGGAAAATGGGATTCGACTATAGATCCGATATGTGTTGAAAGAAGTTGATGCTCTTATTTTATGCTTCTGCATTATGCCCAAGTTTTTTATGCTCCTATTTTTTCCACACAAGATCAAACACCACACGAGAGGATGTTTCCCTATGCTTGTTGTGCAGAGGCAAAGCGCCAATAGGATGAGATTAGATCTTCAAGGGGGATAGTTTTGGATACTTTTGTGATGGTGATAGTAGCCCTCCACCATTACCTCATGAGGGCATGGAGGAGGGACTGTTTGATGATATGGTTTGTGATCTATTTGCTCATAACACCATATTTGTTAATTTGGGAGTGGGCCAATATCCAAGATGAGAGAAGGCAAACATGTCACATTGTTGAATAACCGCATGTATAGACGTATTTTTACTATCAAATAACCATGCGTATAGCCACAGACAAAGAGCAACAACAAAATATGGAAGCCCAAAAATTTTGAGTAATGGAATTGTTTTGTAGAATGTCTTCATCCTCAATAGGAAGCACAAGTGAGGGTTCATCTAGTGAGGACGAATCCCTTTGTATCCACAATCTACAAGCACGGTTGGAATAAAGAAAGAATTGTCCATGTAATCAAATGGATTCTAAAAATACATGACTTGTTCACAAAGAATTACAATGAATGATGTCAAAAAGTATGGACAATGGGATTCGACCATAGATCCGATATGTGTTGAAAGAAGTTGATGCTCTTATTTTATGCTTCTGCATTATGCCCAAGTTTTTTATGCTCCTATTTTTTCCACACAGGATCATACACCACACGAGAGGATGTTTCCCTATGCTTGTTGTGCAGAGGGAAAGCGCCAATAGGATGAGATTGGATCTTCAAGAAGGATGGTTTTGGATACTTTTGTGATGGTGATAGTAGCCCTCCACCATTACCTCATGAGGGCATGGAGGAGGGACTGTTTGATGATATGGTTTGTGATCTATTTGCTCATAACACCATATTTGTTAATTTGGGAGTGGGCCAATATCCAAGATGAGAGAAGGCAAGTCCAAAATGAAATTTGTAAGAAACAATGGACTTTTTTGAGATTTATTAGACTTTTATCATTAGAACATTGTTTTAAGCTAATTACAAGTTCAAATAATAAACTAAGTTGAAAGTATTTTCACTGCTCTAAGTTCTAGCAAAAGTTAACCATGGTCTCAAGTAAAAAGGTTTATTTAGAAATTTACTTTAGATTTATTTAAGTACTTTCACTGCTCTAAATTCTAGCAATACTTAATTTAAAACAATATTACACTAAAAGAGAGCCATTGATAAGATCTCAGAGTTTTTGGTGGTCTTAACAAACACCTTTTAATAGTTACAAGAAATATAATCCATTTTCACTCTACATGAGAAATACTACACATTTTCCTTTACTTGCTACATGATATCCTCTATCGCAATTGCACAAAGGCTTGGAGTGCTAGGGATTATGTCAAGTAGAGGTTCGTGCTTGATTTTCTCTATTTGAATATTATTTTCCCAAGGTGACCTACACAACCAATTTAAAAAATAGTTATATGTGATAACTGAGAAGAAATCTCCTTTGAGGCATGGGTGTGTGCGTGCCCCATGCCTGTGTTTCACATATCTTTGTCTCATAATCGGTGATTGTGTCACTATCCTCCACGTGTATCTTGAAATATCTTGTTCCTAAAAAACATAACCTTGGATTCATTCTTCACATGAAACGTGCATGCCAAAACAGCCCATGCATCCCTTGAATTCTTACAAGAACATATATGCATAATGACATTCCTTTTGCAACAAAAGGTAATCATTGCCAAAGCTTTACCATCACACTTATCCCATTTCTTTTGCGCCTCGGTAGGTCCTCGTGCAACAATAGCTTGTCCTACACCTCTTCCAGCTCCACAGCCTAGAGTCACTATAATAGTCTCACCAATTGGTCTAGTCTCATCACCCGAAACTAGATCCCAAAGCCCTTTGCCAATGAGAACGTTTCTCACAAGAAATGACCACAATGGGTAGTTTGAACCATCTAGCTTATCTTCATTTTGAAGAATTCTTTAAAGACATCAAAGGTCTCATGAGCCATGGACAATGTATCAAAGTAAGCCAAAAATATTTGCAAATAATCCCCACAATTTTGCAACTTTCTGTCACACAAGAGATTACACAAATCGACTTCAAGCCTTAAGCAAAAGAGGCTATCTAGGCCTCAAACATCAACAGAGACTATCAAATCAATTGCATAAACATTAACATCATATTCAAGCTACTCAACACTTGTTTGGCATCAAAACCAATCACTTTGTATCACCACAACATCAACAATATTCAAAAAGGGTGAATTCCCACTTTCAAAAATTGCAATCCATATCAAAGTCTGTCTTGGTATTCTACATTTTATTTCTTCTATACAAAATCAGACAAAAAATTCTTCAACAAACACGTAAAGTGCAATTTCATCTTCCCAACACTGCAATCCATTTGCAATTTTGATATTTGTATCAAAAGTTACATTGAGTGAAACACTATAGCACTTTCAAAATATCATGCGTTTGTAATTCTGAGCGACCTTCTCTATTATTACTTCTTTGGGGGAAAAAATCAATTACCTCCCTAATACTGAGAATACACTTCTCGTACATAGATTTTAGATCCCAATCTTTCAAAGAGACAATACTTTGCAATCTCTCTCTCTGTCACAACTTTGCATACACAGAAACATAACCTTCCACAAGTGCATTAATTTGCTTTCTTTACAAGCAATAGCCTTAGAATTTCAAAGGCTAAACCAATACCACTATTCCAGCCCTCAAAACAAATACACAAAACCATCTCCAATGTTGAGCTTTGACCACCTACAACCACTTGCAAGAAGGGAAATAGGAAAAGGAAAATGAACGTACCTCAACATGAACCTCGAAAATAGCCCAATCTCCCTCAAATTTGCTACTTCTCCTCAAGCCTCATTCAATGCCTTTGATGGGGGGTATCAATCTTGCTTCACCATGAATCCCTCCTCACCACGCACTCCAGAAGCCTCATTCAATGCCTTTGATGGGGGGTATCAATCTTGCTTCACCATGAATCCCTCCTCACCACGCACTCCAGAAGCCCGATTCTATAAGCTCTGATACAAAATGTAGATCTGAATGGAATGCAAGATGCGGAGGAAATGTGAGTGGAAGACAATGTGAGTAGGAGTCCAAGATAGGAGAAGAGCTCAAGATGAGTATTTAGCTATGTTACTCAAGACAGAGAACAAGTGCACACCATACAACTACAATACAATGTAGATAAGAAACTAAATAAGAGTTGACTAGTCCTAAGTGTCCTATTTGGTGTAATTGTCATAGTAGGAGGATTTGCTAAACATAACCTTCAATCACATGCATAAAAGGGGGCTCAAAATGGTGGACATGACAACCATTTCTTGGAGCCATGTCAAAGTTTTAAGCCGTATGGCTCAAAATAGGGGCAACCGTTTTTGCATGCTCCTTTGTTGTATGGTTCAAAACTCAAAAGTTGCATGGCTCGAATCTCTCTCTATCTTTGTTCTCTCTCTCATGACACCATATCTCCACACCTAACTTTTGACACATCCTCGTGACACATTTCCTCCCTATCCTCCCATTGAGTTCAAAATTAAAAATCTTGGACCTCATCTCATCACTCACACACACACACACACACACACACACACACATACCACACACACACAAGGGCTGTCGTTTTTGCATGCTCCTTCATTGCATGGCTCAAAACTCAAAAGTTGCATGGCTCAAATCTCTATGTATCTCTCCTCTCTCTCATGACACCATATCTCCACACCTAACTTCTGACACAACCTCCTGACACGTTTCCTCCCTATCCTCCCACTGAGTTCAAAATTTAAAATCTTGGACCTCATCTCATCACTCTCACTCATTCACTCACACACACACACAACATACTCTCTCTCTCTCTCTCTCTCTCTCTCTCTCTCATATCTATCTCATTGACTTTGACTCCCATCCACTGTACATGTGCAATGTTTTGGTGGTGGTTTTTCATATTACCACATTTAGGAAGTTATGATGCACCATGAGGAAGTAGACACCATCGATTTCGAATTGTGGTAAGAGAGCAAGGAAGGGAAAAGAGATGGTGGGCATGACAGAAATTACAAAGGGAGACTTTACATGAGATGAAAGGAGACTCAAAGGGTAATCATTACAATGGAATGGTGACATGAGACTATATTCATGGAGAATGGAGGCATACATACAATGAAATGGCATGGCGTGATTTTACAAAGGAAAAGAGGCGATGAAGCATTCTAGGTGGAGCATGGAAATCTAAGTGAGAGGGAGCATCAAATGTATGACACAGATCACCGCGTGTAAAATTGCATGTATCAGCGCATGTATGGTTATGCTTGCAATGTAAATACACGCGTTTCACATAGGGTAGATGCATACATACACACGTTTTCACACAAAGTAGACGCCATTACACGCATTTTCACAGTGTAGATGCGGATACACATGCGATACAGAGACCTTTTATACTTTGATTAAAAATTGATTATGATTATGTGTTTACTCTTTTGTACATAGAATGTCATGAACCTCCTCAAGTAGTTTTGGTGAAGATGAGTCAATATGTCACCACCGTAAGCAGAATGTGTGGTTGGGACAAAGGATCAAGTGTAATAAATTTATTCATAGCCTTACAAATTGATCAAATGGATATTGATGTTGATCGTTTGGCAAAAATGGATCTTATTGAAGATGAGATCGAATCCTAACCAATCCATCATTGTATCATTCTAAATTGATGACAATTCTATTGTAAGTCTTTTAATTATCATCTCATGATTTATTTTTAAACATACATTGTTATGAATGCATGTAGTGCGATTGTGTAATGATATATATTGTAATGTACTATTAAAAGGTATGAAATGTTTCTTAAAGATGATATCTTCTCTTCTATCATGTGTAACGACACGTGTATATCTACGTCTATAACACAATGTTTACGTGTAGATACATGCTATGTTACACACATTTTTGAACTCAGTATACACGTGAATTTTGATGCCCATATACACGTACTCGATATTACTCATATTCGTGCACGACCATACATGCGCCTGTAACTTATCGTGTGTATGGAAGCATTGTCTTGTAGTGACTCAACAAGAGAGTAATAAGTTCTTGAAAATCAAGAAAGGTCTCATGGACTCCAATGGATGTTGAAATTGTGCATACTCTCCCAAGACCATTCAAGGTCACAAAAACCAAGTCATCATCAATAGTGCTCCAATTAAGCCAAGAGAACCTACAAGACCTTTAACCTTCATGGAATACTCATTTATGTTCAACTTATTCCTCTACACATTATGCAACTCTTATTTAGCGGCATCTTTCGCACAGTGATATTGGTGTTGTACATCTTCACCAATGTATCCCATGCTTCTTTTGGCGTATCTGCATCTGTATATGGACAATCTTGGAGTCTAAAATGCTAACAGACAACTAATACATGCACTTTTTGGCCTTTTCATGCCACTCTTTAAATGTGTTTGACTCTGTAACAGTAGGAACAAAACCCAAAATTGGTTCTTGCTCACCATTGATGAACAACCATACTCCCTTTCCCATAAAGAAGTTTGTCATCATAAACTTCCATGCTTGGATGTTGTCTTTCTCAAGCTTCTCACTAACAATAGTGGACAGATTCTTATACATTTTGCAAAGTCAAAATCTGCAACTATAACTTGAAAAAAAAACAGTTCTTCCTCACAAGTATAAATGACAACAATTTTGTAACACCAAAAGTTTTGCCTCACAAGGGCAGTGGCAAGTAACCACGAGTCACACCAAGTGATGAAAATGCACAAACACAGCAACCCAAAACTAGCTTTCATTTCTTAGAATCCCTACAATAGGGCACAAATCAACCTTTCTATTACAACTTTGCTAAACGGCGGCGAAAACAAGGCATACACATTCAAAAACAGCCACTTCTCCTGAGTGCCTGTTGAAACTTCACGATGTAAAAATGGAGGTCAAAATAGTCCCGGAACGGAAATTTTCACAATGCTCTCATGCTTCAAAACAACGAAGGGTGCCTCAATCTGAGGTTGTGCACTTTGCATGCACAATTATGTACCTGCACCAGTATGCTCCCAAAAAGATCGAAAGAAAGAAAACATTGATCCTCTTAGTAGGGAATTGTGATCTTTGCTTGCTTCTGCTTGCTGCTTGAGTTTCTCACCACAAACCAAGCTCTGCTACCATGTAAAGAAGTAGGGAGAGAGGGAGGAGACTCAAGTACAACTTTCTTCACAACTCATAAAAGAGAGATGATACACAAGTTTGGACATTGAAGCCTATCTTCACTTTAGCGCGCAACAATATTACAACGAGAGATGGGTATACACTATATGTGTAACCCTAGAATACACGATTCATATATGAGCCCAATCCAAACTTACATGGAAATCTAGCTATGCCACAAGTACAACTAACAAAAGGCGGTGACAAATGAGAGTCACCTAGGATATACATCTGTGATGGAGCTTGATATCTCAATACTAATGCCACATATGCATATACCACTTTTTCATATTACATTTACAAGAGCTCATTTTTAAGGTTAACATCTACAATTCGTGCACCTCCACTCAACCATTGCTTCTTTCTTTGATTACTTTGCATGAACTTAACCATGTTGGGAGAAATTTCTTGTCCAACTAATGGTCAAATATTTTGTCAAAGCACAACACTAGATCCACCTTTAGTGAAACGTTCCCACCCTTTGCAAATCTTCGCATCAAGCCAGCACTTATGTCGATACTTCCTCATCTCCACATGAAGTAGAGATTGTCGATGTGTCTCTTCTAGTCTCTCCAGTTGCATCAATCAAGCTTCCACCTTTTCGTATGTAGTCATTTGTTTCTATGAAGCGATCCCTAAATCACTGCACCATGACGTTGGATTGAAGTGCCCTACAAAGGAAAAGTGTAGTCCTCAAGGAGCTCTACAGGGTTATCACAAAAACCTCATGACTACAATCCATCCCCATGTCACATAAAATAAAACATGTAAAAGATAACAATCAAATCCATGTAATCATGGCCCATCTACTCTAATGTCACCAAAACACATACATGCCACTATAGCAAAATATCATCAAAGTAAATACAAAGACATCCATGGCCTATGCCACCATATATAGCACATATACGAATACCATGTACAATACAAGCATGAATCCATTGTTGCCATCACCTAGTCTCAAGGATCACAATAATGCACCATGACAACATCAGTCATAGGAACATAAACTGAAATCCACAACATCACATGGTGTATAGGTGGCAATCGACCTTATGTCTTTCATGAAAGAATTCATCATGCCTAGTCATATCAAAGTGACAATCAAGATGCCATAATGACATAAGGCATGACTACAAATATCATCTAGGCATCCATGGCCTAACTAATCCAAGGCATAGATATCATAAGACATCATCACATCATGATGCTACAAATATCATCTAGGCATCCATGGCCTAACTAATCCAAGGCATAGATATCATAAGACATCATCACATCATGATGCTATAGGAACTATCTACAAATCTATGACATGAATGCCATCAGCACCACTATGGCGACATGCTCATGCACATAGCTCTGCATATCCATCTAACTACATCATCTCTAGACAAAGCCAAAGTCACAATCACCTATCCAAAAGAATGCAATCCCTTCCCTGCAATGCATCGTAGCCACACCATATGCAATAATCCCATGAACAAAATGGTAATGTAATGCCCAATAAGAGATCCCAAGAATGTTGTGCAAGATGTAAGGGGTAATGCAAGAACATAAAAGCATGTAGTGTAATCACAGACAACAATGCCTAATGCAAGAGAAAAAAGGTGAGTGAAAAAGAAAACACAAAAATCAATAGCTAGTATATCGGAAGTTGATAGGAGATCACTCCACTCATCTAACCACAGTCAGACACAAGGGTATGGTCACTCGAGGCTCACCCAACCCCTACCATCTCTTAGCTAGTAGGCTGAGGTAATTCCCATACACCTAGCTCATTTTATCATTTAGTTGAGACAGGACCTAATCGACAAGAGATGATGGGAGATCACTCCACTCATCTAACCACACTCGACCACAAGGGTACGGTCACTCAATGTCTCACCCCACCCCTACTATCTCTCATCTAACAAGGTTGAGCCAATTTCCATACTCACACCAGGTCACTATCTCATTTAGGCAAGATGGGCCCTAATTGACAAATATCTCCATATCAAAATAACAGCTCAAAAAATAACAAAAGTGTATGTGAAAAAGATCTGAGTGCATAGGCAAAGTGATTGCTAGGTCACATGGACCAGGCCTAGGCTAACCATTGTCGTGCAAGTGTAGTGCACAAATAAATGCATATCAATCTAACCCAAAAACAAGTCTAGTCCTAGATATCGGCATGGTCAGAATGATGTTGGAGTATGTGGTGGTCCATCTACTTCTCTCTCTCTGCCCCTCTCTCTCTCTCTCTCTCTGCGCAACAGAGTGAGAGAGAGAGAGAGAGAGATCTACTTCTCTCTCTCAGCCCCCCCTCTCTCTCTCAGCCCCCCCTCTCTCTCTCTCTCTGCGCAACACAGAGAGAGAGAGAGAGAGAGAGAGAGGGCAGTGATATCACTGCCCCCGCCTCTCTCTCTCTCTCTCTATGTGCGCAACAGAGAGAGAGAGAGAGAGAGAGGGCAGTGATATCGCTGCCCCCGCCTCTCTCTCTCTCTCTCTATGTGCGCAACAGAGAGAGAGAGAGAGAGGCGGGGGCAGCGATATCACTGCCTCTCTCTCTCTCTCTCTCTCTCTCTCTCTCTGCGCAACAGAGAGAGAGAGAGAGAGAAGGGAGGGGGGGCAGCGATATCGCTGCCCCCCCTCTCTCTCTCTCTATCTCACTCTCTATCTCTATCTATCTATCTCTGCGCAACAGAGAGAGACAGAGAGAGAGAGAGAGAGAGAGAGAGGGCGCAATATCGCTGCCCCCTCTCGCTCTCTCTCTATATATATATAATATTATATATATATATATATAATATATTTATATATAATATAATATTATATTATATTATATAAAATTTATAATAATATATATTATAATATATTATACATAATATTATATATTATAGTATCTAGTATATATATAATATATAATATATATTACATTTATATAATATTTAATATATATTATATATATATAATGTATATAATATTATAATAAATAATATACATAATATATATATAATATATAATATATATTACATATTATTTAATATTTAATATATATTATATATGTATAATATAATATATATTATATAATATATATATATAATATATTCTATATATATAATATAATATAATATATATATAAATATATAAATATATATAGAATATATATATATATATACATATATATAATATATATATATATCTCTAATATATATATATTTATTTATTTAAATATATATATTATATATTATATATAAGGGAGAGAGAGAGAGAGAGAGAGAGAGAGAGAGAGAGAGAGAGAGAGAGACCAAAGTGACTCAGGAGGGGCAAGAGAGGGTAGGTGGAGGGGAAGAGAGAGGGGGAAGAAAGAGGGAGAAGTGAGAGGAAAGTAAGAGAGAGATGTGGATAGACAAAGAGAGGGGAGGGGTAGAGTGGGGATAAAGAGAGAGGGGGGAGGTTGTGGGGACGGTCGGGGAGGAGGTACTTGCTTGTTCTTTTTAGGCAAGTAGGGGAGAGAGAGAGAGAGAGAGAGAGAGAGAGAGAGAGAGAGAGAGAGGGGGGGGGGGTTAGTATGGATTGAGAAAGATTTAGAGAGACGAGGGTGAGAGGCAGTGAGAGAGAGGGGGAGGGGTGTGGGGGTCGTTGTGGAGGAGTGGGAAGGTCGAGGGAGGTTGGAGAGGAGGTGTACTAGTGGTGTAGTCGATGGTCATGGTAAAGAGGAGAAGGGAGGTTAGGGGAGGAGGAGAGGTGGTGGTGGAGAGGGTGGTGGTGCATGGGGGGATGTTGGAGGAGATGGTGGGGCGGCGGTGGAGGGAGAGGTGGTGCAAAGTGGGGGAAAAAAGCTCGCTCCAAAAAAGAAAAAAGCTCGCTTCGGCAAGCTCGCCCCAAACAACAAGCATTAGAATGGAAGAATGTTACATAACACGCGTGCAATGAGCGTCGCAAGAATCACCTTCTTCTCTTGAGTAGAGCTCCTCTAAAACTAGCTTAAGTGAGTTATCAATAACATCCTTAAAAACCCTTAGCTATTCACTATATCAATGAGTGGCTCCTAGTGGTTTTTAAGTGGGGAGACGAAGCCCAATGCCCATGGCCATCCACTCTGACTCTTCTAGCCACTTGCGCAAGTAATTGTGCCCCAACGGATTTGGGTAACGGATTTTGAAGGATGCGTCGATGTAGTCGAGGTTGCCTATATCTTGCTCCCTAAACTTGATAAAGCAATTCTGATACGTCGAACGTATCAGATTGTTAAGGTGGGTCCTGAACACCCTCCTAGCCTGGGTCCCGAGGTCTACCTCCCCTCCTCTGTGAACCCTGTAGTAATACCCCTGTGCATCTAGTTGAGGACAATCATGATCCTCATGTGTGTGTGTGTGTGTGTGTGTGTGTGCATTAGTGTGTATGCACACACTAATGCAGACACACACACACACATTAATTAGTGTGTATGCACACACTAATGCAGACACACACACACACATTAATTAGTGTGTATGCACAAACTAATGCGCGCGCACACACACACACGTGCACACATTAATTAGTGTGTGCATTAGTGTGTATGAACACACTAATGCGCACATACACACACTAATGCATGCATTCGTGTGTGCATGCACAAACTAATAGAAGCATAATTAGTGTTCATGCACACACTAATGCGCGTGCACACACACTTATGCATGCATTAGTGTGTGTATGTGTGTGCATTAGTGTGTATGCACACACTAATGCGTGCACACACACACTAATGCATGTATTAGTGTGTGTATGTCTGCATGCACACACTAATGGAAACATTAGTGTGTGTGTGTGTGTGTGTGTGCATTAGTGTGTATGCAACCACTAATGCGCGTGCACACACACACATGTGCACAGTGCATTAGTGTGTATGCACACACTAATGTGCACGCACACAGCACACACTAATGCATGCATAAGTGTGTGTGTGTGTGTGTGTGTGTGTGCATGCACACACTAATAGAAGCATTATTAGTGTGTGCATGCACACACTAATGCGCGCACACACACACTTATGCATGAATTAGTGTGTGTATGTGTATGCATTGGTGTGTATGCACACACACATGCATGCATTATTGTGTATGTGTGCATGCACACACTAATGGAAGCATTAGTGTGTGCGTGTGTGTGCATTAGTGTGTATGCACACACTAATACACACACACACACACACATGTGCACACATTAATTAGTGTGCATTACTGTTTATGCACATACTAATGTGCGCACACACACTAATACATGCATTAGTGTTAGTGTGTGTTTGTGTGTGTGTGTGTGTGTGTGTGTGTGCGCGCGTGTGCATGCACACACTAATAGAAGCATATTTAGTGTGTGTATGCACACACTAATGTGCACACACACATAATTATGCATGCATTAGTGTGTGTGTGTGCGCGCACGCACGTGCATGCACACACTAATAAAAGCATAATTAGTGTGCTTATGCACACTAATAAAAGCATAATTAGTGTGCTTATGCACACACTAATACACACACACATCATTATGCATGCATTAGTGTGTGTATATGTGTGCATTATTGTGTATGCATAGGCTAATGCACACACACACACACACTAATGCATGCATTAGTGTGTGTATGTGTGCATGCACACACTAATGGAAGCATTAGTGTGTGCAATTAATTAGTGTGTATGCACACACTAATGCACATATTGTCTAATTTCTTAAATGAGTTTCAAGATGTATTACGGATGATATTCCTAGGGAGTTACCTCCCAAAAGGCGACAACATGATCATAACATAGAACTTATTCCTAGTAGTTCACCTCCTAATAAACCTCCTTATTGTTCAGATTCAAGCTCGATGTCAGTGTGAGCCAGCTATGCTATGTGCTGGCATGTTAGGTAGGAACATGTGTGAGACATAAATGACCACGTCCAGCTGGTCATAGTGTGTGGACATTAGCTAGGGTTAGATGTGTGTGGACACAACTCATTGTGTGTTGTGTGTATTATGGATTATGGCTTCATGCATTGTGTGAGAAGGGAGATAGCTTCCCTCTATGGTTAGGGTTTGCAATATACATTAGGGTTTGCTCCTGTGTGTGTGTCTCCTCTCCCTCTACCGCTTTTTCAACATGGTATCAGAGCTTTGTGCCGTCTACTATTAGGGTTTATGAGTGAGTGAAAGAAGAGGGAGAAGAAGCTGTGAAGCTTGGAGCACACCAATTGAAGAGGGAGAAGAAGCTGTGAAGCTTGCCATTGAAGCTGTGAAGCTTGCCATTGAAGCTGTGAAGCTTGGAGCACACCAATTACTATCAGATCTGAGAGCTTGGCCTACCGGGTAAGGTCTTCTAAACATCCTTGAGCGGATTGCAGGTGATTCACGCAAAAACAAAGCAAATTGGAGCAACCCAAAGCAAAGGAAATTTTTGGTTTTTTGAAAGCTTTCCATTAAAGCTTGGAAGCACTGATGTATGGTGGAAATACATAAAAATCTGGCAAAAGACACATGTATCTAACAAGGAGGAATGTATTGACAACTCATATGCAAGCCCTACTGTGATTTTGGAGCAATTTACATGCATTTGAATGACTGGAATTTACTGGTTTTTTGAGCTCTCACAAAACAGAGAAAAGCAACTCAAAATTTCATTTGGAGCATGTTTTTGGCAAAAATCAAGGCATTGACTGGTTGCACACATACCTAAGTGTGTTGGGCACTTATTTAACTTATCAATTAGCAACTCAAGCACTCCCAAAACCCTCAGGAGCAGGCGATGCATTCTGGACAGCAGAAACAGGGCAGTTTTTGACTATTTTACAAAGTGGAGGATCAAAATCAACTCCGATGCTTGATATATTTCAAAATTGGTTTAGCAATTGATTGCTACACACACTAGAGAAGAATGCTACATGGTTGGTTTGATCAATTATGCCTAATTGAGCTAGGAATGAGCTGATTAAAAAGCCTGTCCACTGGTTGCAGAGAACAGAGTGATTTTAATCGAACAATTACTCATTGGTCTTATACAATTGGACTAATTCCTCTTACATGGAGTTAGTGGACATCATTGCTAAGCTAATGAATGCTTGGTTTCTCAATTTGGACAAATATTGAAGAAATTAGAGCAAAATTACTACTGGTTTTCTGGTTTTTTCCAAAACAGAGAAAGGGGTTTTCAAAAATTGATATGTACACATGTCAGATGGTGTTGATACTCTACATTGAGGTTGTTTAGGTGTCAATGCAAGTTACCCATACTTGATTGAACCACTACATTGTGATTTGGAGCCTTGGAAGGTGCATCAAAACAGGGTATCTCGGACTGCATGAGCCAGTTCATTTTGGATGCATATAAGTTGTTTTTCTACATCAAATTTGAAGATTGTTGGCTACATTGGAGTATCTGGAACATTCATTGGAGTGTGGTTGAGCTGAGGAAGGCCCGTTTACAGATTTGGAAGTGTACGCAAGGTATTTTTGCATTGAGCAATATGTCGGATAATCCAGTACAGATTGTTGGTGAAAAGCTAGACAGGAAGAACTTCCAGGCATGGAAGTACAGGATCAAAAGTTTCTTGAAGGAAAAAGGTTTTTGGAATCTCATTACAGGTGCTGAGCTAGAGCCGGAACTACCCCGACAACCTACAAAGCAGCAGCAGGTTATCACTCATAAGCAATGGTCAGAAAGAGCATTCAAAGTGTTACATTATCTGTCTATATGTATTTCGGATGCTATGCTCATACACATACAGGATGCTGAGAATCCCAAAGATGCATGGGATACTTTGGTAAAGATGTTTGATACAAACATGAGTGCTCGCAAGTCTCAGTTGTTGCGACAACAAATACATAATGTGAAGCGGAATAAAAGGAGCATCCATGATTATGTGCAAGAAATAAAGAAGTTTGCAGATGCATTGGTAACAATAAATGCCCCCATGCCTGATGATGATTTGGTGGATATTACCTTGCGTGGTCTTGGCAAGGAATATAAATCTTTTGATACATCCATCTCGGTTCGGAGTACAGGTTTACCAGACTTTGATGAGTTGGTTTCACTCTTGCTTGTTGAATTCATTTTTGGATGCATCTACTAGCCATGATGATAATGGCAGAAATCAGGCTTTCTATTCGCAGCAGCAGAGAGGTTTTAGAGGCAGGGGGAGATTCGCATCACGTGGCCGTGGTGGTAATGGTCGTGGATGACAGGACAGGTCATCACAACAGAATTTTCAGCCCTCATATGGTGCTAGAGGTGGTCGTGGATATACACCTCAGAGAGGCAGAGGTAATCCTCGTGGTAGAGGACGTTGGCAAGGCCAACAAACATCTATACAAGATGTAGAATGCCATTACTATGAGAAATTTGGTCATATGGCAAGAGATTGTTCCCGTAATAAACAGAATGATTTGAGAGGGGATAGAGCACAACGTGGTGGTCATTATGGTGGAAATTATGCACAACATGGTGGTGGAAATTCTGCATCAAGCAGTAATGATGACACAACAAATCACTTGTTTGCCATGAAACATGTTGTGGGATCTATGATGACAAATGCTGAGAATGATGATACTTGGTATATGGACTCTGGAGCATCAAACCATATGACTTGTCATTGGTGAATGGTTTGAGCATATGAAGCCTATGGATGTAAAAGGCTATGTGGAAACAGGAGATGATACTCAGCATGCCATTACACATGTTGGGTGGTAGTGTACCATTGGTTATGCACAATGGTCAAACAAAATCTATGTCAGATGTATTGTATCTGCCTTCTATCACAAAAAGCTTGGTCTCAGTTGGTCAAATGGTCGAACAGGGATTACAAGTTCGTTTAACGAGCATGGTTGCTTCGTTGAGGATTTCAAACGTCATTCTAAAGGCAAGAAAGAAGGCAGATTGTTTAAGCTGGATGCTGGAATTCCTGAGTTAAAATCAGCCATGTTCCCTAAAAGCAAAAATGTGGTACAGCATTTTCTCTTCCAACTTCATTGTTGTGAAGTAGCCTCTACGAAGCCTAACAAGGACATTCTATGTCGTTCATGCTCATATAGAGGATGGAACAGTCTTTAACATGGCCCCTTCTAACCTTGCTTGTCAAAAATGTTTCTTCTACACACACAACTATGTAGTGCCCACATAGGTCAACAGGTCTGGTAAGCTTGAAGAGATCCCCTCCTCTCCTCCCTCTAGCACCTTAATGGCCAATGCTTGATGTTTAGACTATGATTGCTCTTAAGGTAAAGATAGCTAGAGTGATATAGAAGACTTTTTTACTCCCAGGCCTCAAGATCAATGGGGTCTTACTTGGGCACGCCCTACGCATGTATTTATCCACATGTTTTAGGACTTTGAGTGAAAATAAAGGCCCACCATGTACATGTGCAAGGTTATGGGTGTTCAAGAGATGGTCAAATTACTTGGACAAGGGTGGGACCTTGCGGAGGGGGAGCACAAAGGGGAGAATTCCAAGTGCAATGTAGTATAGTCTAGTGTGTCTACTTTTGATTCTTGTGAGCATGTGTTGCTTTGTGCATTAGATTTTGTTATGAGCAGTGGATGAGGAAGAAGGGAGCATGGATTCCCTTACAAGCTCAAGAGGACGTTGTGAAGCCCATATCTCTCTCGATATGCTTACGAAGTGCGGGGGTAGAGATTGTCCAAGCAAGCAAGCATTGGATCCTATTGAATTTTCATCACTTATACATCTTGGGGTACGAGGGAGTCAGCAATGCTTGCTTCAAATTGCAAGTCAACAAGGTAAGAATTGTTTTCTCTTTAAACAAGCGTACTTGCTTATAATTATCGTGGTTCACTTACATTGAGGTGTGTTTGGATAGGTTAAAAGCCGGCTAGAACCAATAACGTATACACTTCCATCAAAGCCTAAAGCCTGATTGCCGCATCCATGATGCCCACACTGAGTCAATGGGTGCTCCCATGACTTTACCACAATACGAACATCACTCATGTACACATGTACAAGTTGAGTTTGAGGTTCTCAAAAAACTTCACATATTTAGCAACCCCCTTTTTTTCTGCTGAGACATTTATGTCCAGCAGCTGGTGTGTAGTTTGGGGGAAGCTGGTCTGGACGGAGTCATGGATGGAGAGTTGGGTTGTGATGTAAGAGAGTGCTACGTAGACTTGCCGTATCTTCTCCTCCACCGGCCACCCCACATGTAGTTGTGTAGTTGTTTACCTTGTCTTTTCATCCACTAACCTGCTCACAATGACCCATCGGCCACGTCCTCTCGTCGTCGTCTTCCTCTTGCGCAAGACGGTGTTGACTCCTCCTCCCCCTATCGCATGTCAACACAAAGGACACCCCCCTCTCTCTTGCTCCCACGTAACCTCCTCGCAAACTCACCCTCGCAGCAGCAGCGCTTTGTGAACACTCCCTCGTAGGCAGCACTGTCTCACTCTTCCTCTCAGACCTTGTTGAACCCCTCTCTCTCCTCCTCTCTCTCTCTCTCTCGCTCCCATGTAACCTCCCTCTCCAGCTCACCTAAGTAGGGAGTCCATACGGCCTATGCCAGTAGTGCCATACCTGTAGAGTGAATGGAATCGATGTGGATGAGCAGCTGGTGAACGTGGCCAAGGGCCAGCACAAAACACCCTAATATCAAGGCCTTGTTGGCAGCCAAGTCTCCAAATCCAATTTCGAATGTTACAAGTAAGTCCATGTGTAATCTTTCTTACCCAATTTCTTAGCCTTTAAGCTCGCAACATAGAGATAGCCTTTGTTCTATTGAAGGTTATAAGATGAAGATCTGACACATGCCAAATCATGTTCAGATTGTCCAAGACCTACACACCATGTAGCTGCTACTATTGAGAATGAGGAAGCAGGTAAGATTGGTTTAGCGGCATTTTTGTGAGTGCTTATCACATCATTTTATTCTTTCGGAGAGCCTTTTTTATTGTTTTAAAGTTAGCTGATGCTAAGAAAAAGGCAATTTCATATTGGGTGTGTAAGTGGTGTGGCTAGTTTTATGTTTACATGAACTTCCGGCTAGGGGACCTTGGAACTCTTTTCCTTGGTACCCGGGACAAAACCTAACCAAATTCCAAATTGGATCCCATCACTACAGTGATTGGGCAGTTGGCTGGGCGGTTGGGATCGGATGGGGTTAGGCTGGACTGATGGATCCGTAAATCGAGACTCAATTTCTGTTATTACGATAGATAAAGTAAATCCGGATAGTAATTGTTCTATGGATAGGAATCAACGGCTATGCCTCTTTGATGGGAAAAAAAGCGTTGATCCCAATGATCCAAGTACAAGTTTCTTCCTTGATCTGACCGAGTATCTTTATAGGTACAATCGGATGAGCTTGATCAGTAATGGTCTTGACTACGTTAGAGTAAAAAGTTATCCTGGTGGAATTGCCCGTGCTTTCCGGGTAAGAGAAGTTTTTCCAAGTCCGTTTTTTTGGAAAAATCGACGGATTAGTCTCTTGTCCGGATATCCGTGGACGAGGCCCCGAATGTGGGACCCCTGTCCCGCGCGAGAAGTGCTACTTCCGCTGCTAGTACCCCGAATCTGTTGCTCGGTGGAAACAGGGATCTCACACTGGCAAGGCTAAGAAGATGATGCCATCAAAGAAGCCCTGGCAAGGCTTTAAAAAGATGCCACTCAATGAATCCGCTAATACAATCTAACTATGATTGTATTAACACTCTACTTTGACCACCATGAATACAAATGCCTTTCAAGGAGGGATCGGCTCAAGGAATATTTCCGGCCCTCTGTACTGTGTTGCTTGCAGGCTTTCCTATTCCTGGGCCTTTTATAGGTGTGTGGCTTGCTGTCCACACTGGCCCGGCTGCCCGTGCGCTTCGGCGCGGATGCCCTCACCCACTGAACCCCGAGCAGCAGCTCTGCGGCCAAAACTCTAGCTCCCGAGTCGGTCACAGGCGTTACAACCTACGTGACATTACCCGCCCCTTAAGAAGCATTTTTGTCCTCGAAAACAAAGTGGGAAAACCTTTTGGAAATCGTGCTCTGGCACTCCCAAGTAGCTACCTCCTCATCCCTGTCTGTCCATTTCACAAGTACCTCCTGGTACACTTTATGTCGAGTTTACCTATCACGATACCCTAGAACCCTCTCAGGTTCGTGTGGAGTCTTTGGTGGCAAGTCCACCAAAACCTCTGGAGAAACTACGTTCTCTAACCCGTGAACTGATTTCTTCAGTTTACTGACATGGAAGACAGGATGGACCTGAGAGCTCTCCAACAACTCAAGTTTGTATGCTACGTCCCCAATCTTCTTAAGGATTTTGAAAGGACCACAATATATCTGAGAAAGTTTGTCACACTTTCCCATTTTCATGGTTTCTGACTGCGTAGGAACCTTAAGGAATACAAAGTCACCTTATTCAAAGGTTACTTGTCTACGTCCTTTATCCGCGCGCGTAAGTTTTAGCGCGATCCTGAGCGCTACGGATGCTCTCACATGCGACTTTGAGCATATCATTCATATCTTCAAGGAAAACCTTGACAGACTGAATCTTCTCCTTTTCTAGGCCTACAACCATTGGAGATCTCAGCTCGAACCCATACATCAACATGAATGGCGTAAATCCAGACACCGAGTGTTTGGAGCTATTATAAGCAAACTCCAATAAGGGCAAGTACTCTTCCCAATTTGATTGCTTCTTACTTACATAAGAACGTTACATATCCTCTAGAATTTGGTTAACTCTTTCGGTTTGACCATCAGTTGATCCGCCGTACTCATACTCAGAGTAGTATCCAACTTTTTGAAGACTTCTTTCAAAAAATGACTGTCAAACTTTCTATCTCTATCTGATACTATATCTGCGCGCAGGCCATATAGCTTGTAGAGATGTTCAATAAAGAGTTTTGCCAACTCCGACGTTTTAACCATTTTCTTTGTGGCGATAAACTTTGCCATTTTAGTTAACCTATCTAGTAGCACCCACACTGAGTCAGTCCCTCGACTCGTCTTGGGTAATCCAGTAATGAAATCCATGGAAATACTTTCCCATTTCCCTTGGGAAATATCCAAAGGATGGAGCAATCCCCCAACCTTTAGACGCTCATGTTTATTGACCTGACACTTATTGCATTATTGTAGCACATAAGTCTGGACGTCCTTAAACAAACTAGGCCAATAAAATTGTCTTTTCACTAGTGCATAGGTCTTTTGAATCCCAGGATGACCAGCACTTGGACTATCATGACTTTCTTTAAGTATGCGTACTCGAAAATCACCAATAGTTGGTACACATACTCTACCCTCGTAAAGTAAGTACTCATCATCAATAGAGTAGTTAGCAAACTTCTCCCCCTCACGAAGTTTATTACCCCCCTTTGAAGCCATGGCAGTCAAAGGTGATGAAGGGCCCTAGTAAGAGCTTTCTGGCTCCAAACTATATCAGGAAGGCTCGGCTAGTCTCTTCGGGCTAACTCTCGCTTTCCTTCCCATGCCACCTACGACCAGTCTCTTTGGACTCACAATCTGTGCCGACGAGAGAGGTGGTCGCATCTGTGAAGAAGTGCCATCGCGTAAAGCATGCCAAACCTCAGAAAAAAATGGATCGTGCTCACATAAACCGCGTAGTGACTCCAAGAACTCATTCTTGAAGTTTGTGAAGCTAAGTTCATTTACTTGTGGCATGCGACTAACCGCATCCGCTACTACATTATACTTACCTCTCTGGTAACGTATCTGAAGGTCAAACTCCTGGAGAGTCTCCGCCCACCGAGTTTTTCTACCCTTCAACTCACTCTGACTTGAAATCCATTTCAGACTTTCTTGGTCTGTTCGGACCTCAAAAGTGGCACCATACAAATAGTGTCTCCACTTTTTGAGTGCATGAACTATCGCTAGTAACTCTCGCTTGTAAGCCAAGTAGTTACGTTGTGCACGATCTAACTTTTTACTTTCAAATGCAATTAGGTGTCCTTTTGCATTAGTACAGGCCCAATGGCCTCATTACTTGCGTCTGCCTCCAAGATAAACGGCTCATTTGGATCCACTATATTCAAAACAGGTGCTACCGCCATGGCCACCATATTCAAAACAGGTGCTGCCACTATGGCCACCACATTCAAAACAGGTGCTGCCGCTATGGCCACCTTAAGCTTATCAAAGCTTCTCTCTTGGGTGTCCCCCCAACTAATGTTCTTACTCTTGGACCGTAACTGGCCCGCATTAGGAGAAGAGTGGGATATAGAAGGGCCACTTATCTTGGCAGTTTAAGAAATTGACCATTTTGGATTTAGAAACTAATCCAAGAAATGGGCAAAAACGGCTACATTGTTTGAATTCAAATTTTCCCACCAAAAATGAATTTAAAATCTAGTGGATAAAACTATATCATGTAGCATATCTATGGAAAGATCGCAAAGAGTAGAATCCATATCTACTTTCTCCGACAAATTTTGAACCTATACGTAGAAGTTATGGAGGTCCAAAAATTGAAAAAAACTCCCCACCCCTTTTTTAGGGAGAAAAAGTGCACAAAGCATCTTATAAAGAATCTCTTGACCTCTCTTACACACTCAACATTCTTGTACACATGGCACCCACCTATTAGCCTATTTCCTAATCATCTTCATTAGGCCATGGCAATTTAAAGGGTCCCTATAGATCCCACCCTTCCCCTAATTTCAACGGGACTACGATCTCTTTGCGTAGTCCTTTACGTATTGTCGGTAGAACCCCGACATACCCAAAAAAATCTGCAGTTCCTTGAGATTTTTCGACCGTGGCCATTTAAGAATGGCCTCTACCTTTTTTGGCTCCATCCGCGTACCATCGACGGTGGATATAATGTGCCCAAGGTAGTGAGTTTCTTTTTCAAAAAATTCACATTTTCTTTTCTTCGCAAATAATTTGTGCTCTCGAAGCAACTTGAACACTAAGCGCAAGTGCTGTATCTATTCCTTTCGTGTACACAAGAATATCGTCAAGAGAAACTATTATGAATTTTCCCAAATATGGACGTAAAATACTATCCATCAGCGTCATAAAATCCGCTAGAGGATTGGTTAGACCAAACGGCATAACCAAAAACTCAAAGTGCCCAAAACGAGTACGGAATGCTGTCTTCGCAACATCCTCTGCTCTAATCCTAACCTGATGATATCCTGATCTTAGGTCTATCTTCGTGCGCCATGGAGTTGGTCAAACACCTTGTCCATGCGCCGCATTGGGTATTATTCTTAATTGTAATCTGATTAAGAGCTTTGTAATCTACGCACATCCGCATAGATTCATCTTTCTTCTTTACCAACAGAATGAGCGATGCCCACCACGGACTCGAACTAGGCCAAATACAACCTTTGTTCAAATATTCTATTAACTGCTTTTCCACCTCCTGTGCCTCGGAGTGGCTAAGTCTATAAGCAGACTTGCTTATAGGCTTGGATCCTGGCATAACTTTGATGCTGTGATCCACATCCGTAGATGGCGGGGCAAGCCATCTGGTAACTCATCACAAAATACATCTTGAAATTCCCTAATAAACTCCTTAAAGCATCTACGTACTTTGTTTTTATTGTCTCATCCGCCTTGGATTTTTTCATTTTAAAGTCGCATGCATGCAAAGCAGGGTTTTCAAACAGTGGGTCTCGTCCAAGACCCATCTTGGTTTTCATGCTTGTCTACGCAAACAGTGTCTATGATTTCAACTACAGAAACATAATTTAAAAGAGGGTAACAAAAATATACCTGTGAGACCTGGTCGTTCGCTGAAGCACCATAGAAGAGTAAGTGGTGTCACAAGAATGCTGCGGTCCCCCTATAGAGTGATAACTTTTCCCTTATGCTCAAAGTGTAGTGTATTATGCAAATAACTTCGAGATAGACTAGGGCAAGCTATATAACCACTTCTTGCCTAGGTAAATGTCTGCTCTAGCCAAGTGCATGACTTGAAAGTCAAGCGAGGCTTTGTAGTCTTGCACCAACAATGAAACTCCGAGCACCATGATATTCCATATAGCGTTCTGTCGTATTCATTGGCCAGGCCAATAGTATACTCATGGTCGCTCGGGGTCTCGGCCAATCCCAAATTCTTAACTAACGAGTAGTTTAAGAAGTGGCTAGCTCCATCGTTTACAAAGACAGTGACTCTACGGCCACCGAAGGTACCATACATACGTACCATGTCGTGCGGACCTACGCTAGGCTGCCACATGGCTGGTGTCACCGAACAAGTGTGCCGCTCGTCACAATGACATACAATAACCTCTCTGACTCTTCGAAACCAAGAGGAAGCCTTTGCATTGTAGCAATTGCCTGTTACCATAGTAGGTAGTGGTGAGTGTGAACACACTTTTTCCCTCTTTAGGAGGTTTTTTCCCCCGGCTTGTATATACGCCCAAAACCCTAGGGCTCACTTCTCTTTGTACTTGCACACTAAGTATATTATTTATGAACACGCAGGCTATCTCAGATGCAAAACTTTGGCATGCACATTTTGGTCATCTGAATTTTGCAAGTTTGCTGCACCTGCAGAAATCTGAAATGGTGTTTTCTTTGCCTAAGCTTGAGGCACCTGTTAAACATGTATGTGAGGGCTGCATATTGGGTAATGCAGTGTGGTTCCTTTCCCAAAGATGGATCAATTAGAGCTGAACGCAAATTGCAGCTTATTCATAGTGATGTTTGCGGTCCTATGCAAACTCCATCATTTGGAAATTACTGTACTTTGTGACTTTCATTGATGATTATTCTAGGCATGCATGGTTATATCCTTTAAAGGCAAAGTATAAAGTGTTTTTGTGCTTCAAACAGTTTTTGGTTATGGCTGAAAATGTGTCAGGATGTAAGATGGGCACCCTCCGTTCAGATCGAGGGGGGGAGTACATGTCTTCAGAATTTAATGCATTTCTAGCTGAGCGTGGGATAAAACACCAATGTACAGTGCCATATACACCACAACAAAATGGTGTGGCTGAGAGGAAAAACAGGTTTCTCATGGAGATAGCTAGATGTATGGTTAAAAGTCAGAGTTTACCACATGGTTTTTGGCTTGAGGCTGTCATGTGTGCCACATATGTACCTAACAGGTGTCCCACCAAGGCATTGTAGGTTGTCACTCCATATGAAGCTTGGCATGGCCGCAAGCCATCCGTTGGTCATTTGCGTGTTTTTGGGTACCTTGTATATGCATTAGTGTCTGTGCAACAACGCAAAAAATTGGATGACAAAGCTATAAAATGTATTTTTGTTGGATATAGTGCTGAGAGCAAAGCCTGTGCTCTCTAAGCACGAGGGGGATACCTCTAATTGGAAATAGTTTACTCTATTATCCAAACATGTGCCCCATGTCCCGACTCAGAAAAGAAAAGAAAATAAAAAAAAGTTATCGTTTGTATCATCCACACACTAAGCGTATTTTGGTTAGCCGAGATGATGTTTTTTGTGGAAGATGCAGTTCAGGTGTTAGCTCAGGTGATGTATATGACACGTTATTGCCTCTTTTCAGTGGTGCACAGCCACCTAATGAGGCCGTTTTTCAGCCTATGCAGGTTTCAAGTGAGAACACAGAACAGCCTATTCTGATGCAGATGTGTACATGATGCACTTGTTGATGAGAGAGCAGATATTGAGGACTTTATAAATGCCTTGAGCCTGGCCATCATCTCAAGTATTGTCCAAATTTGAATAAGGATCAGCAAGCCTTAGAGCAACAGTCCAGTATGTCTTATAACCAACCAAGGAGTCAGAACTCAAGTGGTCCCAATCATCTTAAGCCACCAACATACCCAAACTACCAATTTCAAGCACAACCCACCCCAGGAGGAAATCAACACTCCACTAATAACCACCACCACCAGGGAAACCACGCCAACTTCAACCCTCCACCCAACCGTAACTTCCAAGGGGGAGTTTGCAAAAATAATGGCAAGGCTAAGGTAAATCAAGTGATAGCGGAAGAACTGGAAGAAGCTGAAGATATGGCTCATATTCATGCTGCAATTGAACATCCAGGAGCCAATAACCAATTCTCAGTACTCCAAACCCCTACTGAGTACGAAGGTACGCAGTTCACCCTACTTATTGATTCAGGGAGCACACATTCTTTTATTTCCCCTAGGTGCAATCGCTCACTAAAGCTGCCTGAAATTCACGCACCTCATCCAAGTGTGAAGTTACCCACATGAAAAATTACCCAATCTACTACATCAGTGGGTACTATGCAATTTAACCAAACATCCATCTAGATAGAGAGGCCCACTCAGTGGCAGATATCTCTACTATACCTGTAGTTGCTTTGGGTGTTCCTATGATTGACCTTTTGGCCCGTCTGTCAGGCTGTGACCTGCTCCAGTGTCCAGAATGGCTTTTATGGAAAGGACCACCATCATCAGCAACACACCCTCCAAAAGGAGTAAGAGACCAGCAACCAGCTAGATTAGTGGAGCCACCAAGCATCATTTGCAATAGTCAAATATTTTGCAAAATAGCTGTTAACCAACCGTAGAATCAGAGGGTATTTCTCCATGGAGGATAAGAGAGAAAGAGGCCTGATATCCAGAAGCCATGGCACACACCCTATACTAGCTAGTAGATCAAAGAGAGAATTCTGCCAAAATTTACGCGCAACAAGGTGTATTTCCATAAAAATTTCGACAAAAAATACCCAGTTGGATATGAAGCCTAGTAGGGAAAAAGGTAAAGGGGTGAGTAAATGAACCAATACCATATGTTTGACAATACTGAAAAACGGGCAGAAGTCTAAGACACCCAACAGGATGTTTGCAGATGTTACAGGCAGATCCAACCAGTGTCAAGCTACCCAATTTCATCTAAAAAGGCTCACAGCTCAAGAGCGTCCAACAAGAAATAGAAAAGGCCATAAAATTTGTTACCCAAGGTTTGGACTCTAAAGGACTTATTCTAATCATGGTGCTTAAATGCTACAATGTGTAACATGCAGCTACGACCTATATGTATCCTTGCAAGATTGAAACTCCGGCTCACACACAATTCCAAAGACACCATGATTGCTCATTTAAAATGTTCCATGATGGAGAAAAGACCCCTTGAAACGTCTGCTTACATTTGAATGGTACCCTGAAAGTTGAAGCACATTATCAAGATTCACCTATGATCCCATGGATTCTTAGCACAAGCCTTTATATGTACCAATCAGATATATTGATGTATGGCCAAGGCAGATGCAGTTCATATGACAAACAAAAAAAATTGCTCTCTACTATTTCTGACATTCAAGGGCGGACACATCACACCTCTCAAGTAGACAATAGACCACAAAGGTAAAATTTGCAAAAAAAAAAAAGCACGAGTGTGCCTATGTTGATACTATTCAGCGGATTCCACCTCCTCATCCTGGCACTCATCTAGCAGCTCTTTCAAGTCTTCAAGCTCTTCCATTCGACTTGCTTCATCCGCGTCAATGATGCACCTACCAGAGTCAATGTAAAGAATCTTACCACCTGGAGACAAGATCATGTTGCGTAAAGCAACATCCCCGTGAAGGATGTTAGCTGCATGAATGAACCTCAATGAAGTCATTGCTTCCTGTACAAGATCAGGTTGAGAATGAAAATGCCTCCGACTGGGCACTTGCCCTTCCAATGTCAGAGCCAAGAAGCCCATATGATGGCCCCATAAGGAACCGAAAGCTAAGAGCTTTGGTACAGCGTACCCTTGGAGGCTTTTCAACATGTCATAGGCTTTAACTTCGTTATGAAAATCTTCTAGCAATTCATTCCCCTCAGTGAAGTCAAACATTTTAATTGCAGCTCGAACTCCCCACATGGTGCCTTCCCTGACGATGACTTTCCCTGCACTCCAGAGTACTTTGCCAAGCCCTAGAGTTAGTATTGGAACCAACAGTTTAATCCCGGACCACATGCCCATCTATTCCAACTCATTGGTTTCACTTCTGTTTCAGCTGACAGCATGGGCAACCCCTCGTCCGGTAGAGAGGCCCACTCAGTGGCAGATATCTCTACTATACCTGTAGTTGCTTTGGGTGTTCCTATGATTGACCTTTTGGCCCGTCTGTCAGGCTGTGACCTGCAGCCAGATGAAGCCCTTTTCCTTGTCAGCCCTGGGGGTGTGACCAGCTTCTTTGCCAGAGGTGTAGGCAACACAGCATCCCTGGGCATTTGCTCAGAGCCCCGTGCAAGGCTGCACATGTAAAGGATGCATTTCCGAACACCCACTTGGTCGGCACATGAGAAAGTCTTTGAGATTATGAGGGCTTTCTCATCTGGTTTGCCAATCCTCTTTAGGAAGACGTATTGCTCCTTCGAACAAAGAACAGCAAATTGCGCTTCTTCCAGTATCATGTAGAGAAAGATTTGAGCTACAGAAAACCTAACCTTGTCATGTTGTGCAGCATCCTTGGACAGAAGAAGGTCTACCACATGGCCGTCAGTAGCCAATAGTTTGAATTGCCAAGGTGGCTTGATTTCTATAGGTAG
Source organism: Cibotium barometz (assembly GCF_041138505.1). NCBI lineage: Eukaryota > Viridiplantae > Streptophyta > Polypodiopsida > Cyatheales > Cibotiaceae > Cibotium > Cibotium barometz. The sequence goes on from NC_141100.1 coordinate 190,319, forward strand.
AGCCGCATGGTCGTACATGTCCTCTTGACCTTCTTTGAGCACAAATCCAGCCCAGTCCACATTGGATTTGACACAGGCAATAGACTCTGTCTCAATAAGCAGAAAATTGTGGACGCCCAAGCCTTTATGTAGGGCCTCATTAACAGGTTCAAACACACACATCATGAGGGCTGCCCTGACACCTTCTTTCGTGATGGCACCATGGATGGGAGAAGCTTTAGCGTAGGTCTGGGTTGCCCTGACATGTGCCAACTGATTTGCTGCCTGTTGCGCCCACCACGTATGGAGCTCTTGCTCAAAGCTTTCCCACTTTGCGATGAGCGATGGTGTCCTACCACCTCCCATGGGTCTGGTTTTTCCTGTGCTTTTCCGCAAATGGTTTGGATGATACCTTTCAGGCAGAACGTCTTCGCTCATCAGGTCCGTGAGAGTCACTGCAGCAGCCATTGATGGAGGGGGACGCGCTCGCCAAGGTCTGCGTCATAAATTGCTGTCGTCTCTCGCGCGTCTTGTTAGTCTTGCTCTCAACAGAAGCTTCTAAAAGATCAATCTTTAAAAGAGAGAGAAAGGCCGCGCACATGATAAGGCAAAAATCTGGAATATTCTTCATGCCTCGAAAATTTTTGAAGGTTGGTGCAACTTACAGAGTAGACGTGGAGTTTTTCTCTCCCGTTTAAAGCTCTGCAGCGGAGGGCGCACGATTCCTTAGGAATCTTGCGTATTAATTGATTTTCTTTTCGGCGGAGCCATTAGGAGAGATATAGCGAAATCTATTAAACAAGCTTAAGAAAAGTGGAAATTCCTTTTCACGTTGGCCTGCCAGAGAGAGAGAGAGAGAGAGAGAGAGCACTCGGCTGCGCTGTACGTAATGCTCGCTGGAAGAATGACACATCACCACACATAACAGTTCTGCGGAGAGGGGAGTCAATGGTGAATCATTACTGCATTGTACGTAACGGTTTTTTCTATTTGTCAGAAGCGTGTGGGTGCTTTAGAATGCTCAGCTTGTAGAAAGCATGACACGCTACTAGCTAGCGAATGCAACACATGGAGTGAGTAGGTAATGAGGATAGCATCTCTCTCTCTCTCTCTCGTTGGCTCTTGTATCAGAAAAGTGTGCCGTCTCTCTCTCTTCCCGCCGGCAATCTCTCTCTCAAGTGGCTCTCTCTCCCGATCAAGCATCGTGTCACTCTCTCTCACTCCCGACCAATAGAATGTAAAGAAAAAAGATTATTTCAACTTTAATGCACGTTTCCGACATATTATTAGTGAAAAAATATGAACCCAACGCTAAGCCCTTGCCTTTGAAAAATAAATAAACATCTAGCAAGATTTGACACATCTCTCTTACTTAAGCTTATTAATGCCCCTCATTAATTAGACACACATACAAAAACTCTCTCTCTGTCTCTCTCTCTCTCAAAATTTGGTTGGCTATTTCAAAATTTTAAATAATTTTTTTTTATTGTCCCTCATGGAGTACATTTTTGATTCTCACACACACACACACACTCTAATTGGCATGCCATAGTGGAAGAATTTCCACTTTTCTTATGTTTATTTATGTACCATTTCTATGGAACACACTCTCTCTCTCTCTCTCTCTCTCTCTCTCTCTCTCTCTCTCTCTCTCTGCGCCCTCGTCGGGGTTCCCCTTGTTGGAAGGTTGCAGGTCAAAGGTCATAAGCAGTTCAAGATTCATAAGCAATTCAAGAGTATCTCTTTGACAATGCCAAACTGATACTGCTGTTCCATTCCAGAAAGGCTTTGCCAGACAAAGCCTTTCTGGAATTGCAGGTTGCAGGTCAAAGGTCATAAGCAGTTCAAGATTCATAAGCAATTCAAGAGTATCTCTTTGACATTGCCAAACTGATACTGCTGTTCCATTCCAGAAAGGCTTTGCCAGACAAAGCCAAGGTTTACCACCCTGTCATACATGGGGCTGTTTTTCACCAAAAGGTTAATGTCTAATTAGAATCAGAAATGGATTTAACTGCATACACAAGTTCCTGGCTGCGTATATACATTTTATCAATCGCAAGCATGGGAACATATTGGTTTGGTCAAGCTTGACAAGCGTTGATTGACCAGGTGGTGCGAAGCAGGTGTAGTGAACTCCAGCTTTGTAGCAATTCTTGTTGTGTCTCCACTTCATCAGGAGATAGTCGTAAAAAAAATATTGCAGCTACAAATTTGAGTGTGTTCTTCCTTGGTTTTATCATTTGATGGCAACTGTAGAGAGCTACAGATACAAGCATGCTGTAGGCACCCACATAACAGCTCATAGCATGAAAGCCTTGTAACTTTTGCACTTGTGTGCTGACTCAAAAATGCATCACAAACTGACGATTTTGTGCGTTCATGTTTTGCAGACTTGTGTTACAGCATCATAGTATAGCCAAGGCATCTCTATCAATATGCATACAAGCTTTGAATTGGCCAGATATACTGAAGCAGTACATAAAGCCTTAGTTTTTTGTGGAGCCACAGTAACAGTAGCTGTCATTTCTGGCAATATGGAACTTCAAAGCTATGTGTGGCAACTGATCTGTTTACAGCAATTATCGAGGCACTTACCATGGATTCAAATGCGTCAGCGCAGGCAGAGCTGATCAATCTCTTTAGGACTATATATTTGATAATGGCACAGCAGCATGCAGCTCCACGCGTCAGGTGCTTCGCTTTCCTCATATTGTGTTGCTTTCATTGTTGTTCGCTGCCAAAGCTCACGTTTGAAAACTGTTTGCTGTTCAGATCCTACAATCATCCCCTTCAATTACAGGAGAGGTTCTATTGGCTTTTGAAAATGCATTATCCACAACCTAAAAACCAATAGTTGGATGAATATACAGATGTGGATCAAGTGCGGGAAAAAAGCCTTGAGAAAAACTCGAATGGAGCTACAGCTCGCAGACGGAAACATGGAGCGGACCCCTGGGCATGCTAGAAAATATGATGGTTGAATCATGCGGGGTCAAGTATGAACACACGTCCGCAATTGTTGACTTTGGTCACGATCCGAACTACGATGTCATACTTGGTAGACCATTTATGCGCCAAATGCAAGTAATCCAAGATTGGGGATTCGACTACCTCTATTTGAGGCATGACAACGTCACTACCAAAGTAAATTAACAAGACTTCACGTATCCTGATGTGACGAGAACCCCTGTAGATGACTTTGATTCCTTTTCTTCTGGGTTAACTCCTAATGAAGCAAATTCGAGTTGTTACATTGAAAACACTTGGATCTTCCAGACACCCACTGAGAAAACCTTGGCAGAAAACAAGTACTTAACAGATCGAGCACTTGAGGAGGAAGCTTACATTCCAAATCCTTTTCCTGAACATCTTTTAGATGATCATGAATGGGTACATATCCTCACAGCTCTAGATACATGTACGCTTCGAACGGACCTCAATTCTGTGATGACGATGACCAAAGTGTCATTCCGATTCGGATGGTAAATCGCAGGAACTATGTTCCAGACTCAGAAGAAGTAAATTTGGTTAGGGATTGTATATCCATAACTGATCTGAGCTCAAATGACGAAAGTGACCATTCGTTAGGTTATGACGTGTCAGGATACAGAGTTGATGAGTCTATCTTGTCTGAAGATGAAGAGATAGTACCAGAAACAGAGCTAGAAAAGGTAAGGATCCTACTGCAAGGTAGAGAAGCCTTAGAGTTGGGGATTACACCTCAACAGCTCAAAAACGTTTGGAAAAAACAAAGAGGAAAAAGAAATTGAGGGGCACTATTAAAAAGAAGCGAAAAGGACCCTAAACGGACGGTCCAAGGGTGCATGCTCCATATGCAACTACGGTCCGGCAAGTCCATAGCTTCGGGATGTATCGCAAGGACCAAGGCTTCAACCCAAGCAAGTGGGATACGAGCTAAAGGTCACTTGAACATAGTAGAGGAGGGTCCGTCCTCCACTAGTAGCGAGTCGTCAAATCAAAGTACAAGCGAAGCTTCCGCTTCAATGGAAAGCTTCCGCAACTTGAACTTGAACGCTGGCATGCCATTAGATATTGACGTCACATTACTCGGCTACGACACCCGTCTAGTCTTTATCCGTGAAAATCGGTATGGGTAAGTCACAAGGTGACCAATATATGAGTTTTATGGACGTAACGTACTTTTTAACGACCGAATATGAAAACATGGATGCAGACGACAAGCTGCATACCTTACCTCATATTCGTACATTTTCTGAACCCCCATATAATGTGCCTTCATGGAGTGCAGGTTTGGACAGCCCAAGATTTGAGGCAGCACCATCAGCAACACCAGCACCAACAACTGGAGTAGGCAACCGGAAGCTCAAGCGGAGGAGGTAAGCTTCTCATTTACTGCTGCAACTCCGAAATTTGTTGAGAGTGAACTGTACAGAATGCATGCGCATAAAATAGATAATGACAGTGAATTTGTAGCTCTGTACACAACACAAAAAGGAACCGTCTTCAAAACGATGATGGTAAATGGGTACCCATACTCTAACGAAAAAGACCTACATGTATACGGGACTGAGGGGTCTACAATAATCGACATTAGGGACGCATGGGGAAACAACTACTATAAGGTAGAAGGTGAGGCTTTACAAGTCTTCACCAGGATGGGAATACCCTTATTTCCTCTGCGAGCCTATGTACCCACGGTAGAACCTAGACCAACAACAGCAACTGTAGGTCCAAACGATTCAAGATACCATGCGCCAACTCCACGGTTCGCAGAAACCACAATGCCTGCTCACGATAAACCCTATCAAAGTACGGGTTCCGGGATGAAAGATTCTTCCTGGATACCTAAACCAAAGGAGTCTTCGCACGAAGACCAGGCGAAATCCGGAAGAGGGAGGTACATCTGGCGATAAGCCAGCAACGCAAAAAGCTAAAATGAAATTTCCAGATCCTAGAACTAGGGGAAAGAAGGAAGAGTGGCCGGGATCCAAAAACATTCGGCCAACCACTCTGCAAAAATTCTGCAAAAAGTTCGATGGAACTGGAGATCCTTATGAGCATGTGGCTCTTTTCAACCAGCTCATATAAGCGGAAGGAGTCACAGATGTGCACACTAAGGTGCATGGGTTTGGGTTAACGTTGAGTGGAAGTGCTCTTTCTTGGTTCCAAACGCTAAAACCAGCTGTGCTTTATGACTTTGACGTTTTAGTCAAGAAATTCATTGAAGCGCACACTAAGATTGGCATCAAACACAACACAGTGACCCTAATCCTAAACTTTAAACAAGGGGAAAGAGAGACGGTTCGACAAAGCGTCGACCGAATGAAACAGTATATTGCTAGGTGCCCAGAGTCTAAATTGCCAAAACAAGAACGCCTTTTTCTTGTTTTATAGAGGGCTTATTAGATGAAGACCTCTACATGCTATTGTTCACTCAAGACCACAAGGACTTTGAGTTTTGCTGTTTCGAAGCTCAACGCTTAGACGACAACACAAAAGGAAACAGAAGATCTTCTGGCGATGATCAGAGATCGGATTTCTTGAGCAATACATAGGCACACTCGTGCTTTTTTTTTGCAAATTTTACCTTTGTGGTCTATTGTCTACTTGAGAGGTGTGATGTGTCTGCCCTTGAATGTCAGAAATAGTAGAGAGCAATTTTTTTTGTTTGTCATATGAACTGCATCTGCCTTGGCCATACATCAATATATCTGATTGGTACATATAAAGGCTTGTGATAAGAATCCATGGGATCATAGGTGAATCTTGATAATGTGCTTCAACTTTCAGGGTACCAATTCAAATGTAAGCAAACGTTTCAAGGGGTCTTTTCCCCATCATGGAACATTTTAAATGAGCAATCATGGTGTCTTTGGAATTGTGTGTGAGCCGGAGTTTCAATCTTGCAAGGATACATATAGGCCGTAGCTGCATGTTACACATTGTAGCATTTAAGCACCATGATTAGAATAAGTCCTTTAGAGTCCAAACCTTGGGTAACAAATTTTATGGCCTTTTCTATTTCTTGTTGGACGCTCTTGAGCTGTGAGCCTTTTTAGATGAAATTGGGTAGCTTGACACTGGTTGGATCTGCCTGTAACATCTGCAAACATCCTGTTGGGTGTCTTAGACTTCTACCCGTTTTTCAGTATTGTCAAACATATGGTATTGGTTCATTTACTCACCCCTTTACCTTTTTCCCTACTAGGCTTCATACCCAACTGGGTATTTTTTGTCGAAATTTTTATGGAAATACACCTTGTTGCGTGTAAATTTTGGCAGAATTCTCTCTTTGATCTACTAGCTAGTATCAGGTGTGTGCCACGGCTTCTGGATATCAGGCCTCTTTCTCTCTTATCCTCCATGGAGAAATACCCTCTGATTCTACGGTTGGTTAACAGCTATTTTGCAAAATAGTTGACTATTGCAGATGATGCTTGGTGGCTCCACTAATCTAGCTGGTTGCTGGTCTCTTACTCCTTTTGGAGGGTGTTTTGCTGATGATGGTGGCCTTTCCGTAAAAGCCATTCTGGACACTGGAGCTGGTCACAGCCTGACAGACGGGCCAAAAGGTCAATCATAGGAACACCCAAAGCAACTACAGGTATAGTAGAGATATCTGCCACTGAGTGGGCCTCTCTACCTAGATGGATGCTTGGTTAAAATGCATAGTACCCACTGATGTAGTAGATTGGGTAATTTTTCCTGTGGGTAACTTCACACTTAGATGAGGTGCGTGAATTTCAGGCAGCTTTAGTGAGCGAATGCACCTAGGGGAAATAAAAGAATGTGTGCTCCCTGAATCAATAAGTAGGGTGAACTGCATACCTTCGTACTCAGCAGGGGTTTGGAGTACTGAGAATTGGTTATTGGCTCCTTGATGTTCAATTGCAGCATGAATATGAGCCATATCTTTAGCTTCATCCAATTCTTCGGCTATCACTTGATTTACCTTAGCCTTGCCGTTATTTTTGCAAACTCCCCCTTGGAAGTTACGGTTGGGTGGAGGGTTGAAGTTGGCGTGGTTCTCCTGGTTGTTGTTGTTATTAGTGGAGTGTTGATTTCCTCCTGGGGTGGGTTGTGCTTGAAATTGGTAGTTTGGGTATGTTGGTGGCTTAAGATGATTGGGACCACTTGAGTTCTGACTCCTTGGTTGGTTATAAGACATACTGGACTGTTGCTCTAAGGCTTGCTGATCCTTATTCAAATTTGGACAATACTTGAGATGATGGCCAGGCTCAAGGCATTTATAAAGTCCTCAATATCTGCTCTCTCATCAACAAGTGCATCATGTACACATCTGCATCAGAATAGGCTGTTCTGTGTTCGCACTTGAAACCTGCAGAGGCACAGCCTCATTAGGTGGCTGTGCACCACTGAAAAGAGGCAATAACGTGTCATATACATCACCTGAGCTAACACCTGTCTCCTTAGTACATGAAAGTAAGGGCTGAACTGCATCTTCCACAAAAACAACATCTCGGCTAACCAAAATGCACTTAGTCTGTGGATGATGCAAACGATAACTTTTTTTCTTTTCTTTTCTTTTCTTTTCTAAGCCGGGACACGGGGCACATGTTTGGATAATAGAGTAAACTATTTCCAATCAGAGGTATCCCCCCGTGCTCAGAGAGCAGAGGCTTTGCTCTCAGCACTATATCCAACAAAAATACATTCGCTCCCCCCCTCGATCTGAACGGAGGGTGCCCATCTTACACCCTGACACATTTTCAGCCATAACCAAAAACTGTTTGAAGCACAAAAACACTTTATACTTTGCCTTTTAAAGGATATAACCATGCATGCCTAGAATAATCATCAATGAAAGTCACAAAGTACAGTAATTTCCAAATGATGGAGTTTGCATAGGATCGCAAACATCACTATGAATAAGCTGCAATTTGCGTTCAGCTAACTGATCCATCTTTGGGAAAGGAACCACACTGCATTACCCAATATGCAGCCCTCACATACATGTTTAACAGGTGCCTCAAGCTTAGGCAACGAAGACACCATTTCAGATTTCTTTAGGCGCAGCGCATGCTGAATCCTCTACACATTTTCCATACATGGTGAGCTTATACAGCCCTCGACATAATGTATCAGATGCTACAATAATGTCACCACAAGAGAGATCATGAACTGTACACCTGTCATCCACAAATTTGATAACCAAGCCAATCTTCGCAATTGCAGAAGTTGACATCAAATTCTTTTTGATCCCTCGGACATACAACGCATGATGCATCATAAAGCGTAAAGGTGCTGCAATATGCAGCATTTAGCACAATCTATCCAACTCCCTCAAGAGGATATGAGGAGTTATTTGCACATGTGACAGTATTCCCTTTAGGGGTAGACTCAGGAGAAGTGAATAAACTGCGCTGCGATGTAAAGTGCTTAGTGGCACCACTGTCAAAATACCACACATCTGAATCTATAGTAGACATACAAGAATTGTGCAACAATGGGTCATAACTGCGCACTGAATGCCCATTCTGTATCCTGCACAACATATGTAGATTCAGTGGTAGAACGAGAGGCATCTGCAACAGCAGCCATACCAGCCTCTTTCTTGTTAGCCTCTTTCGTAGCAATCTTAGGACACGTCTTGATAACATGAACATTTGCCTTGCAGTACTTGCAAAACATTTTTTAATTGTCACCTTTCTTCTCATCTTTGTCTTCTTTCTTTGGTTGCGTAACATTTCCAGCTTTTTGTTTACCAAATGAAGAGCCACCTTTATCTTTGCCCTTCTGACTAGCAACAAAAGCTTGATCTGCAACACGCATAGTATTCCTGTTTCGCCTAGACTGGTCTTCTTGCAGCAAAATAGAAATCAACTCCTCAAATGATAAGGCATTGGGATTACCTTTCATCATCAAACGAAGAGTGGAAGCAAAACTTTGATAAGAATCAGGCAGCCCATTTAGAACAGTCTGCACAAGTGAACTGTCAGAGAGGACTTCATTCGTAGAAATCAACTGCTATTTGAAATCCTTGATCTTTGTCAAGAAATTGTCCATAGAATCACCTTCATTCATATGCTCACTCTCCAACTGTTTATGAAAATAAGCAACACAAGCCTCATTCCTTGCCTCATACAATGTGGCAAGTACAACCCAAGCATCTTTAGCTGTCCTGCAAGAGCGAATGTGGGATAATGGCACGTTTAACAGATAACGCAAGCAAGGCATGTGCTTGTGCATTCTTGCCATCCCAACGCCTCTGCTCAACAGTGGGTGGTGGTTCTGCCATAGAAGAACTGGAACCTGCAGCATTTATAACCTCACCTGCATTTGCAGGATTTCCAACTACAATAGGACGTACATCAACTCCCTTTACAATGTTCCACAAAACCCTTTGCTACCAATACATGACGCATCATATATGCCCACAGTGGATAGTTGGTTCCATCCAGCTTGTCCTCAGCAGCCACCAACATGCAAAATACATCATTGTTGTCAGCCATGGCTATTGACTTCACTAGATGCAAAAGTTGCCTGTTTGAGGTAAAACCTGCACGAAACTAACCTGTATTGAATACCACATTGCAGATCAGAGACTGTAGGAGACCTGTTTTGTAAAACCTGTCTTCACAGTCAAAAAACCCGCACAAAAGGACGAAATAGCCTACGTAGTACTTGCAGTAGTAGAAACGGAGGCCAAAATGACCTCAAAATAAAATTCTGAGAAAACTAAGCTCTATGAGCTCTCCCAGAGTATATATTGACCTGCGAACGCCTGTGAAATCTCGTCCAAATCGGAGAACATGAAGCGGTGGGTGCTGGCGACGCTACTCTGGAGGAAGCTTGCTCTAATACCAATTGTTGGAGTTAGGGTTAGCAAAAGCACACAAAAGCTTGGAGAAGAAGAAGCTCAAGAGCACACAACACAGAAGTAGTATTACTTAGTGTGCAAGTACAAAGAGAAGTGAGCCCTAGGGTTTTGGGCGTATATACAAGCCGGGGAAAAAAACCTCCTAAAGAGGGAAAAAGTGTGTTCACACTCACCACTACCTACTATGGTAAACAGGCAATTGCTACAATGCAAAGGCTTCCTCTTGGTTCCGAAGAGTCAGAGAGGTGATTGTATGTCATTGTGACGAGCGGCACACTTGTTCGGTGACACCAGCCATGTGGCAGCCTAGCGTAGGTCCGCACGACATGGTACGTATGTATGGTACCCTCGGTGGCCGTAGAGTCACTGTCTTTGTAAACGATGGAGCTAGCCACTTCTTAAACTACTCGTTAGTTAAGAATTTGGGATTGGCCCGAGACCCCGAGCGACCATGAGTATACTATTGGCCTGGCCAATGAATACGACGAAACGCTATGGAATATCGTGGTACTGGGAGTTTCATTGTCGGTGCAAGACTACAAAGCCTCGCTTGACTTTCAAGTCATGCACTTGGCTAGAGCAGACATTTACCTAGGCAGGGAGTGGCTATATAGCTTGCCCTAGTCTAGCTCAAAGTTATTTGCATAATACACTACACTTTGAGCATAAGGGAAAAGTTATCACTCTGTAGGGGACCGCAACATTCCTGTGACACCACTTACTCTTCTATGGAACTTCAGCGAGACGACCATGTCTCACAGGTATATTTATGTTACCCTCTTTTAAATTATGTTTCTCTAGTTGAAATCATAGACACTGTTTGCGTAGACAAGCATGAAAACCAAGATGGGTCTTGGACGAGACCCACTGTTTGAAAACCCTGCTTTGCATGCATGCGACTTTAAAATGAAAAAATCCAAGGCGGATGAGACAATAAAAACAAAGTACGTAGATGCTTTAAGGAGTTTATTAGGGAATTTCAAGATGTATTTTGTGACGAGTTACCAGATGGCTTGCCCCGCCATCTAGGGATGTGGATCACAGCATCAAAGTTATGCCAGGATCCAAGCCTATAAGCAAGTCTGCTTATAGACTTAGCCACTCCGAGGCACAAGAGGTGGAAAAGCAGTAACGGAATATTTGAACAAAGGTTTTATTTGGCCTAGTTTGAGTCCGTGGGCATCGCTCATTCTGTTGGTAAAGAAGAAAGATGAATCTATGCGGATGTGCGTAGATTACAGAGCTCTTAATCAGATTACAATTAAGAATAATACCCAATGCCGTGCATGGACAAGGTGTTTGACCAACTCCATGGCGCACGAAGATAGACCTAAGATCAGGGTATCATCAGGTCAGGATTAGAGTAGAGGATGTTGCGAAGACAGCATTCCGTACTCGTTTTGGGCACTTTGAGTTTTTGGTTATGCCGTTTGGACTAACCAATCCTCCAGCAGATTTTATGACGCTGATGGGGGACAGTATTTTACGTCCATATTCGGGAAAATTCATAGTAGTTTTCCTTGACGATATTCTTGTGTACAGTCGTACACGAAAGGAACACATAGAGCACTTGCGCTTAGTGTTCAAGTTGCTTCGAGAGCACAAATTATTTGCGAAGAAAAGAAAATGTGAATTTTTTGAAAAGAAACTCACTACCTTAGGCACATTATATCCGCCGCCGATGGTACGCGGCGGATGGAGCCAAAAAAGGTAGAGGCCATTCTTAAATGGCCACCGTCGAAAAATCTCGAGGAACTGCAGATTTTTTTGGGTATGTCGGGGTTCTACCGACAATATGTAAAGGACTACGCAAAGAGATAGCAGTCCCGTTGACATTAGGGAAAGGGTGGGATCTATAGGGACCCTTTAAATTGCCATGGCCTAATGAAGATGATTAGGAAATAGGCTAATAGGTGGGTGCCATGTGTACAAGAATGTTGGGTGTGTAAGAGAGGTCAAAAGATTCTTTATAAGATGCTTTGTGCACTTTTTCTCCCTAAAAAAGAGACGGGGAGTTTTTTCATTTTTCGGACCTCCATAACTTCTACGTATAGGCTCAAAATTTGTCGGAGAAAGTAGATCTGGATTCTACTCTTTGCGATCTTTCCATAGATATGCTACATGATATAGTTTTTTCCATTAGATTTTAAATTCATTTTTGGCGGGAAAATTTGAATTCAAACAATGTAGCCGTTTTTGCCCATTTCTTGGATTAGTTTCTAAATCCAAAACGGTCAATTTCTTAAACTGCCAAGATAAGTGGCCCTTCTATATCCCACTCTTCTCCTAATGCGGGCCAGTTTTTACGGTCCAAGAGTAAGAACATTAGTTGGGGGAGACACCCAAGAGAGAAGCTTTGATAAGCTTAAGGTGGCCATAGCGGCAGCACCTATTTTGAATATAGTGGATCCAAATGAGCCGTTTATCTTGGAGGCAGACGCAAGTAATGAGGTCATTAGGGCTGTACTAATGCAAAAGGACACCCAATTGCATTTGAAAGTAAAAAGTTAGATCGTGCATAGCGTAACTACTTGGCTTACGAGCGAGAGTTACTAGCGATAGTTCATGCACTCAAAAAGTGGAGACACTATTTGTATGGTGCCACTTTTGAGGTCCGAACAGACCATGAAAGTATGGAATGGATTTCAAGTCAGAGTGAGTTGAAGGGTAGAAAAACTCGGTGGGTGGAGACTCTCCAGGAGTTTGACCTTCAGATACGTTACCAGAGAGGTAAGTATAATGTAGTGGCGGATGCGGTTAGTCGCATGCCACAAGTAAATGAACTTAGCTTCACAAACTTCAAGAATGAGTTCTTGGAGTCACTACACGGTTTGTGTGAGCATGATCCACTTTTTTATGAGATCTGGCGTGCTTTACGCGATGGCACTTCTTCACAGATGCGACCACCTCTCTCGTCGGCACAGATTGCGAGTCCAAAGAGACTGGTCGTAGGTGGCATGGGAAGGGAAGCGAGAGTTAGCCCAAAGAGACTAGCCGAGCCTTCCGGATATAGTTTGGAGCCAAAAAGCTCTTACTAGGGCCCTTCATCACCTTTGACTGCCATGGCTTCAAAGGGGGGGAATAAACTTCGTCAGGGGGAGAAGTTTGCTAACTACTCTATTGATGACGAGTACTTACTTTACGAGGGTAGAGTATGTGTACCAACTATTGGTGATTTTCGAGCGCGCATACTTAAAGAAAGTCATGATAGTCCAAGTGCTGGTCATCCTGGGATTCAAAAGACCTATGCACTAGTGAAAAGACAATTTTATTGGCCTAGTTTGTTTAAGGACGTCCAGACTTATGTGCTGCAATAATGGAATAAGTGTCAGGTCAATAAACATGAGCGTCTAAAGGTTGGGGGATTGTTCCATCCTTTGGATATTTCCCAAGGGAAATGGGAAAGCATTTCCATGGATTTCATTACCGGATTACCCAAGACGAGTCGAGGGAATGACTCAGTGTGGGTGGTAGTGGATAGGTTAACTAAAATGGCAAAGTTTATCGCCGCAAAGAAAATGGTTAAAACGTCGGAGTTGGCAAAACTCTTTATTGAACATCTCTACAAGCTATATGGCCTGCCCGCAGATATAGTATCAGATAGAGATAGAAAGTTTGACAGTCATTTTTGGAAAGAAGTCTTCAAAAAGTTGGATACGACGGATCATCCGGAGTCTGATGGTCAAACCGAAAGAGGATATGTTATGTTCTTATGTAAGTAAGAAGCAATCAAATTGGGAAGAGTACTTGCCCTTATTGGAGTTTGCTTATAATAGCTCCAAACACTCGGTGCCTGGATTTACGCCATTCATGTTGATGTATGGGTTTGTTCGAGCCGAAATCTCCAATGTTTGTAGGCCTAGAAAAGGAGAAGATTCAGTCTGTCAAGGATTTCCTTGAAGACATGAATGATATGCTCAAAGTCGCACGTGAGAGCATCCGTAGCGCTCAGGATCGCACTAAAACTTACGCAGATAAAGGACGTAGACAAGTAACCTTTGAAGAAGGTGACTGTATTCCTTAAGGTTCCTACGCAATCAGAAACCATGAAAATGGGAAAGTGTAACAAACTTTCTCCGAGATATTGTGGTCCTTTCAAAATCCTTAAGAAGATTGGGGACGTAGCATACAAACTTGAGCTGCTGGAGAGCTCTCACGTCCATCTTGTCTTCCATGTCAGTAAACTGAAGAAATCAGTTCACGGGTTAGAGAACGTAGTTTCTCCAGAGGTTTTGGTGGACTTGATAGAGCCACCAAAGACTCCACACAAACCTGAGAGGGTTCTAGGGTATCGTGATAGGTAAACGACATAAAGTGTACCAGGAGGTACTTGTGAAATGGACAGACCGGCATGAGGAGGCAGCTACTTGGGAGTGCCAGAGCACGATTTCCAAAAGGTTTCCCCACTTTGTTTTCGAGAACGAAAATGCTTCTTAAGGGGCGGGTAATGTCACGTAGGCTGTAACGCCTGTGACTGACGGTAGACCGGGAGCTGGAATTTTGGCCGCCGCAGAGCCGCTGCCCGGGGTTCAGTGGGTGAGGGCATCCGCGCCGAAGCATGCGGGCAGCTGGGCCAGTGTGGACAACAAGCCACACACCTATAAAAGGCCCAGGAATGGGAAAGCCTCCCCATTCCTCTCTACGGCTAGGAGGTGAGCCAGAGCCATCCCCTCTCTCAAGTATTCGCCCGTTGACTTGTTGGTATAGAGAATAGAAATTGCAAGCAACGCAGTACAGAGGGCCGGAAATATTCCTTGAGCCGACCAGTGGCATCTTTTTAAAGCCTTGCCAGGGCTTCTTTGATGGCATCATCTTCTTAGCCTTGCCAGGGCTTCTTTATTGGCATCATCTTAAGCCTTGTCAGGGCAACATTATCTAGATCCCAAGCCCTATATGACCACTCGTGCCACTAGAACTGTGGGGAGTTGGACCAAGATAGATATCAAAGAAGATATCTATTTAAATAGCATAATAATACATAATAGGGCTTGTTCCCAGAGATAAGTCTAGCATGGGATCCCCTTAGAGAAATACTTGTACTGTGAGAAAGTACATAGCATCTTGCACTTAGCTCACTTTAGGGTCAAAAGAGAAACCCACTAAGCTCTTCAGCGTGCAAAACTGACATACATAGCTCTAGATGGATGGAAATAGAGCTTTCCCAGAACCTAAGTCTGGCATGGGGCTCCCTTTGAGAAGTAAATGTCCTGCAGATAAACATGCAACACAAAATCCATAATAGCATAGAAAATCATAATAGATTCTACCTTAGCCTTTTGGGTTATGATTTGTACTTCCATAGCTCCTGTTAGGCCTTCATCTTCTATGAGAAGAGACGCTTCCCTAGCATAGAGCTACCTCGTAGAAGTACCTATCCTACACAGAGACATGCAACATAAAATCATAGAAACATAAACAAATCATAAGAGATTCTACCTGAGCCTTTTGGCTGATCATTTGGACTTCCATAGCTCTCGTTAGTAGGCCTTCATCTTCTAAGAGGGAAGACGATTTCTGCACCTTGGACAAGTGCTTCTTTTGTAGATCTGCTCTACTAGTACATCTGGCGACATGTGGGTCTTCTATCTCATGAGAGCATCACCCAGAGCCTGTCTATACTCCCAATAGATCTCCAAAGCTTCTCCTACATCTATCTCAAGAAGTCAACTTGTAGCAATTCCAGAGACTGTCTGGCATAGTGCTACCTTAGAGAAGTGCCTGAATCGCGGAGCGGCGCATGAAAAGGACATCACCAGGGCCTTCTAACTCAAGAGAGGACTTCACAGCACCCTTCGGCTATGCCATAGCCGCTCCCAAGCTCCTTCTATGCCCACTTGATGCTCGCGTGATTCCTTACCTTCTTGTGTGTGTGCTTTTCTCTGGTAACCTTAGGAACTGCCTCTCTCTACACTTCTCGATCTTTTCGATGTCCAAATTAGAATTTGTAAAGCATTGTGAGTTCCTCTAGGACTTAGCTAGGCTACTTGATAGTTTCCATTCCTTTTTGGACTTAATTCATCCCTGGAAGTCAACTATAACCTTGGCCTTACCTGTTTATGGCCTTCTCTCTCTATCTGTTGTGCTCTGGTTGGCCACCTTTTAGAGAGATAGCTACCATAATCATTTGGTAAGTATCACTCTTGTATATATTAATTGGCTAATTAATATAGATTGGTGACATAACCCCTCTCTTAAAATCATAGTCATCCTCAACTATGTCGTATTTTAACGAGGCTTAGCCCATATATACTATGGATCCTCATTTGAGTAGCGAACCATTCCTTGACTATAGCTGGCTAAGCTAGAAGGTGTTTAGAAGATTGAATTAAGCTAAACGTTCATTTAGGGTAAGCTTCCCCTCATGGCTAACTTTTAAGGATCTTTCATCTAATGTGTATAGGTCATCCTTAGACTTGCGTTAGTCCATTACCATGAGGCTTTTGTAGCATAGCTACCACCATTGTATGTAAGGATCTTGTACTTGTTACACGTCTGTAAGAATATCCTTAACAACCTTGTGTGCACAATTTAAACATTTTAATGCAACCTTTAAATTTAAGATATGAGAACAAAACATGATAAAAGGACATTTTTGCATTAAACATTACTTCGAAGTAACATGAGCTCAACTGGTTAACCCTTGGGAAACTTTATAATCTTGCACAAGAGGAAGAGAATCTTGTAACTGTGTATCTTTGTGCGTTCATGTTTTGGAGACTTGTGTTACAGCATCATAGTATAGCCAAGGCATCTCTATTAATATGCATACAAGCTTTGAATTGGCCAGATACTGAAGCAGTACATAAAGCCTTAGTTTTTTGTGGAGCCACAGTAACTTCAAAGCTATGTGGCGACTGTCTGTTTACAGCAATTATCGAGGCACTTACCATGGATTCAAATGTGTCAGCGCAGGCAGAGCTGATCAATCTCTTTAGGACTATATATTTGATAATGGCACAGCAGCACAGCAGCTCCACGTCAGGTGCTTCGCTTTCCTCATATTGTGTTGCTTTCATTGTTGTTCGCTGCCAAAGCTCACGTTTGAAAACTGTTTGCTGTTCAGATCCTACAATCATCCCCTTCAATTACAGGAGAGGTTCTATTGGCTTTTGAAAATGCATTATCCACAACCTCCAGTGCTAAAGAACATAGACAGTATATAAAGAGCCTTCTCTTGCAGGCTGGTGGTGGTAATATCAAGGCCTTGTTGGCAGCCACGTCTCCAAATCCAATTTCGAATGTTGCAAGTACATCCATGTGAAGATCTTTCTTACCCAATTTCTTAGCCTTTAAGCTCTCAACATAGAGATAGCCTTTGTTCTATTGAAGGTTATAAGATGAAGATCTGACACATGCCAAATCATGTTCAAATTGTCTAAGACCTACACACCATGTAGCTGCTATTGAGAATGAGGAAGCAGGTAAGATTGGTTTAGCGACATTTTTGTGAGTGCTTATCACATCATTTTATTCTTCTGGAGAACCTTTTTGTACAGGAGGATGCACACGGTTTATTTGACATTATATATAAGTCCTGCCACCCCAGCATGCAATTTGTATGCTATTTACATTACCCAGTTTTTCTTCATATGCATTAAGTAAGCTTCCTATGCTGGCATCATTAACACATCTGACATGCAATCTCCTTGCACGCCTTATGAGCAGCCATATTCTACAAATGCTACTTGTGATTGTTTGCAAATGTGTGCATTTGGTTAGAGGAGTCCAGATATATAGGTTCTAGCATGTACAGGAGAGGTAAGGCTATATGCTCGTGTACATTTGTACCTCCATCAGTGTATGTTTGTGCTCATTATATATATTTGTACATCAGGATTAATTGCAAGTCCAAACAGACCTTACTTTTATGAATACCACTGCGACATCTCAGGAGTAGTTACAGGCATTTGAAAGCAGATAAAATGAATGCGCCTATACCTACCACCTTGGCTCAACTTATATAATAGCACAAGGGAAAAAGAAACTGAGAGCCAAGAAAACTTTACTGTTTCTTAAAAGAGCTGTGTAGAGATCTGAGTCTGGACAAACAGAGTGTGAGAGTGTAACAGGGTTTTGATTTTTTGAAAAAAGTGTTGTTGGTATATACCATACTGCTTAATGCTTGCTATCCTATGACAATGTAATAATGGTATAGGAAAGGCATTTAATTGAAACATAGCTGTTATATGTCTGAACATACAACCCAAGGCGTTCTTTCAAGCCAGATTAAATTCACTAACCCTGTGTTTGAGTCACAACCCAAGGCCATCGAGAGTCTCGGAGTAGACACCTGTCTTTGAAGATAGGGTAGACACACACCACACATGACTTTTAGTAATCGCACTCTCTTCTACAGGGAGGTAGTGCAAGCATCGTGAGCACCAGTGCATGACACTAGGGGCAGAGAGCTAGACTGGATGTGCCATTGGAGTAAGAGTCGCAAGGGGTGTGTCTCAACTAAGAGTCTACCACTTTGTAGGAAAAAGACATGCAATAGAGATGGACTCCCATCATTGTCATTTGAAGAGCCAATTAGAGGTACATAAGTAGGCTTCACATGTTGGTTACAACTTGGGGGAGTTGGAGCTACAAGAGTAGCCTTCCTTTCTTTCTCCACCTTTACCTTGGCGTCGGTTGCATTCTCCCCTCCTTTTCCCTGGCATCCGCAACCCTTGACACTAGTGGTTGGACGTTGTGTTTGTGATCTCTTACATGTAACACCAACCTTGGCATGCATGAATCTTGAGGAATAACATAATATATAGTACACATGCATGGCTCTGCACAAAATACTACCTTCTTATAATAATGATAGGTAATACTGATTTTTCCATCTGCTGGCAAGCCCTTGCTTATAGGCCGATCTACGTATCCATGAAAAAAAGAATCATTATATTTTTTGTTCTTGAGAAAAAATGGACAGGAGATATAATGGCATTTCAAATTGCCAAGACAATAGCCAAGGCGAACATTGCAAGGAACTGACATATTTGTCTTGTGTGGCTGTCCATAAATGAAAATCAAACGTTTGCTCCATTCCTTCCGTATTTGATCGACAGATATTGACTAGAGGAAGCTCAAATGCTAAATCACCATTGTAAGTTGAAGGTAGCTCATTGACTTGAGAAGTCCTAGTGTAGTTGCCTAAAAGTCTTTTCAATCGAGGAGCCCCTATTATGCATTGTATCCATGGAATAATGCCTTTCTCAGGTAACTTTTTGCTATCATCACTCAAATCAAGGTTGATATAGTCTTCTTGTGTTTCCACTTCTAGAAATAATGTCTGGTATTAATGATATATTAGTCGTCCTCAACTATGCCTTAATGTGCAAAAAGTGGCTCCAAAGGCAAAATGTTTAATGTATGTACATTAAGGCATGGTTGAGGACGACTATGATATAAGAGCGAGGTAATGTTATCAAAATTACTTTTTGATAAGCTTCATAGTATATTCTCTCTTAAAAGGGGCCATTCTAGAGAGAGAATATCAAAGTAAGCATAGGAATGAGGTAAAGGTATGCAGTAAGGTTTATTTATGCATAGAAAGATGCAAAATGAATAAATGAACCTTAAAAAGTGCATAAAAGATTTTTATAGCTTTAAAATAGACTTTCTCTCACTAGAAATAGGTTAATTCTAGAGAGAGAATGTCATAGGAAGCTAAGGACAATTAATGCTAGAAGTGCATTTAGGTAATGTGAGGTGCCGACAGGTTAATGCAACTTTAGAATTAGCAAAGGGCTAAAATACGGGAATTCACAAGGCTTTACGGGAATTTAAACGGATTCTCGGAGTACCCAAAAAGTGCAATTAAGGCTTGCGGATGGATAAAAGGCTGGGACTATGATAAAGAAAGAGATGGAGGTGGGAAAAAGGTCTAAAAAGGAGGGGTAAAGGAGCTGGAGTGAGGCCCAAGTCAACAAAACCCGTTTCCATTAGTCCTATCAAGATATGTTTTAATTGCGGTTGCTATTAAGAGCATCCCGCATCAAAGTAATACAAAGCCTTTCAAGGGGGGGCCGGCCTCAAAAGAATCGGCCCTCATCACGTGTCGTTGCAATTTCTTTTCAGTTGGTTATCAATTGGTTCTTGCAACAAGTTATAATATCTTGTTATAGTTATGCTAATCATCATGCTACAGTTTTTTAAGAATGATGATTAGCATAACTATAACAAGATATTATAACTATAGCAAGTTAGTCATCCTAGGAAGCTGATAGATTTTTCAAAGCTTGAGAGGTTCATTATGAGCACAAAGGCTGAAGGTGCCTAGTGCATTGTAACCAGGCAATGTATATGTTTGGGTGAAAGATGATACGGCGGAACACTGTATGAGCTTTATATCCAGTTAGGTTTTGGAGCAAAACTCCCCAAAAGCAGGCCGTGCCGGCAAGGCCTCTTTTTGGGGAGTTTTGCTTCAAAACTTTATTTCAAATGCTTTGTAAAATCTCCTGTTGAATTAGGGATCTATTGCTAAATGTGGTATCTCTTGCTAAATGTGGGAACTGGGATCTCTTGTTGAATGTGGGAAAAACTCCCTGAAAGCTTGAGAAAGTTAAAAAAAACTTGAGAAAGACTCCCCAAAATCAGGCCGCGCCAGCGCGGCCTGCTTTTGGGGAGTTTTTCTTCAAAACTTTTTGTTCATATGCTCTGAATGGTTGGCCCTGAATGGTCTCAAAATCAATGCCTATGATTCCTCTTCTCTATGGCTAACTTTTTTTTTTCATTTCCTTTTCACTTCCTTTGTCTTTCCAAGGGCTAACCTTTTCTCTTCCCCTATCTTATCAAGAGAGAGAGGGTACAACATCTTAAAGAGTTGCTTTCCATCAAACCAAAAATGCTACACCCATTAAACCAGATGTCAACTTGAGAGCCCTAATCACTATTGAGTAGTACTCCATACCATCTCAAGGTTTCTAAAGTGATTAATCTCAAGGTAAATAAGTTTGGTTTTTCATTTTTCCCAGGGGCAGTAAAGAGTTTCTTTTTTGACTGAAAGAGCACAAGGCACTTGAGAGATTTAGAACATTTACCTATTTTAAGAATACAAAAAATGCAAAAAAACTACCTAAAAGCAGGCCATGCCGGCATGGCCTGCTTTAGGGTAGTTTTTTTGCATTTTTTCCATTCTCAAGTTTTCATTTGCAATCTTTAATCTCTTTAATTTCTAATTAAGTAGCACAATACACTTGAAAGATTTAGAAAATTTACCTATTTTAGGAATACAAAAATGCAAAAAAAACTACCCAAAACCAGGCCGTGCCGGCACAGCCTACTTTTGGGTAGTTTTTTGCTTTTTTTTTTGCATTTTTTCCATTCTCAAGTTTTCATTTGCAATCTTTACTCTCTTTAACTTCTATATAAGTAGCACAAGACACTTGAGAGGTTTAGAAAATTTACCTATTTTAAGAATACAAAAATGCAAAAAAAAACTACCCAGAATCAGGCCGTGCTGGCACGGCCTACTTTTGGGAAGTTTTTTTTGCATTTTTTCCATTCTCAAGTTTTCATTTGCAATCTTGACTCTCTTTAACTTCTATATAAATAGCACAAGACACTTGAAAGATTTAGAAAATTTACCTATTCTAAGTATACAAAAAATGTAAAAAAAAACTACCCAAAAGTAGGTCGTGCCGGCACGGCCTACTTTTGGGTAGGCCGTGCCGGCATTTTTTTTTGGCATTTTTCTCATTCTCAAGTTTTCATTTGCAATTCAAGGTATGTCATAGGTTTGCTCATATATGTTTTGTCAAAAACTAACCAAAAGAAGGCCATGTCAGCACTGCTTGCTTTTTGGTAGTTTTTTTTTCCATTTTGCATGAATTTGGTGTGGATGAGAGAGTTGAGGGATGATCAAAATTTACCTGATAAGTTAACTTTAAATTGATTGTAATGATTATATATGGTTTTTGTATTTTTTTTAGTCTTCTCGCTATAACTGGGGGTGGAAGTGTGGAAGGAAAGCGAAAGATTCATTTCAATCAGTTGTTGATACCATGCCTATGGAGAGTCAAGGTGACATAAGTAGAGCGGTAGATACTACATTGCATGAGGTAAATGATGTTGATGATGAGGTTGAGAGCCAAAATTTGGATGATTTTGGGTCTGCTGTTCCACTTGATGAAGGGATGGGTCAAAAAGAGGCAAGTATGAAGATTGTCCCCTATGTTGTTAGGCCTAAGGTACCTCCAATAGATGATTCCAATGATGAAAACAATATTTATATGGACATGGGGGAGGACATCCTTCAAAAAACTAGGATGTTCAGTTGCTACAATTGATTCCTCTTTGCAGGTTGATTCCTTATGCCAGGGTTAGGGGTCTTCGAGATGATGTGGCAGGCTTGAAAATAGCATTTGCTAGGGAGGGATATGTGCTTGAGAAAGGAGCATTCATTGTGTCGTTATGGACCAGGGACATAATGGTTTCTCTTGTTGATGAAGAAATACAAACAGATTGGGACCCTACTTGGCATGATGTTAACAAAGAGTTTAAAGCTGAGCTCCTTAAAAAACCCGAACTGCATGCACTAATGGGTCATATGAAGAAAAACAAGCCTTCTGGAGTGGTTTACATAAAGAGAGGAAGACTTGTGGATTGGGCAGTTGACTTTATTTTTCTCGACCTACCATTTGGAGGCACTCTTGGTGGTAAAGATCCTTCTCCTCCATGGGATTTTATTTCAAAGGACCATGTGCGTTATGGGATTGCTTTAGCATCTTCTACTTTGGTAGACTCAGGATGGTTATTGGTGATGGCCTCTCTGGGTGGCAGGTATTTGTTCACGTCATTAGTTGGTTTTCTCTATGTTTAGTTTGTATGTTTGTTACTCCTCCCAATTAGGAATTGCCCAAGATGGTGCAATTATAATGCACGTGACTCCACAATTGGGTGGGTCGAGCGTTATGTTCGTGTCTATGATTTGGAGATAATGAGACGAGTTGTTGTCATTCACCATTCTTCGTTTGGATACAATGAGATTGGTGGTGTCCGCACAAATGTGAGTATAGTAATGAATAGGTTTTGTTCAAACTCAAAAAAATACATGTGTTTGTTTGATGAAGGTTTACTTGGATTTTATTATCTTTTGTTGCTACAGTGTTCTACGTCAATGCTGTTTATGGTTCGACGCCGTGCTACCAGCGTGCTACGGAGCCCCCAGTTTTCATTGCTGAGAGCAAACCTCTCTTTTAAGCTCTTAGCATGCAGCCTTCTGATACCATCGCCTATCATTTTCTTCCAGATGATTCGCGTGCTTTGGACCCCATTGGACAGCAGTGGCGTGGTGGACTAGAGAGGAGCCATACATTTCTAGGATGCTTTTTAGAGCTATATTGTCGATGCGACGGTGTTTGTCTTGAGATGGGGTGTGGTACTGCGCCCATTCCCAAGATATGCATGAACACTGGCAGAGTATGTGCATCTATTGATGTTGATATATTCTTGATGACAACGTACATGGAGCCTCTGCTTTTGGCTTACACGCAGCACGACGGCCATGGTGATGTTAGTAGGCCGTAGGCAGTTGATGAGGTGGACCCACGTGCAGGTTTCAATCCGTATGACTAGTGAGCCCCTTGCGACTATTATTATTGTGGACTTCTTTTGAATGTGGTTTGTTTATGTGATGTTTGGTTTGTAATGCCATGATTGGTTATGCATTTGTTTAGTCATGGTCACATTATATGGAATTCTCATGGTTTTTGGGACATATTTTACATTAGAAATGTTATGTTATTGGACGTTATGTTATTCATATGTTTATCTTCTCCCTTTGTAAAGATTTCTTGGTATGCTGAGATGTTGCTAGCTCTAAGTACATAGTGGTATTCTTGGGTTTTTTGATATCAATGAAATTAAGAATGGTTGTGTGCTACATAGATTAGACTAGAAATATTTGGTGTTGGACACATAACAAGATGTTATTTTTCCCTTCCATGCAAAGTCGATTGCCCATGTATGCTGAAGCAATGGCAAGGACCATGTCTAGAGACAAACGATTCGACGTGGAAGGGAAAGAGTGTCGCCACATTCGAAACTTTTATGTTGATGATGAATGCGAATCATCGTGAATTGTTGCTACATTTTCTTTCATTGGTCGTATATGCAATCCTAATTTGAACTATAGCCTTCCATGTCATTTTTCAAAAAAAAAAATGAGTATTGAAAGTCTCACATTTAAATGTGTATTATAATTATTGCAATCTTGCATTCTCTTTCTCTCTCTCTCTCTCTCTCTCTATGTCATGCGTTAGGAGTCACATTTTAGTGGCTCAATTAAAAAACTACTATTAACTCAATTTGAAAATTCAACACCAAGACAATGTTTAGTAAATTTCAACGCTAAAAACTAAGCCTTTTGCCAAGACCTGCTCGGAAACTTGGGTCGCTCGAAAAATCTCGCTCGGAGAACGCTGACACCCGTCCGTCGGATGATTCCTCTCATAGTAGAAATCCATCCCCATATCATTTCTATTGTATAAAGCCCTGTGTGGGTCGTCAATGTGGACACGATGGACTAGCACTGAGTTGACCAAAGTTAGGTCATCATGAGGAGGCCTTGGTGGTGCCTCATCTCTATTAGGTGCTTCCAAAGGCTCTATCTCTTGGACCACTCCTAGCTTATCTACCAAGTCAGGTTCCTTGGTCACCACATATAGCCAAAGAACAAAGAACAAGTTCAACAAAGAACAAGTTGTGTCTGTTTAAGACTCTGGACAAATCCAAGGAGCAACCTGTGAAAGAATAGAGAGAAGTCCCAAGTAAAAACAAAAAGGATAAGAAAGGAAGCTGGAAAGAACGCAAAGCCAGAAAGGCTGCAAGCAAAAGAAGACAGAGCGAAAAGGAGAAAGACTGCAAAATAGCACCACTTTGTACTATTGGAGTATTCTCAAGTTCAGACGAATCAAGTGCAGAAAGCCAAAGAAGCACACATATAGATTATTGGGAAGATAATTCAATAGATATGCGGAGATTCCAAGATATAGAAAGAAGTGGACACGAGGCTACAACCAAGTTGGATCATGAAGATAGCCATCGTTACCACAATTATGATGAATTTCCACTACTACCAAGGTTTGTTCAAAGAGGGGATCAAATCATTTGGGCGAAACGACCATGGGAAATCTCACAGGACAAAACAAGCTTCCCTGAGGAACCAGATTATTGCCAAGATGCATCAACAACAACCCGGCCAATTGCGAACGAGAAAGCAATAACATTTGAAAAAGCAAAGGCAAAAAGACTTTACAACGTAATGTTAAAATTTGAACGGGAAGAAGAAAATGGTGCACTCATATATACAGGGATGGTGTTGGTCAAGAAGCGGTTAAAAGAAGTCATGATTCCCCAAAAGTAGACTCGATATGGGCATCTTACCAAGGTGATCATTACATCAGCATAGATGATGTCATCTATTGACTCATCACATTTAATGATGACATTCCGCATTGGAGGGGATCTTCTCATGTTCCAACTAGAGTGGTGGCACAGCAAACAAAGAGCGCCATGGATCAGTATCAATCTCCTGTTCAACAAAGATTTGAGATACACGGCACGTGTGAAGATTGTGCAATAACCCACCTCTTCAAAGAATGTCGAGTGCTTATGGCAAACAACAACTTACCTATGGGGAGTGTAAGCGTCAGCCAACCAGCTGTTGATCTTCAAGAAAAGAAATCTCCAAGCTCATCCACTCAGACATCTCCCAAGGCATTACCAGAATCTCCAACAAAGTCTCCCCTACAAAGACAAATCTTGCCCCAAAGTACGACAAACCTCTTGAAGTCTCAAGTTTTAGAGCAATAAGCCGACAATGCAAGGATAGAACTACAAAAAAGAACAGCAATACTAGTGCTTGTTGCAGCACAAGAAAAGAAGCAAGAAAGCTTTGAGACAAAAAGGCAAGGAGATACCAACAAAGGCCAAGAAGAGGATTCTCCCAAGAAAGATGTTGATAGCACAAGCATGCTCAAGACAGAGAATACAAATTGTAGCATAAAGCTCTTAGTGGATCAAAGCATAAATTTTTCTATAAGGGACGAGCTTTTACAACACCAACAGAAAGGTGGAAGCAGTTCTAAGAAGAAAGTGACTTTTGACACATGCAAGGAACAAGCTCCACTATGCAGCCAAGAAATTCCAGCAAAGCAAAGAGCAAAAATTACAAAAGAAGACACAAAA
Source organism: Cibotium barometz (assembly GCF_041138505.1). Lineage (NCBI taxonomy): Eukaryota > Viridiplantae > Streptophyta > Polypodiopsida > Cyatheales > Cibotiaceae > Cibotium > Cibotium barometz. Next base: position 216,306 of record NC_141100.1, read on the forward strand.
GCGTCAAGGCAACCGCAGCTACTACAGAATGAAGTAGCCAACACAACAAGAAAGCCCACAACCAGGAAGTTAATTGAATTTGATATTGTGGGAAAAACTGGGTGTAAACTCACAAGTTTAGCTCTAGTAGACAGTGAGTTAGAAAAGAACCTAATGTCATATGAAACCTAGGTACTCTATGGACAACCAACCCTAGATAGAGTTCCAAAGATGGTTCAAATTGGCAGTGAGTCATCAGATAAATATTTGGGAATGGTTAATTTAACCATTAACATTATCTCACAACCTTTGGAAGGAGACTTTTATGTCATGGCATCAAAAGACCTGTTACCATATTATAGTAGTGATGTGTGTGAACACACTTAGGACCGCCGGGGCACTTTTTCCCTCACTAGGAGGTTTTTTCCCCCGTGCATTGTATATACGCCCATTATCTTCTAGGGCTTGTAATCTTTCATTTTTGGCACTCATAATACACTACTGTGTTGTGCTCAAGCTTCCTCATCTTCTTGAAGTTGTGTGTGCATTCCTGCAATCCTAATTCCAACAATTGGTATCAGAGCAGGCTTCCTCCTCCCGGGCAGCATCACCGGCACCTGCCGCTTCATCTCCTCCGATTGCGACGAGGTTTCACGAGCGTCTGCAGGTTAGTATATGCCGTGGGAATGCCCGTAGGGCTTGTTCGTTTCAGAATTTTGATCTGAAGTCATTTCGCCCTCCGTTTTTGCATTCCAAGTACTGCGCAGGCAAAATCGTCCTACTGTGCAGATTTTCTGTCAAGATTAAAATCTGCAGGACAGGTGCCCATTCGTCTGTTTTGGGCTGTGCTACATAGCACAGGTCGATTTTATACAGGTTTACCTCTTACAGACAGCATTTACATCTAGTAGTACAGTCATTGGCCATGGCTGACAACAATGATGTATTCCGCATGTTGGCTGCTGAGGATAAGTTGGATGGCACCAACTATCCATTGTGGGCATATATGATGCGACATGTATTGGTAGCAAAGGGGTTATGGAATATTGTGCAAGGTATTGATGCACGTCCTATTGTGGCTGGGAATGCTGCAAACACATCAGAAACAGGTACTGTTGATGATGGTGCAGGCACAAGTGCTGTAGCAGCTGTTCGAGAACCACCACTTTCAGCAGAGCAGATTCGTTGGGATGGTAGAGATGCGCAGGCTCATGCCTTGATTGCGCTGTCTGTCAAACGTACCATTATCCCACATATTCGCTCCTGCAGGACTTCTAAGGATGCTTGGGATGTACTTGCCACATTGTATCAGGCAAGAAATGAGGCTCGTGTTGCTTACCTCCGAAAACAGTTGGAGAGTGAGCATATGAACGAAGGTGATTCTATGGATAGCTTTTTGACAAAGATCAAGGATTTCAAAGAGCAGCTCATTTCTGCAGATGAAATCCTGTCAGACAGTTCACTTGTGCAGACTGTTTTGAATGGTCTACCAGATTCTTATCAGGGTTTTGCTTCCACTCTTCGCTTGATGATGAAAGGCAATCCCAATGCCTTATCATTTGAGGAGTTAGTTTCTGTTTTGCTGCAAGAAGACCAGTCAAGGCAAAACAGGAATATTATGCGTGTCGCAGATCAAGCTTTCGTTGCTAGTCAGAGAAGTGGGAAAGGTAAAGCTGGCTTTTCTTCTAGTAAGCAGAAATCTGCAAATGCTGCGCAACCAAAGAAGGAAGACAAAGATGAGAAGAAGGGTGACAAACAGAAGACAGTTTGCAAGTACTGTAAGGGAAATGATCATGTCATCAAAGCGTGTCCTAAGCTGGCTGCGAAAGAGGCTAAGAAGAAAGAGGCTGGTATGGCTGTTGCAGATGCCTCTCCTTCTAACAATGAATCTGCTAATGTTGTTCAAGATACAGAATGGGCATTCAATGCGCAGTGCAGTTATGACCCATCTTTGCATGACACATGTATGTCTGCAGTAGATTCAGATGTATGGTACTTTGACAGTGGTGCCACTAAGCATATCACCTCGCAGCGCAGTTTATTCACTTTCCTTGAGTCTGCTCCCACAGGGAATACTGTCACTTGTGCCAATAACTCCTCTTATCCCGTTAAAGGAGTTGGACAGATTGTGCTGAATGTTGCAAATTGCAACACCTTTACACTTTTTGATGCATTGTATGTGCCAGGGATCAAAAAGAATCTGCTGTCAGTCTCCGCATTTGCCAAAACAGGTTTGGTTGTAAAATTTGTGGATGACAGATGTACTGTTCATGATCTCTCTTGTGGTGACATCATTGTAGCATCTGGTTCACTATGTCGAGGGCTGTATAAGCTCAATATGGATGGCAAATGTGTAGAGGATTCAGCATGTGCTATTATGGATACGCAGGCTATTTCAAATGCAAAACTGTGGCATGCACGTTTTGGTCATCTGAATTTTGCAAGTTTGCTGCGCCTGCAGAAATCTGAAATGGTGTCTTCTTTGCCTAAGCTTGAGGCACCTGTCAAGCATGTTTGTGAGGGCTGCATATTGGGTAAAATGCAGCGTGCTTCCTTTCCCAAAGATGGATCAGTGAGAGCTGAACGCAGATTGCAGCTTGTTCACAGTGATGTTTGTGGTCCCATGCAAACTCCATCATTTGGAAACTACCTTTACTTCGTGACTTTCATTGATGATTTTACCAGGCATGCATGGGTATATCCTTTGAAGGCAAAGTCCGAAGTGTTTTTGTGCTTCAAACAGTTTTTGGTTATGGCTGAAAATGTGTCAGAAAGTAAGATGGGCACCCTCCGTTCAGATCGAGGGGGGGAGTATATGTCTTCAGAATTTAATGCATTTCTGGCTGAGCGTGGGATAAAACACCAATGTACAGTGCCGTATACACCACAGCAAAATGGTGTGGCTGAGAGAAAAAACAGGTCTCTCATGGAAATGGCAAGATGTATGGTTAAGAGTCAAAGTCTACCACATGGTTTTTGGCTTGAGGCTGTCATGTGTGCCACTTATGTACTAAACAGGTGTCCCACCAAAGCATTACAGGTTGTCACTCCATATGAGGCTTGGCATAGCCGCAAGCCATCTGTTGGCCATTTACGTGTTTTTGGTTGCCTGGCATATGCATTAGTGCCTGTGCAACATCGCAGAAAATTGGATGACAAAGCTGTCAAATGTATTTTTGTTGGATATAGTGCTGAGAGCAAAGGCTATCGTTTGTATCATCCACAGACAAAGCGCATTTTGGTTAGCCGTGATGTTGTATTTGTGGAAGATGCAGTTCAGCCCTTGGTTTCATGTACTAAGGAGACAGATATCAGCTCACGTGATGTCTATGATACATTGTTGCCTCTTTTCAGTGGTGCACAGTCAAGTGCAATACCTCATGAGGCAGTTTTTCAGCCTATGCAGGTTTTAAATGATGGCACAGATCAGCCTATATCTGATGCAGATGTGCATGATGCACTTGAGGATGAGAGACAAGAGATTGAGGGCTCTAGGAACATGCCTAGATGGCTGGTGCAGACTTTGCGTGACAGCAAGTTGGATGCCCCTTTGTCTAGTCGCACTCGTTCTGGCTCTCATGGTGCCTCTTATGCGTCAGATTGTTATGCATTGGCTGTTTCTAGTATGTGCGATGAAAGTGAGCCTGTTTCATTTGATGAGGCACAAAGTTCAGAAAATTGGATGGCTGCTATGCAAGCAGAATACGATGCTATTATGAAGAATAGTACATGGTCTTTATGTGACTTGCCCCCTGGCAAGAAGGCCATTGGCACTAAGTGGGTATACAAATTGAAGCGTAAGCCTGATGGCACAGTGGATCGCCATAAGGCTAGGCTTGTTGCAAAAGGTTATGCTCAAGAGAAGGGCATTGATTTTGATGAGACTTTTGCTCCCACATGTCGTATGACCACTGTTCGTAGCATCTGTGCATTAGCAGCTCATAATGGTTGGAATGTACATCAGCTGGACATAAAGACTGCGTTCTTAAATGGAGATTTGCATGAGGAGGTGTATGTATCGCAGCCTCGTGGTTTTGTTCAAAGAGGGCAGGAAAACAAAGTGTGCAGGTTAAAAAAGGCTTTATATGGTTTAAAGCAAGCTCCACGAGCTTGGTATGAAAAAATACATGCATATTTGACTGCACATGGGTTTCAGAATAGTCCAACAGAAAGCACTTTGTATGTTAAACGTGTGGATGGTGTACATCTAATCATTGCTCTCTATGTCGATGACATGCTGCTCACAGGACCAAATGAGAGTCATATTGCTGATTTTAAGGCTGATTTGAATGCCTCTTTTGAGATGTCAGATTTGGGGCATTTGCATCATTATTTGGGGATACAATTTAAGCAGTGTGATGGAGGTATTGCTTTGTGTCAGACAAAGTATATTGAAACATTGTTGCGGAGATTTGGCCTTGAAGACTGCAAGCCTATTGCTACTCCAATGGAGACAGGTTTGAAGTTGAGTCTTCATGATGCTGGAGATCACTTTGATGTCACACTCTATCAGACAGCTGTTGGTTGCCTCATTTATGTATGCATTACGAGGCCAGACATTCAGTTTGCAGTCTCACAGGTGAGCAGATTTATGCATAGCCCAGGCATTAAGCATTGGCAGGCAGTGAAGCGTATCTTTCGCTATTTGAGTGGTACTCGGCATCTTGGGTTGTTTTATCCCAAGGGGGGATCATTGCCGCCAGATTTACATGTTTTTTCAGATTCTGACTGGGCTGGTTGTTATGACACACGCGTGTCCACGAGTGGTTTTTGCTTCATGCTTGGAAGCTCATGCATATCATGGTTGAGCAAGAAGCAGCCTACTGTGGCCACTTCTAGTTGTGAAGCTGAGTACAGGGCAGCTTTCACAGCTACGGTTGAGTGTGTGTGGCTCAGACGCCTTATGGCTTATTTGGGTGTTGGGCAGCCATCTGCCACCACCATCTTCACTGACAGTCAGAGCGCATTGGCAGTTGCGCGGAACCCAGTGTTCCATGCTCGTACGAAGCACATTGAGGTGCACTACCATTATGTCAGGGAGAGACTCTCTGCAGGTGAGATCAGTTTGGCTTATGTGCCAACACAGGATAACCTTGCAGACCTTTTCACAAAGGCTCTGCCTCGTGAGAAGTTCGAAGCTTTTCGCAAAGCTTTGGGCTTACTCCCTTTTGTGGATTCGTCCACATAGCTAGACACTTCCCTATACATGAGTGCTAGCTCTTGTTCACCGCATCACTCCAGGGGGGATTTGTTACCATATTATAGTAGTGATGTGTGTGAACACACTTAGGACCGCCGGGGCACTTTTTCCCTCACTAGGAGGTTTTTCCCCCGTGCATTGTATATACGCCCATTATCTTCTAGGGCTTGTAATCTTTCATTTTTGGCACTCATAATACACTACTGTGTTGTGCTCAAGCTTCCTCATCTTCTTGAAGTTGTGTGTGCATTCCTGCAATCCTAATTCCAACAAGACCTACCAAATATAGATCTTGTTTTGGGTAAACACTTAGCACAAGTGGCCATGGATCTACAGACATCTCAAGCTGTGCAAGAAAAAGGACGATAATTACAATGGGTAATGTAAATGGGCTTTACAAAAAGTAGTAGTGGGAAATTACAAAAATATCTGCGGGAAAATAATTAGGAAAAATTAAGTAGCCCGCCTTCTCTGCTTTAGCTTTACTTTGACTTCTTGCAAAGCTTCCGTCTGTTGACTTTCAAAACACTCTGGCGACCATCCTTAGGCGCCGTATTATTGGGCTTGTGATGAGGGTAAAAAGAAGAGAAGAAAATGGTGCTTGTAATCACCGGATCTGCACAAGGAAAAAACCGGATGGGAAAAAATGCCCTGGCTTATCGATCTTATTGCTTATGTACAATAGTAGAAGTTGGCCTTCAATGGGAATATCTTGGCCGCAGGAGGCTTGCCTGATCTCTTCTGTGGCCTCTTTCCAGTTTGTGAATATGATCGAGGCCTTGTCTGTAGCACTGGTAATCTCTTTCTTGTCTGGCATCTTCAAGCATATCCCTGAGGGGAGTCTAGAGCTGAAGTAGCATGGAGCCACTATGGAGGAGCTTCTAGGGTGCCATTCATGATTACTGCAGTTGAGTGTGTGTGTGTGTGTGTGTGGTAGTAGAGAATGAGAGAGAGAGAGTAATACTTGAGAGAAAAAGACACGCTACTTTTCATTAAAGAAATGAGCCTTTTAAATAGGCTTTTACAAAACAATTTTATTGGCTAGTTTATTAGCTAGAGTAGGTAGGATTGATGGAGTTGATTAAGGTGAGTGGTTGGGGAGGTTTCTCACATAAGAGGTAAGGAAAGGCTTACCCCAACAACCACCCCCTTAAGCCTTGACTTACCCTAGAGTGATACAAGGGTGCATCAAGCCTAGGATGCTTAGGCAAGGCACTAAGAGTATGCTCTAGGAAATGGGTGCATGGGCTCTAGATGAGTACAACATGAGGGTTACATATAGAGGTAACTAGTACATGTGTCTCAATCAGAGTCTGATGCATATGAGTGGGTCTTACCTCCAATCTAGATGGATTGGGGCAGTGTCTATCGCTCTTTAAGATATGTCATCATAATCATAGAAAGTAGGGGTGTTGTCTTCAATAAAATTTACCTTTACTTTGCCTTTGTCTTTGTCTTTGACCTCCTCTTTGTCCTTCATTGCCGCTTTGTCCTTGAAGTAGCATCTGTTGGGTGCATGTCCGGTCTTGCCACAGTGGGGAGAAGTCTTGATCTTGAAGCACTCTTGTGATTTGTGATTATCTTTGCCACACTGTGTGCATGAGGATTTAGTGAGAACATGGGATCCGTGTGATGTAGAAGCTTCACCATCATATTTATGTTTGTTGATCTTTTTGGATTCTTGTTGAATTGAATTCATGACTTCATCTAAGTTGGGTGCTGGTTCCTTTTCTTTTAAGATAGTGACAATTTGACTATAGTCTTTAGGCAATGCACTTAACAAAATAGCAACTTTATCTTCTTCTTCAACCTGTGCTTGAATGTAAGAAAGTTGGGTGATGATACTTTTTAACCTGTTGATTAGAGTAGATATGTCTTCATTATGTAGTAAGGTTAATTTGTAAAGTTCCATCTTTAGTCCGATTTTACTACGTTTACCCTTAGCCCCAAACATTTTCTCCAATATTTTCCAAGCTTGTCGGGAAGTGGATGCTTCATCAACATAGTGAATATAAGAATCATCAAGAGAGGTAATGATAATTCCTAGTGCTTGCTCATCTCTCTCTCTAGTGTGGGAAGTGGATGCTCTTGTGTGTGCTCCATCAGCTTCACCTTGTGCTTGTGGATTTACGACCCCCCATAGACCTTTCTTCATGAGGTAACCTTTCACCTTGGTTTGCCATGTGAAAGCCCTCGCCCTTAAACTTATCAGGATTTTCTTTCCCCATAGTGTGTGAAGAGGGTTCTTACTTGAAAGACTCCTACAAGCAGTGTATGCCTCTTTTACAATGAAGTGTCACAATACACATAGTTTTTGCATACACAATGAAATAGCCTCTTATGCCACTTAATAAAACATATCTTCAAAACATCTTTCATGAAAATTGCAGAGTTGTATCACCCCGAAGGATTCTTTTAGGATTCCTTGCACTATAGCATATATGGAAGTAAAAATAAGTAATCCAAAAGAGGTTATGGAAGCATGTGTATTCAATAAGCAAATTGTGGAATGAGATTCCCCCTTTTAAATTCCTTAATGAAAGAGTAAAGGTTAAGGGCTTAAGAGAAAATTAAAAGGTTGGAAACCTTGCAATAATGGCAGGAGATGAAAGAAAACAACTTTTGAAGAAAGCTGTTCAATAGTCATAGATTTGCAAAGCATGAAACAAAAGGTTTAAAAAACTTAATTAAAGAAAAAAAGGAGAAGCAAGTTATGGTGGGAAAGCTTGCTAGGCTGGAAATAAAAAAAATTAATTAAAATACCTAATTAGAAGGTAATGGAGATCTGCAGGCAGCGTGGAGAAGAAGAAGCAAATAGCGCGAACTGTAGATAGCAGCCGATTTTGAGGTCGCACCAGAAGCGGAAGTTGATCGCAGCAACAACAGGGCGCTCATTATTGGTAGCATGGGCGCTGACTTTCATGCTCTATACACTACACCCTCCATGGCCATAAGGGGTTCTTCACGCGTGCACTCCAGAGCTGAAAAACGGCACTAACCTAGTGTGGGGAGCTTGCACACGCAGAGTGGAGCTTGAGAGGAACTTTAGTTGCTCTGATACCAATTGAAGTAGCATGGAGCCGCTATGGAGGAGATGCTAGGGTGCCATTCATGACTGCTGCAAGCTGAGAGAGTGTGTGTGTGTGTGTGTGTGTGTGGTAGTAGAGAACGAGAGAGAGAGAGAGAGAGAGAGAGAGTAATACTTGAGAGAAAAAGACACGCTACTTTTCATTAAAGAAATGAGCCTTTTAAATAGGCCTTTACAAAACAATTTTATTGGCTAGTTTATTAGCTAGAGTAGGTAGGATTGATGGAGTTGATTAAGGTGAGAGACTAAGCTCCGCAAGCATGTCTTAACTTAGCCCTTGCTTCTTCCAAAAGTAGATTGGAAAAGTCTATCTGGCGCTTGGGAGGCTTAACTGCCGCAAGCATGCAATCTACGTAGCTTCTCTAATATGTACTTACTTACCAAGTCACTAATCATCTTCCACAGTAGATTGGCAAAATCTACTTGGTGCTTGAGAGATACATGTCTGTCGCAAGCATGATTCATTGTATGCACACACTTAAAAACTTATGAACATTAAAAAGGAATTTTAAAATCAAAAGAAACAAAATTTTGATCAAAATCTTTGTTCATACCTTTTCTTACCTTTAACATGAGTCATTGTAAGCATTTTCAAGGTTTACATTATCATTTAATTGGATGTCTTGCATCCACCTTGCATCTTCAAAAGGATAATTCTTAAACTTAACAAGATATCATCGGATAATCTTACCACTTCGTAAAACCTTGTCCTCATGTCATAGAATACTTTGGGGCTGCAAGATCTCTTCTTGACCTTCAAACTCTGTGGCTCTTCTATGACTGGTTCTTTGGGTGGCTCACCCTTATAAGGCTTCAATAGGCTCACATGAAAAGCATTGTGAATAATCCATGTGCTAGGTAGCCTTAACTTATAAGCCGATTCATTGATTGGCTTAAGAACTTGAAATGGGCCATAATACCTTTTTCCTAGTTTAGCATAGTATTTCTAGTGGCCTATTGGGCGTCCTTGTTTTCCCTTGCCCATTGTATGACTTAGGCGTGCTTTGGGAAATTTAAGCAATACCCAATCATTTTCTTTGAAGGTCAAGGCCTGTCTATGCTTATCAGCAGCAGTCGTTTGCTTCCTTTGTGCGATGAATATAGTTTTCTTAATCTTATTAAAAGATTCCTTGGGGTCTCTACTATACTCACAGCAGCAGCAAAGATTTTCCCAAGTGGCTTAACTATCAATGGGAGCTTGGGTCTTCCTTCAATGACTTCGAAGGGTAGAGGTATGGACAGTGTTATTGTACACATACTCTACCAATGGTAAATACTTTTTCAATGGTAAATACTTTTTCCATTGATCTCTTTGATCTACTTCCGTAACATAGGCTTTGAGTAGATCAATAATGGTTAAGTTTGCTATTTCACTTTGGCCATCCGATTGTGGATGATAGGCTGAAGAGAAATTTAGATTAGTACCCAAATTCTTAAAGAGACCTTTCCAAAAATTACTCGTCATTCTTGGATCTCTATCGGACACTATGGATGTTGGTAAGCCATGGTACTTAAAGACTTGTGAAATGAAGAGGGTTGCCATATGATGTGACTTAACAGTCTTTTTAACTGGTATAAAATGTGCTTGTTTGCTAAACCAGTCTACTATCGTCCATATGCCCGTATTCCCATGTATAAACTTTGGTAATCCAAAGATGAAATCCATGGATATACTCTCCCATGGGGAATCACGAATAGGTAATGGCTGAAGCAAGTCAGGCTACTTCCCTCTATCATACTTTGTCTTTTGACATACAATGTATTTGGCAACATAGTCATGTATGTTTGCCTTCATTGTTGGCCAATAAAAGTACATCTCTACTCCCTTGAGAGTAGCTTGAATCCCTATATGTCCCGCATAAGGGGAAACATGAGATTCATACAAAATTTTTCACGCAAGTTATGTGTAACACATAACCTATTGCCATAGAGAAGATAACCATCTTGCACATTGTATGGTTCCTGTTTCTTCCCTAGTGCAATAGCCGACATTACGTCCTTGAAATTTGGATTCGTAGCATACTCATCTATCATGGAAGATGATCATTGTGAGTAGCTATTGATATAACATTCACCTTTGGCCTACATGAAAGAGCATCGGCCACTTGATTGTGCTTACTAGCTATGTGAGCAATGTGAAAATTAAATTGTGAAAGAAAATTTGCCCACCTCATTTGCTTGTCACTCAATTTAGTTTGCGTCCTAAAGTACTTAAGACTTTGATGATTTGTACACAAAATGAATGGAGTGCCTAGGAGATAATGCTTTCATGTATCTAAGGCATGCAAGATAGCTAATAGCTCTTTTTCATATATGCCTAGGTTCTTTTCTTGTTCATTTAGTCTCCTACTTTCATATGCTATGGCATGCCCTTCTTGAAGCAACACGGCTCCAAGGCAATGGCCACAAGCATCACATTGGACTTCAAAAGGTTTTGAGAGATCCAAGAATATTAATATGGGTTGAGAGATAAGCTTTGCTTTAAGCTTTTCAAAAGATTCATTCTCTTTATTAGTCCATACATATTTAACGTTCTTTGTAGTTAAATCATGCAATGGTCCTGCTATGAATGAGAATTTTTCTATGAAGCGTCTATAGTATGCACACATACTATAGACGCTTCTTAATTCATGTATATTTATTGGTATAAGCCATCCATTTATTACCTCTAACTTTTCAGGGTCCATTCGGATCCCTGCTTGTGAGATAATATGACCTAAATATTGAATCTTTTTTAAGAAAAAATCACTTTTCTTTTGATTAATGTAAAGCTTATTGTCTCTCAAAACTTGAAATATTACCTTTAAATGTTGCTTGTGTTCTTGTATAGACTTGGAGTAGATGATAATATTGTCAAAGAACACCCCCGTGAAGCTTTGATGAGGTCTAAAGAGCTTCTCCATCATGCGATTAAATGTGGCTGGCGCATTAGTAAGGCCAAAAGGCATTACTAGATTTTCGTATACGCCAAACATGGTACGAAAGGCCATCTTTGGAATATCTTCATGCACAATTCTTATTTGGTGATAACCACTCTTAAGATCTATTCTACTAAAGTAGGTAGATTTTTGTAGCTTATCAAATAGATCCTCTATCTTGGGAACATGAAATCTATTCTTTATGGTTATCCTATTAAGTGCACGATAATCTACACACATTCTATGAGTACCATCTTTCTTTTGTACTAATAGAACGGGTGAACAAAATGGAGATGAAATCGACCTTACCATTCCTTTTTCCACTAGTTCATTCACTTGCCTCATAATCTCCTCTTGTTGTGCTTGTGAACCTCTATAAGGAGGTTTATTAGGAGGTGAACTACCAGGAATAAGTTCTATGGTATGATCATCTTGTCCCCTTTTGGGAGGTAACTCCCTAGGAATATCATCCATGAATACCTCTTGAAACTCATTTAAGAAATCAGACAATATGTGCATTAGTGTGTGCATACACACTAATTAATGCTTGCACACACTAATGCTTCCATTAGTGTGTGCATGCACACTAACTAATGCACACACTAATGCTTCCATTAGTGTGTGCATGCACACATACACACACTAATGCATGCATTAGTGTGTGTGTGTGTGTGCATTAGCCTGTGTATACACAATAAAATGCACACATATACACACACTAGTGCATGCATAATTATGTGTGTGTGTGTGTGTATAAGTGTGTGCATAAGCACACTAATTATGATTCTATTAGTGTGTGCATGTGCGTGCGCGCGCGCACACACACACACACACACACACACACACACACACACACTAATGCATGCATTATTGTCTGTGTGTGTGCATTAGTGTGTGCATACACACTAATGCACACACATACACACACTAATGCATGCATAATTATGTGTGTGTGCGCATTAGTGTGTGCATACACACACTAAATATGCTTCTATTAGTGTGTGCATGCACACGCGCACACACACACACACACACACACACTCTCTCTCTCTCTCTCTAATGCATGCATTAGTGTGTGCGCGCGCATTAGTATGTGCATAAACAGTAATGCACATTAATTAGTGTGCATAAACAGTAATGCACACTAATTAATGTGTGCACATGTGTAAGTGTGTGTGTGTATTAGTGTGTGCACACACACTAATGCACACACACGCACGCACTAATGCTTCCATTAGTGTGTGCATGCACACATACACACACTAATGCATGCATTAGTGTGTGCATACACACTAATGCACACACATACACACACTAATTCATGCATAAGTGTGTGTGTGTGCGTGCATTAGTGTGTGCATGCACACACTCTAATGCACACTAATTAATGTGTGCACATTTGTGTGTGCGCGCGCATTAGTGGTTGCATACACACACACACACACACACACAAATGTTTCCATTAGTGTGTGCATGCAAACATACACACACTAATACATGCATTAGTGTGTGTGTGCGCGCACATTAGTGTGTGCATACACACTAATGCACACACATACACACACTAATGCATGCATAAGTGTGTGCATGCACACTAATTATGCTTCTATTAGTTTGTGCATGCACACACTAATGCATGCATCAGTGTGTGTATGTGCACATTAGTGTGTTCATACACACTAATGCACACACTAATTAATGTGTGCACATGTGTGTGTGCGTGTGCACATGTGTGTGTGCACATGTGTGTGTGCGTGTGTGCGCGCGCATTAGTTTGTGCACACACACTAATTAATGTGTGTGTGTGTGTGTGTGCATTAGTGTGTGCATACACACTAATGCACACACACACACACACACACCAATGCTTCCATTAGTGTGTGCATGCACACATACACACACTAATGCATGCATTAGTGTGTGCATACACACTAATGCTCACACATGCTCATTAATTAATGGAAGCAGTAGTGTGTATGTGTCAACATTAGTGTGTGTATACACACTAATGCACACACACACACACACACACACACTCATGCATGCATTAGTGTGTGTATGTGCACATTAGTGTGTGCATACACACTAAGGCACGCACATTCACACACTAATAAATGCATTAGTGTGTGTGTGTGTGTGTAGTAGTGTGTTTGCACACACTAATGTGCACATACACACACTCATGCATGCATTAGTGTGTGTATGTGCACATCAGTGTGTGCATACACACTAATGCACGCACATTCACACACTAATAAATGCATTAGTGTGTGTGTGTGTAGTAGTGTGTTTGCACACACTAATGCGCACATACTTGAGGGGGGCTCAGGCACATTCCTCCATTGGGTTGTGTCCACTCTCCTTCCCGTCAAATTGCATCTTCAAGCACCGCTAGACGACCTTCCACGTCAACCATGCGCACATACGTGCACACACACTCTCCCTAGCTCAATCAATTGTAGACTCACACACACATATGGTTTGTTTAGCAAGACACATATGCTTCCTTTATAAATAGAGACATAGATTTATACGATTTCAAGACATAGGATTCCCTGAAACATAGAATCCTATATTTTGGGAATCCTATGTTTTTTAAAATACTAGATTTAATAAAAATAGGCACTTATTTTAATTATTTATATATTTAATAAAATTACACATTTATACTTAGGTATGGCTTCTTCTTCCCATCCTCGCATGGTCGAGCAATTTATTTTAAGCGAACTCTTTTATGAGGATGCGTGTGCGGCCTACCACGCGCAGTTCCTTCCAAGGCAATCATCCAAGCGGCTGGTCTTAGACATCTCCACCGACCCAGATGTCGAGTGCGCCTTGCGTGCTTCGAGGAGTTTTACCAAAGCCAGGCGAGCCGGTTCGGGTGCTACATGCCTGTGCAGCTACAGTCACTTGGCGTCTCCCCCCTCGGCACTCCCTACCGCAACACTCCTTACGACGGCACTCCTTACGTCCAGAGCCTCAGACCCCGATCGCCGCACCTTTGATAGTACCCTCGCAATGACCCTCTCCTTACTAGTTGCAATTTTGTATGCTCATCTCTTCGACTTACCCATCTCCCAACAGGCATGGCGACACATTGGGGGGGCGCACGCATTTCTTGGGCGGCTCAGGTGACGTGTCGAGGAGTGGAGAGGGCTCCCGTAGTAGCGGTGGTGGCGGTTGTTGCTTTGGTGGGGGGGCATGGACTCCCCACCACAGTTTTACTGCTTCCCGGCCTCCCCACCAATTTCATATATATAATATATAATATATATATTATATATTATATATTATATATAATATATAATATATATATATTATATATATATCTTTTATATATATATATATTATATATATGTATATATATATATATATATTAAATATTATATAATATATGAGAGAGAGAGAGAGAGAGAGAGAGAGAGAGAGAGAGAGAGAGAGAGAGAGAGAGAGAGAGAAGGGAGGGGGGGCAGCGATATCGCTGCCCCCCCTCCCTCTCTCTCTCTCTCTCTCTCTCTCTGTGAGAGAGAGAGAGAGAGAGAGAGAGAGAGAGAGAGAGAGAGAGAGAGAGAGAGAGAGAGAGAAGGGAGGGGGGGCAATGATATCGCTCTCTCTCTCTCTCTCTCTCTCTGTGCAAGAGAGAGAGAGAGAGAGAGAGAGAGAGAGAGAGAGAGAGAGAGAGAGAGGCGGGGCAGCGATATCGCTACCCTCTCTCTCTCTCTCTCTCTCTGTGCGCAACACAGAGAGAGAGAGAGAGAGAGAGAGAGAGAGAGAGAGAGAGAGAGAGAGAAGAGGGAGTGAGAGAGAGAGAGAAGGGAGGGGGGCAGCGATATCGCTGCCCCCCCTCCCTTCTCTCTCTCTCTCTCTCTCTCTGCGCAAGAGAGAGAGAGAGAGAGAGAGAGAGAGAGAGAGAGAGAGAGAGAGAGAGGGACTGAGAGAGAAGGGAGGGGGGCAGCGATATCGCTGCCCCCCTCCCTTCTCTCTATCTATCTCTGTTGCGCAGAGAGAGAGAGAGAGAGAGAGAGAGAGAGAGAGAGAGAGAGAGAGAGAGAGAGAGAGAAGGGAGGGGGGGCAGCGATATCGCTGCCCCCCCTCCCTTCTCTCTCTCTCTCTCTATCTATCTATCTCTGCACAGAGAGAGAGAGAGAGAGGGCAGCAATATCCCTGCCCCCTCTCGCTCTCTCTCTCTCTCTCTCTATATATATATATAATGATATATATATATATAATATTATATTATATAAAATTTATAATAATATATATTATAATATATTATACATAATACTATATATTATAGTATCTAGTATATATATATATAATATAATATATGTTACATTTTATATAATATTTAATATATATATATATAATATATATATTATAAAATATATATATAATATATTCTATATATATATCATATATATATTAGATATTATATATATATATAATATATAATATTATATAATATATAATATATAACATATATATAATATATATTTAAATATATATATTATATATTATATATAAGGGAGAGACAGAGAGAGAGGAGATCAAAGTGACTCAGGAGGGGGAGTCAAGAGAGGGTAGGTGGAGGGGAAGAGAGAGGGGGAAGAAAGAGGAGAAGTGAGAGGAAAGTAAGAGAGAGATGTGGATACACACAGAGAGGGGAGGGGTAGAGTGGGGATAAAGAGAGAGGGGGGAGGTGTGGGGACGGTGGGGGGAGGAGGTACTTGCTTGTGCTTTTTTTTAGGCAAGTAGGAGAGAGAGAGAGAGAGAGAGAGAGAGAGAGAGAGAGAGAGAGAGAGAGAGAGAGAGAGAGAGAGAGAGAGAGAGAGAGAGAGGAGAGAGAAGAGAGAGAGAGAGAGAGAGAGAGGGGGTTAGGATGGATTGAGATAGATTTAGAGAGACGAGGGTGAGAGGCAGTGAGAGAGAGGGGGAGGGGTGTGGGGGTCGTTGTGGAGGAGTGGGAAGGTCAAGGGAGGTTGGAGAGGAGTGTACTAGTCGTGGAGTTGATGGTCATGGTAAGAGGAGAAGGGAGGTTGGGGGAGGAGGAGAGGTGGTGGTGGAGAGGGTGGTGGTGCATGGGGGATGTTGAGGAGATGGTGGGGCGGCAGTGGAGAGAGAGAGAGAGAGAGAGAGAGAGAGAGAGAGAGAGAGGGACCAAGTGACTCAGGAGGGGGAGTCAAGAGAGGGTAGGTGGAGGGGAAGAGAGAGGGGAAGAAAGAGGGAGAAGTGAGAGGAAAGTAAGAGAGAGATGTGGATACACACAGAGAGGAAAGTAAGAGAGAGATGTGGATACACACAGAGAGGGGAGGGGTAGAGGGGATAAAGAGAGAGGGGGGAGGTTGTGTGGACGGTGGGGGAGGAGGTACTTGCTTGTTCTTTTTAGGCAAGTAGGAGAGAGAGAGAGAAGAGAGAGAGAGAGAGAGAGAGAGAGAGAGAGAGAGAGAGAGAGAGAGAGAGAGAGAAGAGAGAGAGAGAGAGAGAGAGGGGGGGGGGTTTAGGATGGATTGAGATATATTTAGAGAGACGAGGGTGAGAGGCAGTGAGAGAGAGGGGGAGGGTGTGGGGGTCGTTGTGGAGGGAGTGGGAAGGTCGAGGGAGGTTGGAGAGGAGGTGTACTAGTGGTGGAGTCGATGGTCGTGGTAACGAGGAGAAGGGAGGTTGGGGGAGCAGGAGAGGTGGTGGTGGAGAGGGTGGTGGTGCATGGGGGGATGTTGGAGGAGATGGTGGGGCGATGGTGGAGGGAGAGGTGGTGCAAAGTGGGGGAAAAAAGCTCGCTCAAAAAAAGAAAAAAGCTTGCTTCGGCAAGCTCGCTCCAAAACCACACCCGATGGACAACAACAAGCATTAGAATGAAAGAATGTTACATAACACGCGCGCAATGAGGGTCGCAAGAATCACCTTCTTCTCTTGAGTAGAGCTCCTCTAAAACTAGCTTAAGTGAGTTATCAATAACATCCTTAAAAACCCTTAGCTATTCACTATATCAATGAGTGGCTCCTAGTGGGTTTTTAAGTGGGGAGACGAAGCTCGTATTTTACAAGTTGGAAGCCCAATGCCCATGGCCATCCACTCTATGTCATGGACCTGGTTGGGGTGATAGTTGTGGTTGGGGTCATTGATGGCCTTGCTTGCTGACCGCCGAGTACTTGATTTTTTGTTCTTTAAGAAGAGCTTGAAATGCTCTTCTAGCCACTGGCACGAGTAATTGTGCCCCAGCGGATTTGGGTAACGGATTTTGAAGGATGCGTCGATGTAGTCGAGGTTGCCTATATCTTGCTCCCTGAACTTGATAAAGCAATTCTGATACGTCGAAGGTATCAGATTGTTCAGGTGGGTCCTGAACACCCTCCTAGCCTGGGTCCCGAGGTCTACCTCCCCTCCTTTGTAAACCCTGTAGTAATACCCTTGTGCATCTAGTTGAGGACGATCATGATCCTCGTCCTCGGTCGGGGGCAGAAGTGGTGGTGAGGTCCGAAGCAGTGAAATTGGTGGGGAGGTCAGAAGCAGTTAAACTGGTGGGGAGTCCATGGCCCCCCCACCAAAGCAACAACCGCCACCACCACTACTACAGGAGCCCTATCCACTCCTTGACACTTCACCTGAGCCACCCAAGAAACGCGTGCACCCCCCCAATGTGTCGCCATGCCTGCTAGGAGATGGGTAAGTCGAAGAGATGAGCATACAAAATTGCAACTAGTAAGGAGAGGGTCATTGCGAGGGTACTATCAAAGGTGGGGCGATCGGGGTCTGAGGCTCTCGATATGTAAGGAGTGCCGTCGTAAGGAGTGTTGCCGTAGGGAGTGCCGAGGGGGGAGATGCCAAGTGATTGTAGCTGCGCAGGCATGTAGCGCCTGAACCGGCTCACCTAGCTTTGGTAAAACTCCTCCCAAGCATGCAAGGCGCGCTCGACATCTGGGTCGGTGGAGATGTCTTAAGACTAGCCGCTTGGATGATTGCCTTGGAAGGAACTGCGCGTGGTAGGCTGCACACGCATCCTCATAAGAGAGTTCGCTTAAAATAAATTGCTCGACCATGCGAGGATGGGAAGAAGAAGCCATACCTAAGTATAAATGTGATTAAATATATAAATAATTAAAATAAGTTCCTATTTTTATTAAATCTAGTATTTTAAAAAACATAGGATTCCCAAAATATAGGATTCTATGTTTCAGGGAATCCTATGTCTTGAAATCGTATAAATCTATGTCTCTATTTATAAAGGAAGCATATGTGTCTTGCTAAACAAACCATATGTGTGTGTGAGTCTACAATTGATTGAGCCAGGGAGAGTGTGTGTGCACGTATGTGCGCATGGTTGACGTGGAAGGTCATCTAGCGGTGCTTGAAGATGCAATTTGACGGGAAGCAGAGTGGACACAACCCAATGGAGGAATGTGCCTGAGCCCCCCCTCAAGTATGTGCACATTAGTGTGTGCAAACACACTACTACTACACACACACACACACTAATGCATTTATTAGTGTGTGTGCACGTATGTGCGCATGGTTGACGTGGAAGGTCATCTAGCGGTGCTTGAAGATGCAATTTGACGGGAAGCAGAGTGGACACAACCCAATGGAGGAATGTGCCTGAGTCCCCCCTCAAGTATGTGCACATTAGTGTGTGCAAACACACTACTACACACACACACACACACACACACACACTAATGCATTTATTAGTGTGTGAATGTGCGTGCATTAGTGTCTATGCACACACTAATGTGCACATACACACACTAATGCATGCATGAGTGTGTGTGTGTGTGTGTGTGTGCATTAGTGTGTATACACACACTAATGGAAGCATTAGTGTGTGTGTGCATTAGTGTGTATGCACACGCTAATGTTGACACACACACACACTAATGCTTCCATTAATGAGCATGTGTGAGCATTAGTGTGTATGCACACACTAATGCATGCATTAGTGTGTGTATGTGTGCATGCACACACTAATGGAAGAATTGGTGTGTGTGTGTGTGTGTGTGTGTGTGTGCATTAGTGTGTATGCACACACTAATGCACACTGTATGCACACACTAATGCACACACACACGCACACATTAATTAGTGTGTATGCACAAACTAATGTGCACACACACACACACATGTGCACACATTAATTAGTGTGTGCATTAGTGTGTATGAACACACTAATGCACACATACACACACTGATGCATGCATTAGTGTGTGCATGCACAAACTAATAGAAGCATAATTAGTGTGCATGCACACACTAATGCGCGCGCACACACTTATGCATGCATTGGTGTGTGTATGTGTGTGCATTAGTGTGTATGCACACACTAATGCGCGCACACACACACTAATGCATGTATTAGTGTGTGTATGTCTGCATGCACTTACTAATGGAAACATGTGTGTGTGCATTAGTGTGTATGCAACCACTAATGCGCGCGCACACACACACATGTGCACACATTAATTACTGTGCATTAGTGTGTATGCAACCACTAATGCGCACGCACACACACACATGTGCACACATTAGGTGCATTAGTGTGTATGCACACACTAATGCATGCATAAGTGTGTGTGCGTGTGTGCATGCACACACTAATAGAAGCATAATTAGTGTGTGCATGCACACACTAATGCGCGCACACACACACACACTTATGCATGAATTAGTGTGTGTATGTGTGCATGCACACACTTATGGAAGCATTAGTGTGTGCGTGTGTGTGCATTAGTGTGTATGCACACACTAATACACACACACACACACACACATGTGCACACATTAATTAGTGTGCATTACTGTTTATGCACATACTAATGCGTGCACACACACACTAATGCATGCATTAGTGTGTGTGTGTGTGTGTGTGCGTGTGCATGCACGTATGCACACACTAATGCGCACACACACATAATTATGCATGCATTAGTGTGTGTATGTGTGTGCATTAATGTGTATGCACACACTAATGCACACACACACATAATAATGCATGCATTAGTGTGTGTGTGCGCGCTCGCGCACATGCACACACTAATAGAAGCATAATTAGTGTGCTTATGCACACACTAATACACACACACATAATTATGCATGCATTAGTGTGTGTATATGTGTGCATTATTGTGTATGCACAGGCTAATGCACACACACACACACTAATGCATGCATTAGTGTGTGTATGTGTGCATGCACCAACTAATGGAAGCATTAGTGTGTGCTTTAATTAGTGTTTATGCACATATTGTCTAATTTCTTAAATGAGTTTCAAGATGTATTCATGGATGATATTCCTAGGGAGTTACCTCCCAAAAGGGGACAAGATAATCATACCATAGAACTTATTCCTAGTAGTTCAAACTTCACTTCCTAATAAACCTCCTTATAGAGGTTCACAAGCACAACAAGAGGAGATTATGAGAGGCAAGTGAATGAACTAGTGGAAAAAGGAATGGTAAGGTCGATTTCATCTCCATTTTGTTCACCCGTTCTATTAGTACAAAAGAAAGATGGTACTCATAGAATGTGTGTAGATTATCGTGCACTTAATAGGATAACCATAAAGAATAGATTTCACCCAAGATAGGGGATCTATTTGATAAGCTACCAAAATCTACCTACTTTAGTCTTAAGTACTTTATGACGCAAACTAAATTGAGTGACAAGCAAATGAGGTGGGCAAATTTTCTTTCACAATTTAATTTTCACATTGCTCACATAGCTAGTAAGCACAATCAAGTGGCCGATGCTCTTTCATGTAGGCCAAAGGTGAATGTTATATCAATAGCTACTCACAATGATCATCTTCCATGATAGATGAGTATGCTACGAATCCAAATTTCAAGGACGTAATGTCGGCTATTGCACTAGATAAGAAACAGGAACCATACAATGTGCAAGATGGTTATCTTCTCTATGGCAATAGGTTATGTGTTACACATAGCTTGCGTGAAAATTTTTGTATGAATCTCATGTTTCCCCTTATGCGGGACATAGAGGGATTCAAGCTACTCTCAAGGGAGTAGACATGTACTTTTATTGGCCAACAATGAAGGCAAACATACATGACTATGTTGCCAAATGCATTGTATGTCAAAAGACAAAGTATGATAGAGGGAAGTAGCCTGGCTTGCTTCAGCCATTACCTATTCTTGATTCCCCATGGGAGAGTATATCCATGGATTTCATCTTTGGACTACCAAAGTTTATACATGGGAATACGAGCATATGGACGATAGTAGACCGGTTTAGCAAACAAGCACATTTTATACCAGTTAAAAAGACTATTAAGTCACATCATATGGCAACCCTCTTCATTTCACAAGTCTTTAAGTACCATGGCTTACCAACATCCATAGTGTTCGATAGAGATCCAAGAATGACGAGTAATTTTTGGAAAGGTCTCTTTAAGAATTTGGGTACTAAGCTAAATTTCTCTTCGACCTATCATCCACAATCGGATGGCCAAAGTGAAATAGCAAACTTAACCATTATTGATCTACTCAAAGCTTATGTTACGGAAGTAGATCAAAGAGATCAATGGAAAAAGTATTTACCATTGGTAGAGTATGCATACAATAACACTATCCATACCTCTACCCTTCGAAGTCATTGAAGGAAGACTCAAGCTCCCATTGATAGTTAAGCCACTTGGGAAAATCTTTGCTGCCGTTGAGTATAGTAGAGACCCCAAGGAATCTTTTAATAAGATTAAGAAAACTATATTCATCGCACAAAGGAAGTAAACGACTACTGTTGATAAGCATAGACGGGCCTTGACCTTCAAAGAAAATGATTGGGTATTGCTTAAATTTCCCAAAGCACGCCTAAGTCATACAATGGGCAAGGGAAAACAAGGACACCCAATAGGCCACCAGAAATACTATGCTAAACTAGGAAAAAGGTATTATGGCCCATTTCAAGTTCTTAAGCCAATCAATGAATCGGCTTATAAGTTAAGGCTACCTAACACATGGATTATTCACAATGCTTTTCATGTGAGCCTATTGAAGCCTTATAAGGGTGAGCCACCCAAAGAACCAGTCATAGAAGAGCCACCAGAGTTTGAAGGTCAAGAAGAGATCTTGCAGCCCAAAAGTATTCTATGACATGAGGACAAGGTTTTACGAAGTGGTAAGATTATCCGATGATATCTTGTTAAGTTTAAGAATTATCCTTTTGAAGATGCAAGGTGGATGCAAGACATCCAATTAAATGATAATGTAAACCTTGAAAATGCTTACAATGACTCATGTTAAAGGTAAGAAAAAGGTATGAACAAAGATTTTGATAAAAAAATTTGTTTCTTTTGATTTTAAAATTCCTTTTTAATGTTCATAAGTTTTTAAGTGTGTGCATACAATGAATCATGCTTGCGGCGGGCAGACATGTACCTCTCAAGCACCAAGTAGATTTTGCCAATCTACTGTGGAAGATGATTAGTGACTTGGTAAGTAAGTACATATTAGAGTAGCTAGGTAGATTGCATGCTTGTGGCAGTTAAGCCTCCCAAGCGCCAGATAGACTTTTCCAATCTACTTTGGAAAACGCAAGGGCTAAGTTAAGACATGCCTGTGGAGCTTAGTCTCTCACCTTAATCAACTCCATCAATACTACCTACTCTAGCTAATAAACTAGCCAATAAAATTGTTTTGTAAAAGCCTATTTAAAAGGCTCATTTCTTTAATGAAAAGTAGCGTGTCTTTTTCTCTCAAGTATTACTCTCTCTCTCTCTCTCATTCTCTACCACTGCACACACACACACACACACACACACACTCAGCTGTGCAGCAGTCATGAATGGCACCCTAGCATCTCCTCCATAGTGGCTCCATGCTACTTCAATTGGTATCAGAGCAACTAAAGTTCCTCTCAAGCTCCACTCTGCGTGTGCAAGCTCCCCACACTAGGTTAGTGCCGTTTTTCAACGCTATAGCACACGCATGAAGAGCCCCTTATGGCCATGGAGGGTGTAGTGTATAGAGCATGAAAGTCAGTGCTCATGCTACCAATAATGAGCGGCCTGCTGCTACGATCAACTTCCGCTTCTGGTGCGACCTCAAAATCGACTGCTACAGTCCGCGCTATTTGCACGCTGCTTGCAGATCTCCACCATTACCTTCTAATTAGGTATTTTAATTAATTTTTTTTTAAATTTCCAGCCTAGCAAGCTTTCCCACCATAACTTGGTTCTCCTTTTTTTCTGTTTGATTAAGTTTTTCAAACCTTTTGTTTCATGCTTTGCAAATCTATGACTATTGCACAGCTTTCTTCAAAAGTTGTTTTCTTTCATCTCCTGCCATTATTGCAAGGTTTCCAACCTTTTAATTTTCTCTTAAGCCCTTAACCTTTACTCTTTCATTAAGGAATTTAAAAGGGGGAATCTCATTCCACAATTTGCTTATTGAATACACATGCTTCCATAACCTCTTTTGGATTACTTATTTTTACTTCCATATATGCGATAGTGCAAGGAATCCTAAAAGAATCCTTCGAGGTGATACAACTCTGCAATTTTCATGAAAGATGTTTTGAAGATATGTTTTATCAAGTGGCATAAGAGGCTATTTCATTGTGTATGCAAAAACTAGCATTTGCTGTGTATTGTGACACTTCATTGTTGTAGGAGTCCTACAAGTAAGAAACCTCTTCACACACTATGGGGAAAGAAAATCCTGATAAGTTTAAGGGCGAGGGCTTTCACACTTGGCAAACCAAGGTGAAAGGTTACCTCATGAAGAAAGGTCCATGGGGGTTCGTAAATCCACAAGCACAAGGTGAAGTTGATGGAGCACACACAAGAGCATCCACTTCCCACACTAGAGAGAGAGATGAGCAAGCACTAGGAATTATCATTACCTCTCTTGATGATTCTTATATTCACTATGTTGTCTACTCTAATCAACAGGTTAAAAAGTATCATCACCCAACTTTCTTACATTCAAGCACAGGTTGAAGAAGATGATAAAGTTGCTATTTTGTTAAGTGCACTGCCTGAAGACTATAGTCAAATTCTCACTATCTTAAAAGAAAAGGAACGAGCACCCAACTTAGATGAAGTCATAAATTCAATTCAAGAAGAATCCAAAAAGACCAACAAACATAAATATGATGGTGAAGCTTCTACATCACATGGAGCCCATGTTCTCACTAAATCCTTATGCACACAGTGCGGCAAAGATAATCACAAATCACAAGAGTGCTTCAAGATCAAGACTTGTCCCCACTGTGGCAAGACCGGACATGCACCCACCAACAGATGCTACTTCAAGGACAAAGCGATGAAGGACAAAGAGGAGGTCAAAGACAAAGACAAAGGCAAAGGAAAGGTAAATTTTATTGAAGACAACACCCCTACTTTCTATGATTATGATGATGACATATATTAAAGAGTGATAGACATTGCCCCAATCCATCTAGATTGGAGGTAAGACCCACTCATATGCATCAGACTCCGATTGAGACGCACATGTACTAGTTACCTCTATATGTAACCCTCATGTTGTACTCATCTAGAGCCCATGCACCCATTTCCTAGAGCATACTCTTAGTGCCTTGCCTAAGCATCCATTGATGCACCCTTGTATCACTCTAGGGTAAGTCAAGGCTTAAGGGGGTGGTTGTTGGGGTAAGCCTTTCCTTACCTCTTATGTGAGAAACCTCCCCAACCACTCACCTTAATCAAATCCATCAATCCTACCTACTCTAGCTAATAAACTAGCCAATAAAATTGTTTTGTAAAAGCCTATTTAAAAGGCTCATTTCTTTAATGAAAAGTAGCGTGTCTTTTTCTCTCAAGTATTACTCTCTCTCTCTCTCATTCTCTACTACCACACACACACACACACACACACACACACACACACACACACACACACACACACACACACACACACACACACACACACACACACACACACACACACACTCAGCTCTACAACAATCATGAATGGCACCCTAGCATCTCCTCCATAGCGGCTCCATGCTACTTCAGCTCTAGACTCCCCTCAGGGATATGCTTGAAGATGCCAGACAAGAAAGAGATTACCAGTGCTACAGACAGGGCCTCGATCATATTCACAAACTGGAAAGAGGCCACAGAAGAGATCAGGCAAGCCTCCTGCGGCCAAGATATTCCCATTGAAGGCCAACTTCTACTATTGTACATAAGCAATAAGATCGATAAGCCAGGGCAATTTTTCCCATCGGGTTTTTCCCCTTGTGGTGATTACAAGCACCATTTTCTTCTCTTCTTTTTACCCTCATCACAAGCCCAATAATACAGCGCCTAGGGATGGTCACCAGAGTGTTTTGAAAGTCAATAGACGGAAGCTGTTGCAAGAAGTCAAAGTAAAGCTAAAGCAGAGAAGGCGGGCTACTTAATTTTTCCTAATTATTTTCTCGCAGATATTTTTGTAATTTCCCACAACTACTTTTTGTAAAGCCCATTTACATTACCCATTGTAATTATTGTCCTATTGTGATCGGGGCCATGGGCTTCCACTTTGTAAATCAAGAGCTTCATCCACCTAATTAAAAAACCCACTAGAGTCAATAGTGACTAGCTAAGAGTTTTAAGGGATGTTTTGGATAAGTCACTTAAGCTAGTTTTAGAGGAGCTCTACTCAAGAGAAGAAGGTGATTCTTGCGGCGCTCACTATGGGAGTACTATGTAATATTTCCCCATTCTAATGCAAGGCAAGGCTTTCCCTATTGCTATTGTCCATTGTTCAAGCTTCTTTTCATTGATTTTGGTTGAGAAATGGTGATTTAAGCTTGTGTGTGCTCTAGGTAAAAGAGTGTGTAATGTGGTGATTAATCTTTGATTAAGATTGTCTTCATTGTGTTTAAGTCATTGAATGGTATTTTTTTAGCTTGCTAAAGAGTGTGGCAGTAAAGGATTGATGGGACACACCCTATTTGCCTCTATGTCAAAGTGTGTGTGAAGCTCCATAATCACCATTAGTGGTTTCTTAGTGCCAATGTATGTTCCCGTGAGCCACTACACATTGACTATTGCATGCTTTAATCGATTGGTTAATCATTAGGTGTTGCCTCTTTGCTTGAGTGTGTGTGTGTATGCATGATGCAAGAAGTAGTCCACTTCTCTAGGTACAAGTGATTGCCGTGAGCTCAACACACTCACGTAGCCTCCATGCACTAATCGGGTCCCTCCCTAGCATTGATAATTATGTTAGTGCTCAAAAGCCATACTAGGACGTCCATCGCGCGATGGCCCGCTAACATCTTGTGTCTTCTTTTCTTTTTATGATGTAAAAAGGTTGAATAAAGTTTTATTTTAAAAAAGAATATGCTTGTCATGTAGTTTAGATTTTCTTTCTTCACCTCTTCCTCTAGGCAACACCGGATGCCGGGTGCCCATAGGCTAGCAGACCATCCAGTAGTATAGCCCCTGGCTAGGGGCACAAAAGAGGCCCCTAGATGGGTAGTAATATTTGGTGCTCTCTAATGATATGTATTTGTTATTTTTCTTCTCCCAAATTCAAACTTTGTAATATTTGTATATTATTAATTTTTGGGAGCTACCCATCACGGGGGAACCTCTCACGTGGTACAGAGTGTGTGTCCAAATTATAGGGGGATGGCATAAAATGCATTGCATGTGAGTATGTTGTTTGGAAAAGAATGTTTTCCTTGGTTGATACATATTTGTGACTTGTGGGCCATGGCCCATCACGGGGGAACCTCTCACGTGGTACAGAGTGTGTGTCCAAATTATAGGGGGATGGCATAAAATGCATTGCATGTGAGTATGTTGTTTGGAAAAGAATGTTTTCCTTGGTTGATACATATTTGTGACTTGTGGGCCATGGCCTAATAATGAATGAAATATGTGATTGTGAATTAATTTTACTTGCACAGGTGCAAGGAGGATATTTTTTCCCTTATATGCAAAAAGGGAAAGCACAGTGCCAAGAATGAGGCATTGTGGAAAGAAATTGTTTTTCCAAGTTTGGTGCAATATTGAGTTTCATGATTTAAAAGGTTATGTATGACATCTGATTGCTTTCAATGTTAGTTTATGATTCAAAAGGTTATGTATGACATCTGATTGCTTTCAATGTTAGTTTATGATTTAAGATAGTACACTAGCGTGAGGTGGGGAAAAAGAACACATATCTCACACATACACAAGAGAAACATAAATTGAAAAAGGACAATGGGGTAATGGGGATTATTCAGGATCTTAGGATTAAACGAGTTTATTGTGTTTTGTAGATAGATGGCCCCAAGACCTCTAGCAGCATGGGATGACCAAGACAGTGAGCTAACCGCGACTCCTTTCCAAGCTATGGCAATATTATGGCCTAGGGAAAAGCATCTGTAACTTTATGACATCATTTGCTGATGCAACTTTTACAAGGGCTGACCACAAGAGGTGGACAAGTGGCTTGTGCAAGATTGCTCCAAGGATACTAAGGATGGAGAACCTTATCATCAATTGATAGTAGATATCCATCAAAACCCTAGATCAGGGTTTTGTAACCTTAAAATGCTTCAAGTTGCGCAAGCTTTGGGCATAACTTTCTCCATAAAAAATAATCAAGAACCAAGCAAGGAATACTCCAGTAGGGAAACTCTATGCAAGGATGAAGGCTCTAGAGACCTTGGTAGGTAAAGAAGGGATGACAGAGTTTAAAATCCCACCAATGAAGAACCCATTCGTAGTAAGGGATTTCCCTAATTTTGGAAACATTAGGGCAAAATCTCTACACCAGCGTGGAGTGCGGTTGTACACTTATCAAGCACCAAATCGTGCACAATAAGAAGAAACAAGGCAAGGACTGATGGTTGCAAAGACTGAAGCTGGAACCTAGAGAGCTGAGTGAGTGAGACGACGGGCTTCTTCAGAAATCTGAAGAAGATGGCTGAGACCAAAGAGAAAAGGGAGAAGAAATGGAAGTGCATAAAGTTGAGCGTGACAACATCAGTTACCAAGAAATTCTCGATAACAGATGCCAGTAGTTACCTAAAGTGGTAGGTGAGAGATGATGTCAACATGATGTAGTGTCATTTCTAGTATAAATATGTAAGATTGTGCCCATTTGAGGGGTTACGAGAAGCCACAGGAGCACTTAGAGAATAGGAGAGCTTGAGCTTTTCCATGTAATCACTATGGTTCATCTCTGTAATATTAGGCTCATTACTTTTTCTATTTGGGCTAATGTACTTTGTATCAGTTCTCATAATGTTAATGCAATCTACTGTTATCTTATGAGTCTATCCAAAAGTATATAGATAAGTTTTGAGAGTTACATCTCAAAGCCACTGTTTTTAAAAAGATAGCATTTGCAGAGCAAAAGAAACAGTTTTGTGCCGGCATATCTGAGGAGATGAGTGAGTATGTCAACTAACAAAGGCCCAAAACCATCTTGGCAGTCATACATCATTCGTCGATGGTCGCTTCGAGGATTCACTTCCAACAAGGGATTAAGAAGAGCTCCAAGCCTATGGAAGGTAAGGACCAAAACAAGCCAAAGGGGAAGACTAATACTACACAAAACTCTTCCAAGGCTCAAGGAAACAATAAAGCTAAGGTGAAGGAAAAGGGCTACAAAGGTAAAACCAACCTTTCACCTAAAGAGATAGAGCATTTTTGTAAAGATAATAAGTGCATTAAATGTGGGGAGCAAGGACATGTTTCATGTGTATGTCCCAAGAGAGGTGAACATAATGACCCTCCTAGAGCCACCATGGTGGAAGCTCTAAAAGAGGATGGGCATTGCAAAGGATCACAACTCTCTTACGCTTGGGGGAAAGTAAGAGAGCATGATGCCCTCATACTTTTTGACCCTGGTTCCACCCATAACTTTATCTCTACCGAGCTAGCTACTAAGATAGGAATTCATGATTTTGAGATGGGAGATGTTATGAAAGCGGATGGAGCTTTCAAGGGGCAAGACGTCTCGGTCACTCCATTGACCGAATGGTTGCCACTATGAAGTTTCCTGAAAGAAAGATTCTCTTTTCTTATAAAGGCAAAGATGTAACACTTGATGTAAATAGCGCGGGTAGCAGTATTCCACTTGTACATACTCAAGCTTTTGACAAAGTAATCAAAAGTTCTATTTCTTGTTACATGGTCTTTGTTAAAGAGGATGCATGTGTTCTTAAAGAAGCAACAAATGAAACTAAAGAAGAGTTAGAATTGTCTAATTTCTTAAATGAGTTTCAAGATGTATTCACGGATGATATTCCTAGGGAGTTACCTCCCAAAAGGGGACAAGATGATCATACCATAGAACTTATATTTCCTTTGTGCGTGCGGGCGTGTACCTCATCTATGCGGCTTGTGCGTGCACACATTTTGACATAATGCATTAAAGACATCAACTATGAGATGTTTGCTACCCGTACCTCTCATGGCTCATGGTGGAAATGCTCTAGTAGCTTGTATGGAGGGCTGGAAGGTCGGCGCGCTCTAGGTAGCTCGTGCTCTCTCTTCACTAGTACATGGTAAAATGACTAGGAATTTGACTCTAAGTGCTTTTACCCAGATTATGACCCGACTACCCCATGGCTTTTAGTGCACCATTGTGCTCATTAGGCTCTATACTTACCGTGCACGTCGAATCACACTGAGATTTGAGTTCCCGAGCTCCCGTTCAACCAACCCTTTTCGAGTCATGGCGCATAAGTGAAATTTTGAACCTCCACCATTTGATGCCGAGACTTCCTCATTGTTTTGCCACATCATGTAGGTCAGGCGTTTGTGGTCAAAATAATTTTCGAGCTTTTCTACTTCCTGTTATTAATTTCTGAGCAAAAATCAACAGAAAATTCACAAAATTTAGCAAAAAATAGGAAAATTACCCAATAATTATCCAAAAATTCCCACAATGTCCCTCAACCCATAAAATATCAAATCAAAGCAAAATCCGTTGAATGTCTCTCAGTTTGGCATTTGTTTGTTAGTTTTTGAGCCAAATACTTTGAGTTATGATTATGAATTAGCATTTTTAGTGCTAAATTCACGCGTGAAGCACTTTACTCACACCTACTAGGGGTTCATATAACGTGGTCCCTTGTTTGTGAAGTGCTGTGCATGCCTATTATGGCCATTTGTTCTTCTCCCCCCTTCCTGCATTAAGTCATCTTGACTTTGTATTGGTCAAGGCGTGTACGTGCATGGGTGGTGGTAACAGTGTCTAATGCATGGCCATGTATTGTAGCCCTATCATGCTTACACAGTCGATGCATGTTTAAACAGTATGCTGTGCAAGAATTCGATCTTGGAGCAATATGGTCCAAGGGCTTTTGCTGTCGAGGCTATGTCCTCTGAAGTTCGCTTTACCTGCTTTTCGCGCCGAGGCGACTTGTCTTTATTGAAGAAAGCTTTTACCACGTTACAGTAACAATACTTGTAGTTGTCGCGCTCTCTCTTTGATGGTGACTTTAGAAGGTTGGCTAACACCATTCTCCAAGTTTTTTAATGTATACTTTATTTTCCTTATGGATGGAGTTGGAGATGTTTTCAACCTTATTTTGTGGTAAGTCCACCTTCTTAGGAACCCATATGTTGATTCCTGTGCTCTTTTCAGATAAATCCTCTGAATTTATCATGGTTGTGGAGGCTTTTGGTTGCCATTATCTTGTAGGTTTTGGAGTAGAAGCGCATAAGCTACCTTGTGGCTGTTGTGTGCACGTACTTTGAAGTGAGTGCTTTGGTAGCCATACTTTGGAGTAACCTTGGTAGTAACCCTGAGATTGGAGTAGATCTTGTGACACTACATAACTCCTTAGTTGTGTTGAAGCTAGGCCTTTGGCATGTAGAAGAACTAGCGGACTAGCTTTGTTGTGGATTTGATCTTTCGGGATCCACATCTGCTTGGTGCTTGAGTTTCGCTTTGAGTGAGAGACTACGGTAGTAGCACCTTTGTAGTGTCTCTTTTGCTTGAACGCTTGTTTCCTTTGCTTACTTTTCTTGGTTTGCCTTTGTCTTTTTGGGCCAGTTTGTAGTGGATAAGCGATGGTTTGTTGAGCAGGCAACCATAACTCACTTTGACCGTGGTAGTAGCCCTATGCCTGCAAGTTGTTTTGTGATACAATCTATCCCAAAAGTTTATCTGTTTGTTTGGGCTTTGGATTTTCAAGCCATACTGGATCTTTGACTTTAACTATATCGGCATGGACAAAGACTTTGTTTTCTTGTCTCCTCCTTGGACCTTCATGAAATGAGTACTTTGGTTGGAAGATCCGTTGTCGAGGTCCATAGTGAACTTTGTCTCTAACAGTTGTTTGAGGTTGTGGCTTATTTGGTTGTTGTGGAGGTTTATGGTTCAACCTTTGTGGGTTTTATAGGAGTTTGCTTCATAGGCTGAACTTCCAAAGACCCCTCCATGGTTTTGTCTTTGCTAGCACACTTATCTTTTGTTTCTAAGCTCTTTAGCTTTTTCATCCATGCTTGTCCTAGCACTATCTCTTCTTGAAGGTGGCTTGGAGCCATGACATAAAAGTCCTCTGTTACTAGAAGAGAGTCTATGTTTAGAGATGCTTTCGTTATCCCTAGACATCCTTCCATTGAGTTTTTGCAAGTAGCTGCTTGCCTCGGAGCTGGTGTTAAATTAGGCTTTTCCAACAAGCTCCATGTTTCGTATGACATCATATTGAAATTCATTTCTGAATTCAATAGTGTAAAGCAGCGTACCTTGACCTTATTGCCATTTTGAATGTCAAGTAGCATCTTTTGTGTTGTAGCCACACTCTTGACCACTTCAACCTGTTTGTTGGGTGGTGGCTTGTTGTTCATGGTTGTCACTTGCTTTTGATTGTCCTTGTGGTCCATTTTGCTTGTTTTGGCCTTTATTTTGGCAGGTTCTAGCACTTTCCATGTAGCTTTGACAGTGCTTTGCTTGTTTGCTTTGACATCTACCTTTTTTGGTTGTTTCGCTTGATGGGTTCTTTTGGATTCGTCTATGTTGGTAGAATCATCCTTGACTGGGCCTGTTTCTGTGGGCTGATCTTTTCTTTCAACTTCACCCTTTGTATTCTTTAGACTTGGTTCTTGGCTTGCTGTATCATCCTTTGTCATAGTGTGCACTTGGTTGTCTTCCCGTACATTAACTTTTGTTCCTTGTTCTTGCACAACTTGAGATGTCTGTAGATCCATGGCCACTTGTGCTAAGTGTTTACCCAAAACAAGATCTATTGGTAGGTCCTTTGATGCCATGACATAAAAGCCTCCTTCCAAAGGTTGTGAGTTTATGTTAATGGTTAAATTAACCATTCCCAAATATTTATCTAATGACTCACTACCAATTTGAACCATCTTTGGAACTCTATCTAGGGTTGGTTGTCCATAGAGTACCCAGGTTTCATATGACATTAGGTTCTTTTCTAACTCACTGTCTACTAGAGCTAAACTTGTGAGTTTACACCCAGTTTTTCACACAATATCAAATTCAATTAACTTCCTGGTTGTGGGCTTTCTTGTTGTGTTGGCTACTTCATTCTGTAGCTGCGGTTGCCTTGATGCTTTTGTGTCTTCTTTTGCAATTTTTGCTCTTTGCTTTGCTGGAATTTCTTGGCTGCATAGTGGAGCTTGTTCCTTGCATGTGTCAAAAGTCACTTTCTTCTTAGAACTGCTTCCACCTTTCTGTTGGTGTTGTAAAAGCTCGTCCCTTATAGAAAAATTTGTGCTTTGATCCACTGAGAGCTTTGTGCTACAATTTGTATTCTCTGTCTTGAGCATGCTTGTGCTATCAATATCTTTCTTGAAAGAATCCTCTTCTTGGCCTTTGTTGGTATCTCCTTGCCTTTTTGTCTCAAAGCTTTCTTGCTTCTTTTCTTGTGCTGCAACAAGCACTGGTATTGCTGTTCTTTTTTGTAGTTCTATCCTTGCATTGTCGGCTTGTTGCTCTAAAACTTGAGACTTCAAGAGGTTTGTCATACTTTGGGGCAAGATTTGTCTCTGTTGGGGAGACTTTGTTGGAGATTCTGGTAATGCCTTGGGAGATGTTTGAGTGGATGAGCTTGGAGATTTCTTTTCCTGAAGATCAACAACTGGTTGGCTAACGCTTACACTCCCCATAGGTAAGTTGTTGTTTGCCCCATAAGCACTGGACATTCTTTGAAGAGGTGGGTTATTGCACAATATTCACATGTGCCATGTATCTCAAATCTTTGTTGAACAGGAGATTGATACTGATCCATGGCGCTCTTTGTTTGCTGTGCCACCGCTCTAGTCGGAACATGAGAAGATCCCCTCCAATGCGGAATGTCATCATTAAATGTGATGAGTCGATAGATGATGTCATCTGTGTCGATGTAATGATCACCTTGGTAAGATGCCCATATCGAGTCTACTTTTGGGGAATCATCACTTCTTTTAACCGCTTCTTGACCAACACCATCCCTGTATATATGAGTGCACCATTTTCTTCTTCCCGTTCAAATTTTAACATTACGTTGTAAAGCCTTTCTGCCTTTGTTTTTTCAAATGTTATTTCTTTCTCATTGGCAATTGGCCGGGTTGTTGATGCATCTTGGCAATAATCTCGTTCCTCAGGGAAGCTTGTTTTGTCCTGTGAGATTTCCCATGGTCATTTCGCCCAAATGATTTGATCCCCTCTTTGAACAAACCTTGGTAGTAGTGGAAACATAATTGTGGTAACGATGGCTATCTTCATGATCCAAATTGGTTGTAGCCTCGTGTCCACTTCTTTCTATATCTTGGAATCTTCGCATATCTATTGAATTATCTTCCCAATAATCTATATGGGTGCTTCTTTGGCTTTCTACACTTGATTCGTCTGAACTTGAGAATACTCCAATAGTACGAAGTGGTGCTATTTTGCAGTCTTTCTCCTTTTCGCTCTGTCTTCTTTTGCTTGCAGCCTTTCTGGTTTTCCATTCTTTCCAACTTCCTTTCTTATCCTTTTGGTTTTTACCTGGGACTTCTCTCTGTTCTTTCACAGGTTGCTCCTTGGCTTTGTCCTGAGCTGTAGTCAAGTCTTGAGAAACAGACACAACTTGTTCTTTGTTGAACTTGTTCTTTGTTCTTTTGCTATATGTGGTGACCAAGGAACCTGACTTGGTAGATAAGCTAGGAGTGGTCCAAGAGATAGAGCCTGTGGAAGCACCTAACAAAGATGAGGCACCACCAAGGCCTCCTCATGATGACCTAACTTTGGTCAACTCAGTGCTAGTCCATCGTGTCCACATTGATGACCCACACAGGGCTTTATACAATAGAAATGATATGGGGACGGATTTCTACTACGAGAGGAATCATCCGACGGACGGGTGTCACCGTTCTCTGAGCGAGATTTTTTGAGCGACCCAAGTTTCCGAGCAGGTCTTGGCAAAAGGCTTAGTTTTTAGCGTTGAAATTTACTAGACATTGTCTTGGTGTTTAATTTTCAAATTGAGTTAATAGTAGTTTTTTAATTGAGCCACTAAAATGTGACTCCTAACGCATGACATAGAGAGAGAGAGAGAGAGAGAGAGAGAGAGAGAGAGAGAGAGAGAGAATG
Organism: Cibotium barometz; assembly: GCF_041138505.1. Lineage (NCBI taxonomy): Eukaryota > Viridiplantae > Streptophyta > Polypodiopsida > Cyatheales > Cibotiaceae > Cibotium > Cibotium barometz. The sequence continues at coordinate 250,977 of NC_141100.1, forward strand.
CAAGATTGCAATAATTATAATACACATTTAAATGTGAGACTTTCAATACTCAAATTTTTTTTGGAAAATGACATGGAAGGCTATAGTTCAAATTAGGATTGCATATACGACCAATGAAAGAAAATGTAGCAACAATTCACGATGATTCGCATTCACCATCAACATAAAAGTTCCGAATGTGGTGATGCTCTTTCCCTTCCATGTCGAATCGTTTGTCTCTAGACATGGTCCTTGCCATTGCTTCAGCATACACCGGCAATCGACTTTGCATGGAAGGGAAAATTAACATCTTGTTATGTGTCCAACACCAAATATTTCTAGTCTAATCTATGTAGCACACAACCATTCTTAATTGCATTGATATCAAAAAACCCAAGAATACCACTATGTACTTAGAGCTAGCAACATCTCAGCATACCAAGAAATCTTTACAAAGGGAGAAGATAAACATATGAATAACATAACGTCCAATAACATAACATTTCTAATGTAAAATATGTCCCAAAACCATGAGAATTCCATATAATGTGACCATGACTAAACAAATGCATAACCAATCATGGCATTACAAACCAAACATCACATAAACAAACCACATTCAAAAGAAGTCCACAATAGTAATAGTCGCAAGGGGCTCACTAGTCATACGGATTGAAACCTGCACGTGGGTCCACCTCATCAACTGCCTGCGGCCTACTAACATCACCATGGCCGTCGTGCTGCATGTAAGCCAAAAGCAGAGGCTCCACGTACGTTGTCATCAAGAATATATCAACATCAATAGATGCACATACTTTGCCAGTGTTCATGCATATCTTGAGAATGGGCGCAGTACCACACCCCATCTCAAGACAAACATCGCCGCATCGACAATATAGCTCTAAAAAGCATCCTAGAAATGTATGGCTCCTCTCTAGTCCACCACGCCACTGCTGTCCAATGGGGTCCAAAGCACGCGAATCATCTGGAAGATAATGGTAGGCGATGGTATCAGAAGGCTGCATGCTAAGAGCTCCAAGAGAGGTGTGCTCCCAGCAATGAAAACTGGGGGCTCCGTAGCACAGCGTCGAACCATAAACAGCATTGACGTAGAACACTGTAGCAACAAAAGATAATAAAATCCAAGTAAACCTTCATCAAACAAACACATGTATTTTTTTGAGTTTGAACAAAACCTATTCATCACTATACTCACATCTGTGCGGACACCACCAATCTCATTGTATCCAAACGAAGAATGGTGAATGACAACAACTCGTCTCATTATCTCCAAATCATAGACACGAACATAACGCTTGACCCACCCAATTGTGGAGTCACGTGCATTATAATTGCACCATCTTGGGCAATTCCTAATTGGGAGGAGTAACAAACATACAAACTAAACATAGAGAAAACCAACTAATGACGTGAACAAATACCTGCCACACAGGCCATCACCAATAACCATCCTGAGTCTACCAAAGTAGAAGATGCTAAAGCAATCCCATAACGCACATGGTCCTCTGAAATAAAATCCCATGGAGGAGAAGGATATTTACCACCAAGAGTGCCTCCAAATGGTAGGTTGAGAAAAATAAAGTCAGCTGCCCAATCCACAGGTCTTCCTCTCTTTATGTAAACCACTCCAGAAGGCTTGTTTTTCTTCATAATATGACCCATTAGTGCATGCAGTTCGGGTTTTTTAAGGAGCTCAACTTTAAACTCTTTGTTAACATCATGCCAAGTAGGATCCCAATCTCTTTGTATTGCTTCATCAACAAGAGAAACCATTCTGTCCCTAGTCCATAACGACACAATGAATGCTCCTTTCTCAGGCGCATATCCCTCCCTAGCAAATGCTATTTTCAAGCCTGCCACATCATCTCGAAGACCCCTAACCCTGACATAAGGAATCAACCTGCAAAGAGGAATCGGTGGACAATTGTAGCAACTAAACATCCTAGTTTTTTGAAGGATGTCCTCCCCCATGTCCATATAAATATTGTTTTCATCATTGGAATCATCTATTGGAGGTACCTTAGGCCTAACAACATAGGGGACAATCTTCATACTTGCCTCTTTTTGACCCATCCCTTCATCAAGTGGAACAGCAGACCCAAAATCATCCAAATTTTAGCTCTTAGCCTCATCATCAACATCATTTACCTCATGCAATGTAGTATCTACCGCTCTACTTATGTCACCTTTACTTATGTCACCTTGACTCTCCATAGCATGGTATCAACAACTGATTGAAATGAATCTTTCGCTTTCCTTCCACGCTTCCACCCCCAATTATAGCAGGAGGACTAAAAAAAATACAAAAACCATATATAATCATTACAATCAATTTAAAGTCAACTTATCGGGTAAATTTTGATCATCCCTCAACTCTCTCATCCACACCAAATTCATGCAAAATGGGAAAAAAACTACCAAAAAGCAAGCAGTGCTGAGATGGCCTTCTTTTGGTTAGTTTTTGACAAAACACTTATGAGCAAACCTATGACATACCTTGAATTGCAAATGAAAACTTGAGAATGAGAAAAATGCAAAAAAACTACCCAAAAGCAGGCCGTGCCGGCACAACCTGCTTTTGGGTAGTTTTTTTTTGCATTTTCTGTATACTTAGAATAGGTAAATTTTCTAAATCTTTCAAGTGTCTTGTGCTATTTATATAGAAGTTAAAGAGAGTAAAGATTGCAAATGAAAACTTGAGAATGGAAAAAATGCAAAAAAACTTCCCAAAAGCATGCCATGCCGGCACGGCCTGATTTTGGGTAGTTTTTTCTGCGTTTTTGTATTCTTAAAATAGGTAAATTTTCTAAACCTTTCAAGTGTCTTGTGCTACTTATATAGAAGTTAAAGAGAGTAAAGATTGCAAATGAAAACTTGAGAATGGAAAAAATGCAAAAAAACTACCCAAAAGTAGGATGCCGGCACGGCCTGGTTTTGGGTAGTTTTTTTTTTGCATTTTTGTATTCTTAAAATAGGTAAATTTTCTAAATCTTTCAAGTGTCTTGTGCTACTTAATTAGAAATTAAAGAGATTAAAGATGGAAAGCAACTCTTTAAGATGTTGTACCCTCTCTCTCTTGATAAGATTAGCCCGTGGAAAGATAGGGGAAGATAAAAGGTTGGCCCTTGGAAAGACAAAGGAAGTGAAAGATAAAAGGTTAGCCCTTGGAAAGACAAAGGAAGTGAAAAAAAAAAGTTAGCCATAGAGATTCCTTTGCCTGAAGAGGAATCATAGGCATTGATTTTGAGACCACAACCATTCAGAGCATATGAACAAAAAGTTTTGAAGAAAAACTCCCCAAAAGTAGGCCGCGCCGGGGCGGCTTGATTTTGGGGAGTCTTTCTCAAGTTTTTTTTAACTTTCTCAAGCTTTCAGGGAGTCTTTCCCACATTCAGCAAGAGATCCCAGTTCCCACATTTAGCAAGAGATACCACATTCAGCAATAGATCCCTAATTCAACAAGAGATTTTACAAAGCATTTGAAATAAAGTTTTGAAGCAAAACTCCCCAAAAAGAGGCCGTGCCGGCACGGCCTTCTTTTGGGGAGTTTTGCTCCAAAACCTAACTGGATATAAAGCTCATACAGTGTTCCGCCGTATCATCTTTCACCCAAACATATACATTGCCTGGTTACAATGCACTAGGCACCTTCAGCCTTTGTGCTCATAATGAACCTCTCAAGCTTTGAAAAATCTATCAGCTTCCTAGGATGACTAACATGCTATAGTTATAATATCTTGTTATAGTTATGCTAATCATCATTCTTAAAAAACTGTAGCATGATGATTAGCTATAGTTATAATATCTTGTTATAGTTATGCTAATCATCATTCTTAAAAAACTGTAGCATGATGATTAGCATAACTATAACAAGATATTATAACTTGTTGCAAGAACCAATTGATAACCAACTAAAAAGAAATTGCAATGACACGTGATGAGGGTCGATTCTTTTGAGGCCGGCCCCCCCTTGAAAGGCTTTGTATTACTTTGATGCGGGATGCTCTTAATAGCAATCGCAATTAATACATATCTTGATAGGACTAATGGAAACGGAAAATTCCATGCCCCTTGCAATTCTTGTGGCTTGAGCAAGACAACAGAAACATTTTCCTCTTCTCAAGTACTCAAATACCTTGCAGAGCAATAAATACTAGCAGAGAGAAGGAACAAGATCTAATTACATAAGAATCCTTTCCACATAGACTATGTAAATTAGTTAGTGACCAAGGAGGGCCACATAATCTAGATGGTAATAGAGAAAGATGGACACATATGAGTGTAGAAAATCATGAGAGCAATTGATTGCACTTGTCGGCTCTCCAATATGACCCCGCATAAGCAATATATGCCTCCATGAAGCTCTAAAAGCAAGCTGCGAGCTAGTTTTAGCAGAAGTGTGTGTGTGTGAACTATTTTAGGCCTTGGGGAACAATTTTAGGAGGCGCCTCTTGTTTTGTTGACTTGGGCCTCACTCCAGCTCCTTTGCCCCTCCTTTTTAGACCTTTTTCCCACCTCCATCTCTTTCTTAACCATAGTCCCAGCCTTTTATCCATCCACAAGCCTTGATTGCACTTTTTGGGTACTCTGAGAATCCGTTTAAATTCCCGTAAAGCCTTGTGAATTCCCGTATTTTAGCCCTTTGCTAATTCTAAAGTTGCATTCACCTGTCGGCACCTCACATTACCTAAATGCACTTCTAGCATTAATTGTCCTTAGCTTCCTATGACATTCTCTCTCTAGAATTAACCTATTTCTAGGGAGAGAAAGTCCATTTTAAAGCTATAAAAATCTTTTATGCACTTTTTAGGGTTCATTTATTCATTTTGCAATTACTGCATACCTTTACCTCATTCCTATGCTTACTTTGATATTGTCTCTCTAGAATGGCCCCTTTTAAGAGAGAATATATACTATGAAGCTTATCAAAAAGTAATTTTGATAACATTACCTCGCTCTTATATCATAGTCGTCCTCAGCTATGCCTTAATATACATTAAACATTTTGCCTTTGGAGCCACTTTTTGCACATTAAGGCATAGTTGAGAATATATCATTAATACCAGACATTATTTCTAGAAGTGAAAACACAAGCAGACTATATCAACCTTGATTTGAGTGATGATAGCAAAAAGTTACTTGAGAAAGGCATTATTCAATGGATACAATGCATAATAGGGGCTCCTCGATTGAAAAGGCTTTTAGGCAATTACACTAGGACTTCTCAAGTCAATGAGCTACCTTCAACTTACAATGGTGATTTAGCATTTGAGCTTCCTCTAGTCAATATCTGTCGATCAAATACGGAAGGAATGGAGCAAAAGTTTGATTTTCATTTATGGACAGCCACACAACACAAATACGTCAGTTCCTTGCAATGTTCGCCTTGGCTATTGTCTTGGCAATGAGAAATGCCATTATATCTCCTGTCCATTTTTCTCAAGAACAAAAAATATAATGATTATTTTTTTCATGGATACGTAGATTGGCCTATAAGCAAGGGCTTGCAGATTGGCCTATAAGCAAGGGCTTGCTTGCAGCAGATGGAAAAATCAGTATTACCTATCATTATTTTATAAGAAGGTAGTATTTTGTGCAGAGCCATGCATGTGTACTATATATTATGTTATTCCTCAAGATTCATGCATGCCAAGGTTGGTGTTACATGTAAGAGATCACAAACACAACGTCCAACCACTAGTGTCAAGGGTTGCGGATGTCAGGGATAAGGAGGGGAGAATGCAACGGACGCCAAGGTAAAGGTGGAGAAAGAAAGGAAGGCTACTCTTGTAGCTCCAACTCCCCCAAGTTGTAACCAACATGTGAAGCCTACTTATGTACCTCTAATTGGCTCTTCAAATGACAATGATGGGAGTCCATCTCTATTGCATGTCTTTTTCCTGCAAAGTGGTAGACTCTTAGTTGAGACACACCCCTTGCGACTCTTACTCCAATGGCACATCAAGTCTAGCTCTCTGCCCCTAGTGTCATGCACTGGTGCTCACGATGCTTGCACTACCTCCCTGTAGAAGAGAGTGCGATTACTAAAAGTCATGTGTGGTGTGTGTCTACCCTATCTTCAAAGACAGGTGTCTACTCCGAGACTCTCGATGGCCTTGGGTTGTGACTCAAACACAGGGTTAGTGAATTTAATCTGGCTTGAAAGAACGCCTTGGGTTGTATGTTCAGACATATAACAGCTATGTTTCAATTAAATGCCTTTCCTATACCATTATTACATTGTCATAGGATAGCAAGCATTAAGCAGTATGGTATATACCAACAACACTTTTTTCAAAAAATCAAAACCCTGTTACACTCTCACACTCTGTTTGTCCAGACTCAGATCTCTACACAGCTCTTTTAAGAAACAGTAAAGTTTTCTTGGCTCTCAGTTTCTTTTTCCCTTGTGCTACTATATAAGTTGAGCCAAGGTGGTAGGTATAAGCGCATTCATTTTATCTGCTTTCAAATTCCTATAACTACTCCTAAGATGTCGCAGTGGTATTCATAAAAGTAAGGTCTGTTTGGACTTGCAATTAATCATGATGTATAAATATATATAATGAGCACAAACATACACTGATGGAGGTACAAATGTACACGAGCATATAGCCTTACCTCTCCTGTAAATGCTAGAACTGTTGGGTGTTGGACTCACACACTCACACACACAAACCTGCACATTAGGGTTAGGTGCAAGGTTGAGAAGCTCACACACAGAAATGAGAGAGAGAGAGAGAGAGAGAGAGCCAAAAGTGTGGTATCCACAAAATGCAAGTCAACCCTTGCATGTGTGCCACATCCATATAATATAGAACTACAAAATATATTATGTGTCCTTTCACACTTGATGTCCAAGGGGAAAAACCACATGGGAAAAAGTGCCCTTGGTTAAGCCCTGTTCACACATAGCACTACCATAAGTGAGCATATGCCTACAAATCCCCCCTGTAGTGGAAGTGTGAACCTGTACAAGGTAGCAGATCACTCTCTGTATGAGAGTAAGCTTAAAGCTTTGCGGAAAGCTTCAAACTTTTCTCGAGGTAAAGCCTTTGTGAATAGATCTGCAACATTATCCTGTGTAGGGCAATAAGATAAACTGATCTCCCCTGCATGTAGCCTCTCTCTGACATAGTGATAATGAATCTCTATGTGCTTGGTACGTGCATGAAATACTGGATTTCGTGCCACGGCCATAGCAGTCTGGCTATCAGTGAGAATGGTGGTGGGTGTCTGCTGACACTCACGAAGATCAGCCAATAGTCTCCTCAACCATACACAATCTACTGTAGCTGTAAAGACTGCCCTGTACTCAGCCTCACAAGTAGATGTAGCAACAGTGGGTTGCTTTTTTCTCAACCAAGATATGCATGAACTTCCACTGGTGGATTGCCTGGTATCATAATCACCAGCCCAATCTGAATCACTGTATGCATAAAGCTGCAAGCTGCCCCCCTTGGGATAGAACAAACCAAGATCTAGGGTACCCTTAAGATAACGAAAAATGCGTTTGACTGCTTGCCAATGCTTTGTGCCTGGGCTGTGCATGAATTTGCTCAACAAAGACACCCCAAAAGATATGTCTGGCCTCGTGTTACACAAGTAAATGAGGCATCCCACTGCCTGGCTATAAAGGCCAGCCTCAAAAGGCTCTCCAATATCATGCATAGTAAGCCGTACACCTGGTTCTACCGGAGTAGAAATGGGCTTACATTCATCCATGTGAAACCTTTTTAGCAAACTTTTTATGTACTTAGTTTGCTGCATAACAATGCCATCATCTGTATGCATAAACTGTATGCCGAGATAGTAGTGTAAAGGCCCCAAATCTGACATATCAAATTTAGCTTTCAAATCAGCTTTGAAATCTGAAATTTGTGCTTTGCTTGTACCTGTAATGAGCATGTCATCTACATACAAGATGACTATGAGAATATCGGCATCGGTTTTCTTCACATACAATGTGCTTTCAGCTGAACTATTCTCAAAACCTTGGCTGGTTAGATGAGCATGTATCTTATCATACCAAGCTCTTGGAGCTTGCTTTAACCCATACAATGCTTTGTGCAACCTGCATACTTTATGTTCCTCACCAGGAACTACAAAACCAATGGGCTGATTTACATATACTTCCTCTTGTAAATCCCCATTTAAGAATGCAGTTTTGATATCCAATTGATGCACTTTCCATCCTTTATGGGCAGCCAATGCAATCACAGATCTTATTGTGGTCATTCTCGAAGTAGGAGCAAAAGTCTCTTCATAATCTATTCCCTTTTTCTGGGAGTAGCCTTTAGCCACAAGTCTTGCTTTGTACCTGTCAATAGTACCATCAGACTTTCTTTTGACTTTGTACACCCACTTTGTGCCAATTACATGCTTGCCTTTAGGCAATTCCACAAGATCCCATGTATTATTCTTCATGATAGAAGAAATTTCAGCTTGCATAGCTTTCAACCAATGCTCATTCTCATGTGCTTCTTCATAAGAAGAAGGCTCTTCTGAATCAAAGAGACCACCCATTGCGAATGCAGACTCCCTACGATGTACATTCAAGGCATGGCTGGAACTAGCCCTTGTTCTACCTGTGAGTGGAGCTGCAAGTTTGCTTTCTTGCAAAGTTTTCAGCAACCATCTTGGCACTGACTTGGCTGTGTCTATGGCTGTTTGCTCTTCCCTGACAAGATCTTCCACTTCTTCCACAGAAGGGGGCTGAATGGCTGGCTGGTCCACATGTTCTACATGTGGATTTTCTTGTGTAGGGGCTGGCTGATCTGAATCCCCCCTAATTGCAATGGGTAAAAGTCCATCAAACATGTCCTGTATGCCTGTATCATTGCTTTTATACAAGCTGGCCATGGGTTGTTCTGAATTTTCAGCAAATACCACATCTCTACTTACAAAAATCCTTCGTGTAGTTGGATTATAAAGACGGTATCCTTTGCTTTCATTGCTGTAGCCCACAAAAATGCATTTAATTGCTTTGTCATCAAGCTTTGTTCGGAGTTGTTCTGGCACATGTGCATATGCCAAACACCCAAATGTACGCATATAATCCACTGTTGGCTTTCGGCTATACCAAGCCTCAAATGGTGTTATGGTTTTCAAAGCTTTTGTTGGACACCTGTTCAACACATGAGTTGCACACATTATAGCTTCCATCCAAAATTTGTGAGGCAACTTTTGTGCTTTCACCATGCATCTTGCCATCTCCATGAGAGATCTATTTTTCCTCTCAGCTACACCATTCTGCTGCGGTGTATAAGGCACAGTACATTGGTGTTTGATGCCCTTTTGAAGCATATAATCCTTGAATGCATTTGACATGTATTCTCCACCTCTATCTGAGCGAAGTGTTTGGACTTTACATGCACACATATTTTCAGCCATTGCTACAAATTGTCGAAAGCATGTAAACACATCTTCTTTTGCTTTCAAAGGGTAAGCCCAAGCAAACCTGGAGTAGTCATCAATGAATGTGACAAAGTAAAGATGCCCCCCTATGGATGGTGTCCGCATTGGACCACATACATCACTATGTATGAGCTGTAATTTATTTTCAGCTCTAACAGCTCCATCTTTGGGGAATGGCTTCCGATGCATCTTTCCCAAAATACACCCCTCACATACATGTCTTGGCGGAGACTCAAGAGGCGGCATATTATCAACCATATGATGCTTCTGCAAAAGCATCAAACTCTGAAAATTTACATGCCCAAAACGAGCATGCCATAGCTCTGCATCATGCATAGCAAGAGTGTGGGCAGCCACTGTATTTGCATCATAAGTGCGCTTGTCATAGCTGTCCAGCTTATACAAGCCTTTGTATCGTGTTCCAGAAGTGACTATTTCATAACCCTTTGATGGGTCTTTTACCAAACACTTCCCATCTTCAAATTCAACCTTTAAACCTTGGTCGTTTATGGCTGAGACGGAGAGCAGATTTTTCTTTATTCCTGGAACATACAATACATTGCTCATACATATATTGGCACCATTGGCTGCAATAAGTATGACATTACCAATTCCCTTTACTGGATATGTGGTATGATCTGCACATGATACAGTGCGGCCATTTGAAGCATAAACCAAGTGCTGAAATACATCTTTGCATGAAGTGATGTGGCTCGAAGCACCACTATCAAAATACCATGATGCATTCTGTCTGTCAGATGCAATGCAAGACATATCAGTGTCTGAAGCACCTGGTGTGTCACTAGTGCATGTGACCAAAAAAGTGTACTCTTCCTGGATTACATTAGCTGATTGCTGTGCTTTGTCATCCGAAGAGTCTGCTACTGCATTGCCTGCTTCTTTCTTTTTCTCTTTTGCAATCCTTTTCCTACATTCACTAATGTAGTGTCCAGGCTTATGGCAGTAGTGACATTTGCCCTTCTTTTTGGGCTTGTTTGCATCCCCTTTGTCAGACTTTTCACCACTAGAAGAGGGCTGTCCATGACCAGCCTTGCTAGACTGTTGTCCCCCATGCTTAAAGCTCTTTGCTTTACCCTTATCCTTGGCTGTAAATGCCTTTTCTCCACCACGGTTGCTCGATATGTTTGCTCTTGTTTGCTCTTCCTGCAAGAGTAAACCCACGAGCTCTTCAAAAGTGACGGGATCACCACCTCCTCTCATCGAGAGGTTGAGAGAGGTGTGAAATCCCAAGTAGGAAGGCGGTAAAGAATGAAGAGTGTTGGTGACCATCTGTCTGTCTGGGATAACCTCATCAATGTTGAGCAATTGTTCCTGCAAATCTTTCACCTTGGTGAGATGATCTGCCATGGAGTCACCCTCATCCATAGAAAGAAGATCCAATTGCCTCTTCAAGTAGGCAACTCTTGCCTCGTTGCGTACCTGATACATTGCTTCCAATGTGTCCCATGCAAGCTTCGATGTCTTGCATGAACGAATGTGCGGAATAATAGTCCTTTTCACTGAAAGGGCTATCAATGACATGGCCTGTGCATCTCTAGAGTCCCATCTCTTCTGCTCTTGTGTGGGAGCAGGATCTACATCAGGAGCTTTTTGAGCACCTCCCCTTTGAGGCGTGGCTGGCTGAATGGTATGTGGGCGTGTGTCATCACCACACACGATGCCCCAAAGCCCTTTGGCTACCAGCAAATTACGGATCATAAAACTCCAGAGGGAGTAGTTAGATCCATCCAGCTTGTCCTCCTGGGTGAGCACACCAAATACATCCGTAGCATTCTGTGCCATGTCAACAAAGTATAACTGCAAGCAAACCAAGCACCAATGTGCACTGCCAGGCAACCAAATGTCCTGTGCAAATGTATGCCTGCAAATCAAAGCAAGTGTAAACCTGCACCAAATTGTCCAATTACACTCAATGTGTATACATACGCGACAAATCGCAGCTGTAATGCCCAATTACATGCTCCAATCAGAAAATCCCTAATTTTTATGCACTCCAATCGCTTCAATGTGCATCTAATTTGCCAATTTCCTCAAAAGCCCCAAATTTCTGCAAATGTATGAGCTTCAATTTGCCAATTTTGACCTCAATTTTGAAAACCCCCAAATTTCTGCAAATTAGAGAGGTTCAATTTGCTGATTTTGACCTCAATTTCAAAAACCCCCAAATTTCATCTGCAATTTCATTGTTTGCAAAATCGGCATATGACCTGTGCACTGCAATGGCTACAGATTTTGTATTTGGGTTTGATAAAAAATTTTGACAGAGAAATACCTTCAGGCTTGCAGAGTGTAGGCTGGGAGCACAAGGAGGCAGCTGGACGGCGGATGGCTTTGGGCAGCCAACGGGGAGCTGAGCTGAAGCCTACGGAGCTGATGGGCGTTGGTGTCGGGCGAGCCAGAAGCGGAGGACTGCTGAGCGCTGGAGTCGGGTGCTGGAGAGCTGGAGTCGCTTGCAAGCAGTCGAATGCAAATGTTGGAGCTGGTTTGCAGGTGTCGTGCGGGCAGAACGGTGGAAGCAGCACGGCGTTGATGGTGACGGGGCCCAGCCGTTAAGGCTGGTGCGAACAGCGCTTAGGCGCTTAGGCGACAAGGCGCTTCAGACGCAGGCTCCCATGCTGGTGTCGGGCGAACAGGTCCGAAGCGGGAACCGCTGTAGTCGCTGGCGGGAGCGAGCCGGAACGGAACGTCGAGCAGGGACGAACGTGAACAGGACGGAGGGGCAACACCGTGTGCACGGAACACACCGTTGGAGTAGCGCCGGAACGGAACGATGCTGACGACGGGCTGGAAAGTGGGTCGAGACGCCGGAACCGCAGGACCGACACGTCGGCCGGCGACTGTGTGACGGAGGCCGGGGCGCGTTGGGACGGCTAGTCTGCAGTCGTCGACGGAACGGGACGGCGCTGCGTCCGTTGGAGTAGCACCGGCCGGAACGGAGCTGGCCGGCGCCGGCTGCAGAGGAAGCGCCGCCTGCGAGGCTGGGCGGAGGTGGTGGGCTCCCCACTAGTGCCGCCCGTCTCTGGCGGCCGGACGGTGGAGCAACTGGACGGAACCGGCGGACAGAAACACAGCGGCGACGGAACCTGACGGACGGAAAAACGCAAGCGACGGAATATGGCAGCATGCGGACGGAATTTCACAGAAATTTTTCCAGCAGCAATTCTCCAAGGCCAGCTTCCAGCTCCCAGCTCTGATACCAAATGTTGGGTGTTGGACTCACACACTCACACACACAAACCTGCACATTAGGGTTAGGTGCAAGGTTGAGAAGCTCACACACAGAAATGAGAGAGAGAGAGAGAGAGCCAAAAGTGTGGTATCCACTAAATGCAAGTCAACCCTTGCATGTGTGCCACATCCATATAATATAGAACTACAAAATATTATATGTGTCCTTTCACACTTGATGTCCAAGGGGAAAAACCACATGGGAAAAAGTGCCCTTGGTTAAGCCCTGTTCACACATAGCACTACCATAAGTGAGCATATGCCTACAAGAACCTATATATCTGGACTCCTCTAACCAAATGCACACATTTGCAAACAATCACAAGTAGCATTCGTAGAATATGGCTACTCATAAGGCGTGCAAGGAGATTGCATCACCAGCCTGCAAGAGAAGGCTCTTTATATATTGCCTATGTTCTTTAGCACTGGAGGTTGTGGATAATGCATTTTCAAAAGCCAATAGAACCTCTCATGTAATTGAAGGGGATGATTGCAAGATCTGAACGGCAAACAGTTTTCAAACGTGAGCTTTGGCAGCGAACAACAATGAAAGCAACACAATATGAGGAAAGCGAAGCACCTGACGCCGCGTGAAGCTGCATGCTGCTGTGCCATTATCAAATATATAGTCCTAAAGAGATTGATCATCTCTGCCTGCACTGACGCATTTGAATCCATGGTAAGTGCCTCGATAATTGTAAACAGATCAGCCGCCACATAGCTTTGAAGTTCCATATTGCCAGAAATGACAGCTACTGTTACTGTGGCTCCACAAAAAAACTAAGGCTTTATGTACTGCTTCAGTATCTGGCCAATTCAAAGCTTGTATGCATATTGATAGAGATGCCTTGGCTATACTATGATGCTGTAACACAAGTCTACAAAACATGAACGCACAAAGATACACAGTTACAAGATTCTCTTCCTCTTGTGCAAGATTATAAAGTTTCCCAAAGGTTAACCAGTTGAGCTCATGTTACTTCGAAGTAATGTTTAATGCAAAAATGTCCTTTTATCATGTTTTGTTCTCATATCTTAAATTTAAAGGTTGCATTAAAATGTTTAAATTGTGCACACAAGGTTGTTAAGGATATTCTTACAGACGTGTAACAAGTACAAGATCCTTACATACAATGGTGGTAGCTATGCTACAAAAGCCTCATTGTAATGGACTAACACAAGTCTAAGGATGATCTATATGCATTAGATCAAAGATCCTTAAAAGTTAGCCATGAGGGGAAGCTTACCCTAAATGAACGTTTAGCTTAATTTGGTCTTCTAAACACCTTCTAGCTTAGCCAGCTAGTCAAGGAATGGTTCGCTACTCAAATGAGGATCCATAGTATATATGAGCTAAGCCTCGTTAAAATACGACATAGGAGGATGACTATGATTTTAAGAGAGGGGTTATGTCACCAATCTATATTAATTAGCCAATTAATATATACAAGAGTGATACTTACCAAATGATTATGGTAGCTATCTCTCTAAAAAGTGGCCCAGCAGAGCAGAAGCAGATAGAGAGAGAAGGCCATAAACAGGTAAGGCCAAGGTTATAGTTGTCTTCCAGAGACGAATTAAGTCCAAAAGGGAATGGAAACTATCAAGTAGCCTAGCTAAGTCCTAGAGGAACTCACAATGCTTTACAAATTCCAATTTGGACACTGAAAAGATCAAGAAGTGTAGAGAGAGGCAGTTCCTAAGGTTACCAGAGAAAAGCACACACACAAGGTAAGGAATCACGCGAGCATCAAGTGGGCATAGAAGGAGCTTGGGAGCGGCTCTGGCATAGCTGAAGGGTGCTGTGAAGTCCTCTCTTGAGGTAGAAGGCCCTAATGATGTCCTTTTCATGTGTCGCTCTGCGATTCAAGAACTTCTCTAAGGTAGCACTATGCCAGACAGTCTCTGGAATTGCTACAAGTTGACTTCTTGAGATAGATGTAGGAGAAGCTTTGGAGATCTATTGGGAGTATAGACACGCTCTGGGTGATGCTCTCATGAGATAGAAGACCCACATGTTGTCAGATGTACTAGCAGATCTACAAAAGAAGCACTTGTCCAAGGTGTAGAAAGCGTCTTCCCTCTTAGAAGATGGCCTACTAAACGAGAGCTATGGAAGTCCAAATGATAAGCCAAAAGGCTCAGGTAGAATCTCTTATGATTTGTTTATGTTTCTATGATTTTATGTTGCATGTCTCTGTGTAGGACAGTTACTTCTCTGAGGTAGCTCTATGCTAGGGAAGCGTCTCTTCTCATAGAAGATGAAGGCCTAACAGGAGCTATGGAAGTACAAATCATAACCCAAAAGGCTAAGGTAGAATCTATTATGATTTTCTATGCTATTATGGATTTTGTGTTGCATGTTTATCTGCAGGACATGTACTTCTCGAAGGGAGCCCCATGCCAGACTCAGGTCCTGGGAAAGCTCTATTTCCAATTTTCCATCCATCTAGAGCTATGTATGTCAGTTTTGCACACTGAAGAGCTTAGTGGGTTTCTCTTTTGACTCTAAAGTGAGCTAAGTGCAAGATGCTATGTACTTTCTCACAGTACAAGTATTTCTCTAAGGGGATCCCATGCTAGACTTATCTCTGGGAACAAGCCCTATTATGTATTATTATGCTATTTAAATAGATATCTTCTTTGATATCTATCTTGGTCCAACTCCCCACAGTTCTAGTGGCACGAGTGGTCATATAGGGCTTGGGATCTAGAAAATGTTGCCCTGACAAGGCTTAAGATGATGCCAATAAAGAAGCCCTGGCAAGGCTAAGAAGATGATGCCATCAAAGAAGCCCTGGCAAGGCTTTAAAAAGATGCCACTCAATGAATCCACTAATACAATCTAACTATGATTGTATTAATGCTCTACTTTGACCACCATGAATACAAATGCCTTTCAAGGGGGGGTCGGATCAAGGAATATTTCCAGCCCTCTGTACTGTGTTGCTTGCAATTTCTATTCTCTATACCAAGTCAACGGGCAAACACTCGAGAGAGGGGATGGCTCTGGCTCACACCTCCTAGCCGTAGAGAGGAATGGGGAGGCTTCCCCATTCCTGGGCCTTTTATAGGTGTGTGGCTTGCTGTCCACACTGGCCCGGCTGCCCGCGTGCTTCGGCGCGGATGTCCTCACCCACTGAACCCCGGGCAGCGGCTCTGCGGCCAAAACTCCACCTCTCGGTCTGTCGCCGTCGGTCACAGGCGTTACAGCCTACGTGATATTACCCGCCCCTTAAGAAGCATTTTCATCCTCAAAAACAAAGTGGGAAAACCTTTTGGAAATCGTGCTCTGGCACTCCCAAGTAGCTGCCTCCTCATCCCTGTCTGTCCATTTCACAAGTACCTCCTGGTACACTTTATGTTGAGTTTACCTATCACGATACCCTATCACGATACCCTAGAACCCTCTCAGGTTCATGTGGAGTCTTTGGTGGCTCTATCAAGTCCACCAAAACCTCTGGAGAAACTACGTTCTCTAACTCGTGAACTGATTTCTTCAGTTTATTGACATGGAAGACAGGATAGACCCGAGAGCTCTCTAGCAACTCAAGTTTGTATGCTACGTCCCCAATCTTCTTAAGGATTGCTTCTTACTTACATAAGAACGTAACATATCCTCTAGAATTTGGTTAACTCTTTCGGTTTGACCATCAGTTGATCCACCGTACTCATACTCAGAGTAGTATCCAACTTTTTGAAGACTTCTTTCCAAAAATGACTATCAAACTTTCTATCTCTATCTGATACTATATCTGCGGGCAGGCCATATAGCTTGTAGAGATGTTCAATAAAGAGTTTTGCCAACTCCGACGTTTTAACCATTTTCTTTGTGGTGATAAACCTATCCACTACCACCCACACCGAGTCATTCCCTCGACTCGTCTTGGGTAATCCGGTAATGAAATCCATGGAAATGCTTTCCCATTTCCCTTGGGAAATATCCAAAGGATGGAGCAATCCCCAAACCTTTAGACGCTCATGTTTATTGACCTGACACTTATTGCATTATTGCAGCACATAAGTCTGGACGTCCTTAAACAAACTAGGCCAATAAAATTATCTTTTCACTAGTGCATAGGTCTTTTGAATCCCAGGATGACCAGCACTTGGACTATCATGACTTTCTTTAAGTATGCACGCTCGAAAATCACCAATAGTTGGTACACATACTCTACCCTCGTAAAGTAAGTACTAGTTAGCAACAAACTTCTCCCCTTGACGAAGTTTATTACCCCCCTTTGAAGCCATGGCAGTCAAAGGTGATGAAGGGCCCTAGTAAGAGCTTTTTGGCTCCAAACTATATCCGGAAGGCTCGGCTAGTCTCTTCGGGCTAACTCTCGCTTCCCTTCCCATGCCACCTACTACGACCAGTCTCTTCGGACTCGCAATCTGTGCCGACGAGAGAGGTCGTCGCATCTGTGAAGAAGTGCCATCGCGTAAAGCACGCCAGACCTCAGATTAAAATGGATCGTGCTCACACAAACCGCGTAGTGACTCCAAGAACTCATTCTTGAAGTTTGTGAAGCTAAGTTCATTTACTTGTGGCATGCGACTAACCGCATCCGCCACTACATTATACTTACCTCTAAGGTAACGTATCTGAAGGTCAAACTCCTGGAGAGTCTCCGCCCACCGAGTTTTTCTACCCTTCAACTCACTCTGACTTGAAATCCATTTCATACTTTCATGGTCTGTTCGGACCTTAAAAGTGACACCATACAAATAGTGTCTCCACTTTTTGAGTGCATGAACTATCGCTAGTAACTCTCGCTCATAAGCCGAGTAGTTACGCTGTGCACGATCTAACTTTTTACTTTCAAATGCAATTGGGTGTTCTTTTGCATTTGTACAACCCCAATGGCCTCATTACTTACGTCTACCTCCAAGATAAACGGCTCATTTGGATCCACTATATTCAAAACAGGTGCTGCCGCTATGGCCACCATATTCAAAATAGGTGCTGCCGCTATGGCCACCTTAAGCTTATCAAAGCTTCTCTCGTGGGTGTCCCCCCAACTAATGTTCTTACTCTTGGACCATAACTGGCCCGCATTAGGGGAAGAGTGGGATATAGAAGGGCCACTTATCTTGGCAGTTTAAGAAATTGACCTTTTTGGATTTAGAAACTAATCCAAGAAATGGGCAAAAATGGCTACATTGATTTTCAAATTTTCCCGCCAAAAATGAATTTAAAATCTAGTGGAAAAAACTATATCATGTAGCATATCTATGGAAAGATCGCAAAGACTAGAATCCAGATCTACTTTCTCCGATAAATTTTGAGCCTATACGTAGAAGTTATGGAGGTCCGAAAAATGAAAAAACTCCTCACCCCTTTTTTAGGGAGAAAAAGTGCACAAAGCATCTTATAAAGAATCTTTTGACCTCTCTTACACACCCAACATTCTTGTACACATGGCACCCACCTATTAGCCTATTTCCTAATCATCTTCATTAGGCCATGGCAATTTAAAGGGCCCCTATAGATCCCACCCTTCCCCTAATGTCAACGGGACTGCGATCTCTTTGCGTAGTCCTTTACGTATTGTCGGTAGAACCCCGACATACCCAAAAAAAATCTGCAGTTCCTCGAGATTTTTCGGCGGTGGCCATTTAAGAATGGCCTCTACCTTTTTCGGTGGTGGCCATTTAAGAATGGCCTCTACCTTTTTTGGCTCCATCTGCGTACCATCGGCGGCGGATATAATGTGCCCAAGGTAGTGAGTTTCTTTTTTTAAAAATTCACATTTTCTTTTCTTCGCAAATAATTTGTGCTCTCGAAGCAACTTGAACACTAAGCGCAAGTGCTCTATGTGTTCCTTTCATGTACGGCTGTACACAAGAATATCGTCAAGGGAAACTACTATGAATTTTCCCAAATATGGACGTAAAATACTGTCCATCAGCGTCATAAAATCCGCTGGAGGATTGGTTAGCCCAAACGGCATAACCAAAAACTCAAAGTGCCCAAAACGAGTACGGAATGCTGTCTTCGCAATATCCTCTGCTCTAATCCTGACCTGATGATATCCTGATCTTAGGTCTATCTTCGTGCGCCATGGAGTTGGTCAAACACCTTGTCCATACGCGGCATTGGGTATTATTCTTAATTGTAATCTAATTAAGAGCTCTGTAATCTATGCACATCCGCATAGATTCATCTTTCTTCTTTACCAACAAAATGAGCGATGCCCATAGACTCGAACTAGGCCATATAAAACCTTTGTTCAAATATTCCGTTAACTGCTTTTCCACCTCCTGTGCCTCGGAGTGGCTAAGTCTATAAGCAGACTTGCTTATAGGCTTGGATCCTGGCATAACTTTGATGCTGTGATCCACATCCCTAGATGCCGGCAAGCCATCTGGTAACTCGTCACAAAATACATCTTGAAATTCCCTAATAAACTCCTTAAAGCATCTACGTACTTTGTTTTTATTGTCTCATCCGCCTTGGATTTTTTCATTTTAAAGTCGCATGCATGCAAAGCAGGGTTTTCAAACAGTGGGTCTCGTCCAAGACCCATCTTGGTTTTCATGCTTGCCAAGCAGGGTTTTCAAACTGTGGGTCTCGTCCAAGACCCATCTTGGTTTTCATGCTTGTCTACGCAAACAGTCTATGATTTCAACTACAGAAACATAATTTAAAAGAGGGTAACAAAAATATACCTGTGAGACCTGGTCGTCTCGCTGAAGCTCCATAGAAGAGTAAGTGGTGTCATAGGAATGCTACGGTCCCTCTACAGAGTGATAATTTAAAAGAGGGTAACATAATTTAAAAGAGGGTAACAAAAATATACCTGTGAGACCTGGTCGTGTCGCTGAAGCTCCATAGAAGAGTAAGTGGTGTCATAGGAATGCTACGGTGATAACTTTTCCCTTATGCACAAAGTGTAGTGTATTATGCAAATAACTTCGAGCTAGACTAGGGCAAGCTATATAGCCACTCCCTGCCTAGGTAAATGTCTGCTCTAGCCAAGTGCATGACTTGAAAGTCAAGCGAGGCTTTGTAGTCTTGCACTGACAATGAAACTCCCAGCACCACGATATTCCATAGCGTTTTGTCATATTCATTGGCCAGGCCAATAGTATACTCATGGTCGCTTGGGGTCTCGGCCAATCCCAAATTCTTAACTAACGAGTAGTTTAAGAAGTGGCTAGCTCCATCGTTTACAAAGATAGTGACTCTACGGCCGTCGAGGGTACCATACATACGTACCATGTCGTGTAGACCTATGCTAGGCTGCCACATGGCTGGTGTCACCGAACAAGTGTGCCGCTCATCACAATGACATACAATCAGCTCTCTGACTCTTCGGAACCAAGAGGAAGCCTTTGCATTGTAGCAATTGCCTGTTACCATAGTAGGTAGTGGTGAGTGTGAACACACTTTTTCCCTCTTTAGGAGGTTTTTTCCCTCTTTAGGAGGTTTTTTCCACCGGCTTGTATATACGCCCAAAACCCTAGGGCTCACTTCTCTTTGTACTTGCACACTAAGTAATAGTGTTGTGTGCTCTTGAGCTTCTTCTTCTCCAAGCTTTTGTGTGCTTTCGCTAACCTTAACTCCAACAATTGGTATCAGAGTAGGCTTCCTCCAGAGCAGCATCGCGAGCACCCACTGCTTCATGTCCTCCGATTTGGATGAGATTTCACAGGCGTTCGCAGGTCAACATATACTCTAGGAGAGCTCTTAGAGCTTAGTTTTCTCAGAATTTTATTTTGAGGTCATTTCGGCCTCCGTTTCTACTATTGCAAGTACTACGTAGGCTATTTCATCCTTTTGTGCAGGTTTTTTGACTGTGAGACAGGTTTTACAAAACAGGTCTCCTACAGCCTCTGATCTGCACTGTGGTATTTAATATACGTTAGTTTCGTGCAGGTTTTACCTCAAACAGGCAACTTTTGCATCTAGTGCAGTCAATAGCCATGGCTGACAACAATGATGTATTTTGCATGTTGGCTACTGCTGCTGAGAGGAGTGACAAGCTGGATGGAACCAACTATCCACTGTGGGCATATATGATGCGTCATGTATTGGTAGCAAAGGGTTTGTGGAACATTGTAAAGGGAGTTGATGTACGTCCTATTGTGGTTGGAAATCCTACAAATGCAGGTGAGGTTATAAATGCTGCAGGTTCCAGTTCTTCTGTGGCAGAACCACCACCCACTGTTGAGCAGAGTCGTTGGGATGGCAAGGATGCACAAGCACATGCCTTGCTTGCGTTAGCTGTTAAACGTGCCATTATCCCACATTCGCTCTTGCAGGACAGCTAAAGATACTTGGGTTGTACTTGCCACATTGTATCAGGCAAGAAATGAGGATCGTGTTGCTTATTTTCATAAACAGTTGGAGAGTGAGCATATGAATGAAGGTGATTCTATGGACAATTTCTTGACAAAGATCAAGGATTTCAAAGAGCAGTTGATTTCTACGAATGAAGTCCTCTCTGACAGTTCACTTGTGCATACTGTTCTAAATGGGCTGCCTGATTCTTATCAGAGTTTTGCTTCCACTCTTCGTTTGATGATGAAAGGTAATCCCAATGCCTTATCATTTGAGGAGTTGATTTCTATTTTGCTGCAAGAAGACCAGTCTAGGCGAAACAAGAATACTATGCGTGTTGCAGATCAAGCTTTTGTTGCTAGTCAGAAGGGCAAAGATAAAGGTGGCTCTTCATTTGGTAAACAAAAAGCTGGAAATGCTGCGCAACCAAAGAAGGAAGGCACAAATAACTCCTCATATCCTCTTGAGAGGGAGTTGGATAGATTGTGCTAAATGCTGCAGATTGCAGCACCTTTACACTTTATGATGCGTTGTATGTCCTAGGGATCAAAAAGAATTTGATGTCAACTTCTGCACTTGCCAAGATTGGCTTGGTTGTCAAATTTGTGGATGACAGGTGTATAGTTCATGATCTCTCTTGTGGTGACATAATTGTAGCATCTGATACATTATGTCGAGGGCTGTATAAGCTCACCATGTATGGAAAATGTGTAGAGGATTCATCATGCGCTGTTATGGACATGCAGGCTATCTCAGATGCAAAACTTTGGCATGCACATTTTGGTCATCTGAATTTTGCAAGTTTACTGCGCCTGCAGAAATCTGAAATGGTGTCTTCTTTGCCTAAGCTTGAGGCACCTGTTAAACATGTATGTGAGGGCTGCATATTGGGTAATGCAGTGTGGTTTCTTTCCCAAAGATGGATCAGTTAGAGCTGAATGCAAATTGCAGCTTATTCATAGTGATGTTTGCGGTCCTATGCAAACTCCATCATTTGAAAATTACTGTACTTTGTGACTTTCATTGATGATTATTCTAGGCATGCATGGTTATAACCTTTAAAGGCAAAGTATAAAGTGTTTTTGTGCTTCAAACAGTTTTTGGTTATGGCTGAAAATGTGTCAGGATGTAAGATGGGCACCCTCCGTTCTCAGATCGAGGGGGGGAGTACATGTCTTCAGAATTTAATGCATTTCTAGCTGAGCGTGGGATAAAACACCAATGTACAGTGCCATATACACAACAACAACATGGTGTGGCTAAGAAGAAAAACAGGTTTCTCATGGAGATGGCTAGATGTATGGTCAAAAGTCAGAGTTTACCACATGGTTTTTGGCTTGAGGCTGTCATGTGTGCCACATATGTACTTAACAGGTGTCCCACCAAGGCATTGCAGGTTGTCACTCCATATGAAGCTTGGCATGGCCGCAAGCCATCTGTTGGTCATTTGCGTGTTTTTGGGTGCCTTGCATATGCATTAGTGTCTGTGCAACGCAGAAAATTGGATGACAAAGCTGTAAAATGTATTTTTGTTGGATATAGTGCTGAGAGCAAAGCCTCTGCTCTGTGAGTATGGGGGGATACCTTTGATTGGAAATAGTTTACTCTATTATCCAAACATGTGCCCCGTGTCCCGGCTCAAAAAAGGAAAGAAAAGAAAAAAAGTTATCGTTTGCATCATCCACAGACTAAGCGTATTTTGGTTAGCCGAGATGATGTTTTTGTGGAAGATGCAGTTCAGCCCTTACTTTCATGTACTAAGGAGACAGGTGTTAGCTCAGGTGATGTATATGACATGTTATTGCCTCTTTTCAATGGTGCACAGCCACCTAATGAGGCCGTTTTTCAGCCTATGCAGGTTTCAAGTGAGAACACAGAACAGCCTATTCTGATGCAGATGTGTACATGATGCACTTGTTGATGAGAGAGCAGATATTGAGGACTTTATAAATGCCTTGAGCCTGGCCATCATCTCAAGTATTGTCCAAATTTGAATAAGGATCAGCAAGCCTTAGAGCAACAGTCCAGTATGTCTTATAACCAACCAAGGAGTCAGAACTCAAGTGGTCCCAATCATCTTAAGCCACCAACATACCCAAACTACCAATTTCAAGCACAACCCACCCCAGGAGGAAATCAACACTCCACTAATAACAACAACAACCAAGGGAACCACACCAACTTCAACCCTCCACCCAACCGTAACTTCCAAGGGGGAGTTTGCAAAAATAACGGCAAGGCTAAGGTAAATCAGGTGATAGCTGAAGAACTGGAAGAAGCTGAAGATATGGCTCATATTCATGCTGCAATTGAACATCAAGGAGCCAATAACCAATTCTCGGTACTCCAAACCCCTGCTGAGTACGAAGGTACGCAGTTCACCCTACTTATTGATTCAGGGAGCACACGTTCTTTTATTTCCCCTAGGTGCATTCGCTCACTAAAGCTGCCTGAAATTCACGCACCTCATCTAAGTGTGAAGTTACCCACAGGAAAAATTACCCAATCTACTACATCAGTGGGTACTATGCATTTTAACCAAGCATCCATCTAGGTAGAGAGGCCCACTCAGTGGTAGATATCTCTACTATACCTGTAGTTGCTTTGGGTGTTCCTATGATTGACCTTTTGGCCCGTCTGTCAGGTTGTGACCTGCTCCAGTGTCCAGAATGGCTTTTACGGAAAGGACCACCATCATTAGCAAAACACCCTCCAAAAGGAGTAAGAGACCAGCAACCAGCTAGATTAGTGGAGCCACCAAGCATCATTTGCAATAGTCGAATATTTTGCAAAATAGCTGTTAACCAACCGTAGAATCAGAGGGTATTTCTCCATGGAGGATAAGAGAGAAAGAGGCATGATATCCAGAAGATACTCGCTAGTAGATCAAAGAGAGAATTCTGCCAAAATTTACGCGCAACAAGGCGTATTTCCATAAAAATTTCGACAAAAAATACCCAGTTGGGTATGAAGCCTAGTAGGGAAAAAGGTAAAGGGGTGAGTAAATGAACCAATACCATATGTTTGACAATACTGAAAAACGGGTAGAAGTCTAAGACAAACAAAAGGATGTTTGCAGATGTTACAGGCAGATCCAACCAGTGTCAAGCTACCCAATTTCATCTAAAAAGGCTCACAGCTCAAGAGCGTCCAACAAGAAATAGAAAAGGCCATAAAATTTGTTACCCAAGGTTTGGACTCTAAAGGACTTATTCTAATCATGGTGCTTAAATGCTACAATGTGTAACATGCAGCTACGGCCTATATGTATCCTTGCAAGATTGAAACTCCGGCTCACACACAATTCCAAAGACACCATGATTGCTCATTTAAAATGTCCCATGATGGGGAAAAGACCCCTTGAAACGTCTGCTTACATTTGAATGGTACCCTGAAAGTTGAAGCACATTATCAAGATTCAACTATGATCCCATGGATTCTTATCACAAGCCTTTATATGTACCAATCAGATATATTGATGTATGGCCAAGGCAGATGCAGTTCATATGACAAACAAAAAAAATAGCTCTCTACTATTTCTGACATTCAAGGGCGGACACATCACACCTCTCAAGTAGACAATAGACCACAAAGGTAAAATTTGCAAAAAAAGCACGAGTGTGCCTATGTTGATACTATTCAGCGGATTCCACCTCCTCATCCTGGCACTCATCTAGCAGCTCTTTCAAGTCTTCAAGCTCTTCCATTCGACTTGCTTCATCCGCGTCAATGATGCACCTACCAAAGTCAATGTAAAGAATCTTACCACCTGGAGACAAGATCATGTTGCGTAAAGCAACATCCCCGTGAAGGATGTTAGCTGCATGAATGAACGTCAATGAAGTCATTGCTTCCTGTACAAGATCAGGTTGAGAATGAAAATACCTCCGACTGGGCACTTGCCCTTCCAATGTCAGAGCCAAGAAACCAATATAATGGCCCCATAAGGAACCGAAAGCTAAGAGCTTTGGTACTCTATCACCTCCCCTCTCAATGTAATCAGAAACCCCATCCACATACATGCGAAAGAGTGTCGAAGATAGCGGGCATCCTTGCTTCACCCCAATAGTGGAGTGCACTACATCTAATAACCCCTCCGGGGTACAGACCTGTCCTCTCACCGACCTGTAGAGTGCCATAATTTCCCAAATCAGCTCTGTGGGTACCCCCATCTCTCACCGACCTGTAGAGTGCCATAAATCCCCAAATCAGCTCTGTGGGTACCCCATCTCCTGTAATCTGCGCATCAACCTATCTCTAGGCAATTCGAATGTGATCAAGAGTAGAAAACCCCCGCCGAAAACCTGTGAGTGTCCCACTGCTTGCATGTCGGCTCTCTCTGACCATCTGCTCAACTGTTGCTCAAGAATGGATGCATACAATCGTACCAATGTGTGCCCAATCATGATAGTAGGATAGTTTCCAGGCTCCATACGGTCCCCTGCCTTGAAGATAGGCACAATAGTGGACAAGCTCCAAGAATCCGGTAGACCCTCACACATTGCACGGTTGAACATCACTGCTAGAAGCTCTGCAAGCATATCTCTAGCATGTATAAAATGCTCTGCTACTTCATCATGATCATAGGCTCTCCCAGTCCTCATCCTGTCAATGGCTTTCCTTACCATTTCTGCAGTAAAGAAAGCACAAGTATGTGGGCATGGCTCTAGGGGGTCTGGAAGCGATGGCTGTCGAGGAACTGTGTACAAAGATGTCGCATACTGACCCCAAACCTCTGTAGAAGTGATGCCCGGAGGAGGTGAGTGCTGATGGAAGAGTCTCCATGCCTCCCATGAGTCTTGGCTCAAGAACAGCCGGTAAAGATCGTGCTGTAAACTGAGCCAAGAAAACCCCCTTCTTTCGTCCTAGTAGGCGTTGGAAAGCAATCCGTGACTGTCGATAGGTGATGACTTCCAAGAGTACCTCTCTCTGGAGCCGTGCTCTCACGTCTATGCAGAACTCATCGTACTACCAGCTGTTCTGGGGCATACTTCTAGTAGGCCGTCTCTGCTCAAGCTGGGTGTGAGGGTATGCCTCTCCTGCTGCATCATGCAAAGTCTGTGTCAATATGTAAGTGAGCTCATCTAGAGGGCAGCCTGGCTCCTCAGTGCATAAGCGTCTGTAAATCCCATCAGTGTAAACAGAATCGGTCTTTGAGGTAAAAAAATATATCGAGTAGGTGTTGAAAATCGAGGCCGTTGAATAGTAGTGAACTGAAAGGAAATGGTCAATGTCAAGAGAGCATGATCTACTGCTATGCCAATGGGCCTGGGTCTATAACTATGAACTCTTGTATACAAAGTATAAAGCTCCGCTATGCCATGACATAGTCTACTTCTGCCCCAAAGCGCCTGGTATGTGCTTCACAATGTCATGCGGGTCCAAGAGTATGGGTTTCCAGGGCTAGTATGTGCTTCACACTTGGAACCGGCTTTTTCTACATTTGTTTTTCATTTTGAAGAGGTTGATTGTATTTTCCAAAGTGAATTCTTTCTGAATGGTCACTCTGTATAATAGAAATTAGAAATTTGTTGGAAGCGGTTTGAACATGTTTACCATCCTCAATTTATTTTTGTCTGTACATCTCTTGATTGGCTTAGAAAATTTATCATATATATATATATATATATATATATATATATATATAATATATATAATATATATATATAATATATATATTATATATATTATATTATATTATATATATATAATATTATATATATATATTATATTATATATATATATATATTTTTATTATATATATATATATATTATATTATATTATATATATATATATATATTATATATATATACTATATTATATATTAAAGAAAAATGAACAAGTTTGAGGACCCAATTTTTGTGATCTGTTAAGAAAGATATTCCGTACATTTTACTCCCGTGCAAAAACTTAAGGGCTCATTTCTTTACGCTAGCAAGGGATACAACTCCTAATAAAAATAAAGATGCTCACAAGATATGGAATATTCTCCAACATGAAAATTGTCCATGTGTATTGCAATATCTAGGTGGAGTAGATATATACAATCACGTATGTAATTAAATGGACTTATTTTCACTTTATTTTTATGTTGCTTGAAACCATTGCTTTAGAGAGAACAACATTCTGAAAGTTGGACGGGAAATGCATCCGCTGTAGTTCGCAAGAGAGCTTACAGGAGGCTAGCTATGAAGTGGCATCCTGATAAGAACCCTGGCAACAATCAGGAGGCCGAGGGTAACCTCAAGCAAGTCTCGGAGGCATATGAGGTACTTTCTTTTCTTTTGCAAGTTTGCGAACGTGGGCTTTTCTGTTTCTTCGTTTTCTTGCGCCTTTTTCGCTTTAGCTCTCGTCACTACCCTCAAGGGTTCGGTAGTTTTTGCTTGTTGCTCTATCTCAAGCGTTGGATTTGGTTTGATTTGTTTCTGGTCAGCAGTTGTTTGCACAACATACATCCTTCGCGTTCCGTCCGGTGTTTCAAGGATAATTGATTCCCATGAACCTGAGTCGGACGACTCAGTTCCACTGGAACTTTCTTGTTTCTTGATCGTCCTTGTGTTTTTTGCTTTATTTCTTCTTTGTTTCCTTCTTTTTCGTTTGGTTTGTTCTTGCTGAGAATCAGTTCCTTTTATTGGTGTCAACACAGGTTGCAGTTGATCATTACAGGCTAGAACTGTTGAGACCATTCTCAACGATACATTCTCATTTTCTGTTTAAAAAGTTGATGGTGATGGAATCACCCCAACATACCCAAAGGAAGCTTTTGTCTCTACAAGCTTATTTGGACAATCCTTAGCTAGATGATCGTTGCCACAGCCATCGCAGTGCCTAAGTACACGGGGCCAAGCTTGATACCCACTAGCATTGTTTGCCAAATTCTTTTCTTTTCGCACAGGACAGTCCCTAGCAAAATGCGGACCATTGCATTCATAGCACGGCCCCACTGTCATGTCACTCCCGGGACTTGGTAATCTTTTTTGGTACCCACCTTGTGGCCTACAGCCCCCATTGGCGAGTAAATACAATTCTTGTGCAGGAAGTTGGACTATAGATGAATCCAAGTCCATCAATTGTGCAGGAAGTTGGACTATAGACGAATCCAAGTCCGTCAATTGTGAGATAGCAAGTTGCATCGACTCAGGCGTCTCCTTGTAGTATGGGCTTACAGGTACCAATTCCATGGATGGTGTCAGAATATGCAGCGGAAATGATATCCAAACTTGGGTAGACAAGAGCAAGTAGACTGCAGAAAATAATCAGCACAAGAAACACTGAGAGATGTGTGTAAACTCTTCTCTATACACAAGATCCCGAGGAAAACTGAATGAGAAAGTGGAGGAGGATGGGGGGGAATATATACAAGCCCATGAGGGCAGTCGGCCAGCTCTGGAAGAGGCCCACGACTCATAAAATGTCCACGACTGCTGAAAAACAGCAGTCGGCCAGCATCTGATCCCCACATCTGCTCAGATCAAGTCGGCCAGCACTCAGATGGCCCACGACTGCTTCTACAGATGCAGTCGGCCAGCCTCAGAGTGGTCCTGGCATCACCTGGCAGCCCTCCAGCCACTAGGAAAAAATGGGAAAAAATGGGAAAAAATAGGGAAAAAATACGGGGAGTGTGGAAAAATGATATACGGGCGGGCACACCCACAACAGAGGCCCTGGTGTATACAAATAGACAGGAGATGACTTCTAACACCCCCTCTCAGCTCCTGGCTGTGTAACCAACCCCAGGGAGCTGGAGTGCCGCCTGAGCGTAGCCTGAGGTAGAGACTTCGTGAAGAGGTCCGCCGCATTGTCCTCCGTCGAACAATAAAGTAGCAAGATGTCACCAGCCAAGATCTTCTCACGAACAAAGTGATACTGTATCTCTATATGCTTGGTCCGGGCATGGAAAACCGGGTTCCGAGCAATAGCTATACAACTCTGGTTATCACACTGGATGACTGTGGGCTCCCTCTGTGGAAACCCCATCTCGCCAAGCAGCCTCCGCAGCCATACAACCTCACAAGCAGCACCACAAGCAGCCCGATACTCTGCCTCTGTCGAAGAAAGGGCAATAGTCGGCTGCTTCTTGCTGCTCCAAGAAACCGCTCCTGAGCTGAGGGTAAAAGTGTATCCTGAAGTAGATCTCCTCGTGTCTGGATCTCCTCCCCAATCTGAGTCACTCCAACCTTGGAGCTTGACTCCATTCCCTCCTGTGTAAAAGAGTCCCAGATCCTTCGTACTCTGCAGATACCGCAAGATCCGCAATCCTGCGTCCCAATGAGTCTTCAATGGCGTCTGCATAAAAGAGCTCAACAGCCCCACGGAGAAGCTCAAGTCCAATCTGGTGTTCAGCAACCAGATCAATGAACCAACCAACTTCCGGTACTGCGAGGCATCAACTGGCTCACAAGGATCTGTAACGGTTAACTTTGTGTTCGGGTCCATCGGCGAAGTAATAGGCTTGCAGTTCTCCATCCCAAAGGCCTCAAGCAACTCATGAACATACCGCTGCTGAGAGACGAAAAACCCCCTCTGGGTCTGCCAGATCTCCAATCCCAAGAAGAAGTGGAGTAAGCCTAAATCGGTCATCTCAAACTCCTTTGACAAGGCAGCCTTCGTCACTCCAATGTGCTCCCCATGACCGCCGGTGAGAATGAGATCATCCACATAAAGGATGATGAGTGTGACCATGCCGCGTTCCCGAAAGAGATACAGGTTCGGATCTGCAACCGATCTCTGGAATCCAGTCCGAATAAAGAAGGAATCAATCTTCTGATTCCAAGCCCGCGGAGCCTGCTTAAGACCATACAAGGCCTTACGTAACCTGTAAACCATCCCTTCCGATCCTGGAACAATGAAGCCTGGAGGCTGCTCAACGTACACCTCCTCCTGCAGGTCACCATTAAGGAACGCCGATTTTACATCCATCTGGTACACGGGCCACCTCTGAGAAGAAGCAAGGGCAAGAACGGTCCGAATCGTGGTCATCCGTGCTGTCGGTGCAAAGGTATCCTCGTAGTCGATGCCTGGCCGCTGAGCATAACCCTTAGCCACGAGCCTGGCTTTGTGTTTGTCCACCGACCCATCAGCCGCGTACTTGGTCTTAAAGACCCATTTGACACCAATGACTGACCGCTTCGACGGCCTCGGTACCAACTCCCAAGTGTTGTTCTTCGCGATGGCGTCAAGTTCCACCTGCATGGCTTCCCTCCAAGTATCCTGTGAAAGGGCTTCCTTTACGGAAGTGGGCTCTTTATCCCGCATGATACGAGACATAAGAGCATAGTTCACCTGAAGAAGCTCCGCCGTGTTGCTTTTATCTCGAACTCGATGTGATCTTCGAGGGCCGTCCTCTGTGGTCCACTCGGAGGGTAGCTCCGTGACACCTGACTCCCGAAGGGTGTCCATCAACCACCTAGGTACTCGAACAGATCGTGGAGCCTCCTGTGGTCGCGGGGGCTCAACTCCAGCTGCGGGCTCAACCTCCTGTGATGACTGAGGTGGATCAACTGGAGTGATAGACTGGGAATCATCATCAGACTCTGGATCTCCAAGAAGTGGCGGCTCCTCGACAGTGGATGCTGGAACATGCTCGTCAAAGACCACATCCCGGCTGACAACAATCTCGTTTCTCTCTGGATCATACAACCTGTATCCTTTGGAAAGAGAGTTATACCCCACAAATACCAGCTTGCGGGACTTGGAGTCAAGCTTCCCCCTCTGCTTCTTCGGAATATGTACATACGCGTCACTCCCAAAGACACGGAAGTGCGAGACATCGGGTTTCCTGCCAAAATATGCCTCAAATGGAGTCATATGGGGTACAGAAGTCGTCGGAGAGCGGTTAATGGTATGGACAGCTGTCGCCACAGCCTCACCCCAAAGTGGACGAGGAAGATCTCGATGCTCCAGCATGGTCCTCGCCATCTCCACCACAGTTGAAACCGGCCTCTGATAGAAAACCAGAGTGCGGTAAGAGCTAACACCCGTCCGCTTGTAGTCTAGATGATAAACAAAACACAGATTGGAGCTAGAGTGCCCAAATCTGAAAACACAACGACACCTGTTGGCCCCAAAGCTTGGCGCCCCTTGCGGTATTTCTTTATTCCATTAAAATAATATGTATGGCTGAGTACAACACAAAAACCAGCCAAGAGTTTACACCTGTAGTCCAATCTGACGGCCCACAAATCCTTCTCAGCACAGAGGATCTATGCACACAGATCTGTGTCCTCAAGCAACACACTGTGCCTTCCTCTGATCAGCCAAGTTCACAAAGCAGGCCAGCCATGGGCATACATCTGGCATAACTCATAAGCATGATACATCTTCTCAGCTCAACATACATATGTTGTTCAATCCCTGTCTTAATCTCTTGTCAATCTGCCATACTCCTCCTCTCACAAGGAGCCAGATAAAACATACCTGTAGCAGACATCAAGCAACAGAAAGAGAGATAGATGAACAGAGTCAAGGCTTACCAAGTTCAGCTCGTGAAACAACTCTGGAGGAAGCAACAGCACTAATCTGTGCCTGCAGGCACTTGAACCCACAATCCTGCTTCACACGTGTGCTTGCACTTGCCTGTATCTTCCTCCTGATGCTCACTCCTATGCTGTCCTTGAAAGTACAGATCTGAAAATCAGCACTGTACTTGATTGTACCGCCTCGGGATGCGTGCCAAGCGTTGTACTTGCATAAACAACCTGCTGTCCACTTCTGTACCTGCCTGAATCAGCCTGCACAGGTCTGTCCAGCACCCAGTAAAGCGCCGCCTGCACCTGTATGAGCTGTATCTTGACTGCCCGTACACTGTACGGCAGTCGTACAGTAAGGTATGGGCTGGAAAACTGACTGTCCAGCCTGTATAGGGCTTCTGCGCAGCCACCAGCAGCTGCTCTGTGCGCCGCCAGCAACAGAGGAGAAAGAGAGAGAGAGAGAGAGAGTCCAGTACTGGCCGTACAGTGCTGTACGGCTGGTTCTCTCAGAAAAACAGCAACAAAGCTGATCTTCAGCAGCCGCCTCCTCCTCCTTGAGCTCTTCCACGATTGGATACAAGCGCATGAGGGCTTTCTCCACTTTTGCTACACGACTCCCCAAAAAGGGAGGAGAGAGAGTGAAGAGAGAGAAAACTCCTTTCCAAGTTAATCCTTAGGGCCCCAACTTAATAAGTTCCTAGGGCCACTAAGGCCTAGGGGCAAAACTTCAATAAACATTAAAAGTTAATGTTTTAATGTTCCCCCTTCACACCTAGGGATGTCCACACATCTTAAACACTGTCCGGGCACCCCCCATGTGAATCATAAAATATTCTGACCCTGCAACCACCATGCCCACACTTGTCCTGCTCCATTTTCACAGGGCCATGACAACAGTCCTGTTCTTACGTTCAACAACTCCATTCTCCGAAGGCGATCCGGTATTGGCCAATTCCCTCTTGATGCCATGATTTGCACAAAACCGAAAGAATACAGTCGAGGAGAATTCCCCTCCTTTGTCAGCCCTGAGAGTCTTGACCTGAAATCCAGACTCTTTCTCCACCATCACGTGCCATTCCTTGAACCGAGCAAAAGCCTGGTCCTTCTGTGAAAGAAAGTAGACCCACGTTCATCAACAAGCAGCATGAAGTAGAGAGATCCTCCCAAGGATGGTATCTGCTGTGGTCCACACAAGTCAGTGTGAATCAACTCCAAAGGTTTCGAAGCCCGCCTGGAAGCCTGCTTCGGAAAGGATTCCCTGTGCTGCTTACCACGTATGCAAGAACTGCAGCGTCCTTGCCTACTACCAACATCTGGCAAGCCAACCACCATCTGGTCCCGGAAGGCGCGCCGCAAAGCATCCACATTTAAGTGGCCAAAACGAAAGTGCCACAAGTCTCCGACCTGAGAGCTTGTCAGTGAGGAGAGTGCAGAGAGTTTGTAGATACCGTTCTCCACACCGCCTTCCCAAACAACTTTGCCTGTCTCACGGTCCCTTAGAGCAACTGAATGCTCCTCAAATTCCACCCGAAAGCCAGTCTTGCATACCTCATGCACTGACAAAAGATGAAAGCCCAGAGCAGGGACATAAAGAACACGGGAAGCATGCTTGCCCCCCTTGCCGTCGGGAATGATCTCCATCCGGCCCTCACTATGAATCGGAATAGTGGAGTTATCACCAATAAAGATACGACCTGACTGCCGCTTCAGATCCAGGAAGAAGTCACGGGATGGAGTCATGTGCCTGGAAGCACCACTGTCGAGAATCCATTCCCGAGTATCCTTTGCGGTGAAGCCAACTGCCTCCTCGCTCGAAGACGATGAATCATCGGAGTCCACCATCTCCAAGTGCACAAATGCCGGAGTCTTCGCAGCTGAGGCTGAGGACTCAGCACTCTTCCCTGTCCGCTTAGGGCACTTCCTCCAGTAGTGGCCTTTCTCGCCACAATCATTGCAAGATCTTTCGGCCTTCAGCTTCTCTCGTTCTGGATCAGGCTTCTTCTCGGAAGACTTATCTGATGAAGCCTTCCCTTTACCCTTGTTGGTATTACGGCCTTTCGACCGTTGGCCAGTTAAGGCCTCTGAACCTCCGCCGTGAGGAGGGTTCGTGAAACGTTCCTCCTGGTCCAAGACCATTGGCACAAGCTCCTCCCAAGTAATGGTGCTGAGCCTGCCACTCGTGATCAACGAGGAATAGAAAGCGGAATACTGACCAGGCAAGTGGGAAAGTAACGTGATGGCCATATCTTCGGACGATATCTCTTTCCCAGCTTGAAGGACTTCCTGCTGAAGGGCCTGCAGCTTGTTAATGTGTTCCCGCATCGTCGAAGACTTTGCAGGGTTCATAACCCGCATCTGCACTTCCAAGGATATCCGCTTCATGGGTGATACCCTGTTGTACAAAGAAGCCAAGTGCTCCCACATGCCTCTCGCCAGCGTCATGTGCTTCACATGGTTGATCACCTGTGGTGTGCAATTGAGGAATATAAATGACCGGACCCTGGCGTTGACACGGTCCCACATTTGTGCCTGTGCCTCTCGGTCCTTCCTCGCGGATAAAACCTCTCCTTCCTCAGCTTCCGGCCTTGGCACCCCTTTGATAATAAAATCAGCAAGATCATATGACTCCAGAACTGACTCCATCATGACCTTCCAGATGCCATAATTGGACCCGTCCAACTGCTGATCCACAGGGAACGTGGGGAGAGTCGGAATCTTCACGTGCTTCTCTGCCAGCTCGAGTAAATCCGCCATCTCGGAGAGTAACCTGAAAGGGTGGGTGGGTGGGAAAAAATCTGAAAATCAGAGAATATGCAAGTGGCTGTCCAGCCCCTCTGCCCGCCTTCCTCTTGCACCTTCACTTCCCGTTCAGCCCGAAACAGTCCACCGATCAGCAACTTGTTGCTCCCCCTCTTGCTCAGAAAAACGCCCAAGATCTGCTAGAGCCTAGGGCTCTGATACCATGTCAGAATATGCAGCGGAAATGATATCCAAACTTGGGTAGACAAGAGCAAGTAGACTGCAGAAAATAATCAGCACAAGAAACACTGAGAGATGTGTGTAAACTCTTCTCTATACACAAGATCCCGAGGAAAACTGAATGAGAAAGTGGAGGAGGATGGGGGGGAATATATACAAGCCCATGAGGGCAGTCGGCCAGCTCTGGAAGAGGCCCACGACTCAAAAAATGTCCACGACTGCTGAAAAACAGCAGTCGGCCAGCATCTGATCCCCACATCTGCTCAGATCAAGTCGGCCAGCACTCAGATGGCCCACGACTGCTACAGATGCAGTCGGCCAGCCTCAGAGTGGTCCTGGCATCACCTGGCAGCCCTCCAGCCACTAGGAAAAAATGGGAAAAAATAGGGAAAAAATACGGGGAGTGTGGAAAAATGATATACGGGCGGGCACACCCACAACAGAGGCCCTGGTGTATACAAATAGACAGGAGATGACTTCTAACAGATGGTACTGAATCTTCTACCTCCCTTACATAACGAAAGGGAGTGGTCCCTGGTGGAGCTGGTTGAGCACCCAATACAGGTCTTGCTGCATCACTTGCACCTGCGATAGGTTGTGCATTAGAGGACTTAAAGTCCCCTGGCATTCCTGCACCTATCTCTCTCATGTACCTTTGTCTACTATAGCACTCATCTATAGCACTCATTCGTGCTATGGTTGCCCCACCTCCTACATGGTTCACACCATTTGAGAGCTCCTTGCGGGTTGTCCCTCAACGGTGGCGTTGGTTGGTATGGGCGACTTTGTTGGTTTACCCTGTTGTCCTGCTTAAGCAGACTGCTTAAGCAGACTGCTTAAGCAGACTGCTTAAGCAGACGAGCCACTCTATCTGCTATCGTATGTGAGACCACTTCCTCATTTCTGCGAGCATTGCTCGAGAAATCCTATCTCTGATCATCGCCAGAAGATATTCTGTTTCCTTTTGTGTTGTCGTCTAAGCGTTGAGCTTCGAAACAACAAAACTCAAAGTCCTTGTGGTCTTGAGTGAACAATAGCATGTAGAGGTCTTCATCTAATAAGCCCTCTAGAAAACAAGTTCAAGGCGTTCTTGTTTTGGCAATTCAGACTCTGGGAACCTAGCAATATACTGTTTCATTCGGTCGATGCTTACTGTCTGTCTTTCCCCTTGTTTAAAGTTTAGGATTAGGGTCACTGTGTTGTGTTTGATGCCAATCTTGGTGTGCGCTTCAATGAATTTCTTGACTAAAACGTCAAAGTCATAAAGCACAGCTGGTTTTAGCATTTGGAACCAACAAAGAGCACTTCCACTCAACGTTAACCCAAACCCATGCACCTTAGTGTGCACATCTGTGACTCCTTCCGCGTATATGAGCTCGTTGAAAAGAGCCACATGCTCATAAGGATCTCCAGTTCCATCGAACTTTTTGCAGAATTTTTGCAGAGTGGTTGGCCAAATGTTTTTGGATCCCGGCCACTCTTCCTTCTTTCCCCTAGTTCTAGGATCTGGAAATTTCATTTTAGCTTTTTGCGTTGCTGGCTTATCGCCAGACGTACCTCCCTCTTCTGGATTTCGCCTGGTCTTTGTGCAAAGACTCCTTTGGTTTAGGTATCCAGGAAGAATCTTTCATCCCGGAACCCGTACTTTGATAGGGTTTATCGTGAGCAGGCATTGTGGTTTCTGCGAACCGTGGAGTTGGCGCATGGTATCTTGAATCGTTTGGACCTATAGTTGCTGTTGTTGGTCTAGGTTCTACCGTGGGTACATAGGCTCGCAGAGGAAATAAGGGTATTCCCATCCTGGTGAAGACTTGTAAAGCCTCACCTTCTACCTTGTAGTAGTTGTTTCCCCATGCGTCCCTAATGTCGATTATTGTAGACCCCTCAGTCCCGTATACATGTAGGTCTTGTTCGTTAGAGTATGGGTACCCATTTACCATCATCGTTTTGAAGACGGTTCCTTTTTGTGTTGTGTACAGAGCTACAAATTCACTGTCATTATCTATTTTATGCGCATGCAGCATTCTGTACAGTTCACTTTCAACAAATTCCGGAGTTGCAGCAAATAAATGAGAAGCTTACCTCCTCCGCTTGAGCTTCCGATTGCCTACTCCAGTTGTTGGTGTTGGTGGTGCTGATGGTGCTGCCTCAAATCTTGGGCTGTCCAAACCTGCACTCCATGAAGGCACATTATATGGGGGTTCAGAAAATGTACGAATATGAGGTAAGGTATGCAGCTTGTCGTCTGCATCCATGTTTTCATATTCGGTCGTTAAAAAGTACCTTACGCCCATAAAACTCATATATTGGTCACCTTGTGACTTACCCATACCTCCACCTCCGTGGCGTTGGTATGTCCTCTATTTTGACTGCTATCCGGTTGAACGGATCACCATAGAGTTTAGCCCCTAACCGATTTTCACGGATAAAGACTAGACGGGTGTCGTAGCCGAGTAATGTGATGTCAATATCTAATGGCATGCCAGTGTTCAAGTTCAAGTTGCGGAAGCTTTCCATTGAAGCGGAAGCTTCGCTTGTACTTTGATTTGATGACTCGCTACTAGTGGAGGACGGACCCTCTTCTACTATGTTCAAGTGACCTTTAGCTCGTATCCCACTTGCTTAGGTTGAAGCTTTCCATTGAAGCGGAAGCTTCGCTTGTACTTTGATTTGATGACTCGCTACTAGTGGAGGACGGACCCTCTTCTACTATGTTCAAGTGACCTTTAGCTCGTATCCCACTTGCTTAGGTTGAAGCCTTGGTCCTTGCGATAGATCCCGAAGCTATGGACTTGCCGGACCGCACTTGCATATGGAGCATGCACCCTTGGACGGTCCGTTTAGGGTCCTTTTCGCTTCTTTTTAATAGTGCCCCTCAATTTCTTTTTCCTCTTTGTTTTTTCCGAACGTTTTTGAGCTGTTGAGGTGTAATCCCCAACTCTAAGGCTTCTCTACCTTGCAATAGGATCCTTACCTTTTCTAGCTCTGTTTCTGGTACTCTCTCTTCATCTTCAGACAAGATAGACTCATCAACTCCATATCCTAACACGTCATAACCTAACGAATGGTCACTTTCCTCATTTGAGCTCAGATCAGTTATGGATATACAATCCCTAACCAAACTTCTTCTGAGTCTGGAACATAGTTCCTGAGATTTACCATCCGAATCGGAATGACACTTTGGTCCTCGTCATCACAGAATTGAGGTCCGTTGTTGCGAAGCATACATGTATCTCGAGCTGTGAGGATATGTACCCATTCATGATCATCTAAAAGACGTTCAGGAAAAGGATTTGGAATGTAAGCTTCCTCCTCAAGTGCTCGATCTGTTAAGTACTTGTTTTCTGCCAAGGTTTTCTCAGTGGGTGTCTGGAAGATCCAAGCGTTTTCAATGTAACAACTCGAATTTGCTTCATTATTAGGAGTTAACCCAGAAGAAAATGAATCAAAGTCATCTACAGGGGTTCTCGTCACATCACGATACGTGAAGTCTTGTAAATTTACCCTGGTAGTGACGTTGTCATGCCTCAAATAGAGGTAGTCGAATCCCCAATCTTGGATTACTTGCATTTGGCGCATAAATGGTCTACCAAGTATGACATCGTAGTTCGGATCGCGACCAAAGTCAACAATTGCGAACGTGTGTTCATACTTGACCCCGCATGATTCAACCATCATATTTTCTAGCATGCCCAGGGGTCGCTCCATGTTTTTGTCTGCGAGCTGTAGCTCCATTCGAGTTTTTCTCAAGGCTTTTTTCCCCCACTTGATCCACATCTGTATATTCATCCAACTATTGGGGTTTAGGTTGTGGATAATGCATTTTCAAAAGCCAATAGAACCTCTCCTGTAATTGAAGGGGATGATTGTAGGATCTGAACAGCAAAAACGTGAGCTTTGGCAGTGAACATCAACACAATATGAGGAAAGCGAAGCACCTGACGTGGAGCTACATGCTATTGTACCATTATCAAATATATAGTCCTAAAGAGATTGATCAGCTCTGCCTGCGCTGACGCATTTGAATCCATGGTAAGTGCCTCGATAATTGCTGTAAACAGATCAGTCGCCACATAGCTTTGAAGTTCCATATTGCCAGAAATGATAGCTACTGTTACTGTGGCTTCACAAAAAACTAAGGCTTTATGTACTGCTTCAGTATCTGGCCAATTCAAAGCTTGTATGCATATTGATAGAGATACCTTGGCTATACTATGATGTTGTAACACAAGTCTGCAAAACATGAACGCACAAAATTGTCAGTTAGTGATGCATTTTCGAGTCAGCACACAAGTGCAAAAGTTACAAAGCTTTCATGCTATGAGCTGTTATGTGGGTGCCTACAACATGCTTGTATCTGTAGCTCTCTACAGTTGCCATCAAATGATAAAACCAAGGAAGAACACACTCAAATTTGTAGCTGCAATAATTTTTTTACGACTGTCTCCTGATGAAGTGGAGACACAACAAGAATTGCTACAAAGCTGGAGTTCACTACACCTGCTTCGCACCACCTGGTCAATCACGCTTGTCAAGCTTGACCAAACCAATATGTTCCCATGCTTGCAATTGATAAAATGTATATACGCAGCCTGTGTATGCAGTTAAATCCATTTCTGATTCTAATTAGACATTAACCTTTTGGTGAAAAACAGCCCATGTATGACAGGGTGGTAAACCTTGGCAAAGCCTTTCTGGAATGGAACACAGTATCAGTTTGGCAATGTCAAAGAGATACTCTTGAATTGCTTATGAATCTTGAACTGCTTATGACCTTTAACCTTTGACCTGCAACCTTCCAACAAGGGGAACCCCGACGAGGGCGCACAGAGAGAGAGAGAGAGAGAGAGAGAGAGAGAGAGAGAGAGAGAGAGAGAGAGAGAGAGAGAGAGAGAGAGAGGGCGCATATTGGTTTGGTCAAGCTTGACAAGTGTTGATTGACCAGGTGGTGCGAAGTTGTGTGCTGACTCGAAAATGCATCACTAACTGACGATTTTGTGCGTTCATGTTTTGCAGACTTGTGTTACAGCATCATAGTATAGCCAAGGCATCTCTATCAATATGCATACAAGCTTTGAATTAGCCAGATACTGAAGCAGTACATAAAGCCTTAGTTTTTTGTGGAGCCACAGTAACAGTAGCTGTCATTTCTGGCAATATGGAACTTCAAAGCTATGTGGCGATTGATATGTTTACAACAATTATCGAGGCACTTACCATGGATT
Source organism: Cibotium barometz (assembly GCF_041138505.1). Lineage (NCBI taxonomy): Eukaryota > Viridiplantae > Streptophyta > Polypodiopsida > Cyatheales > Cibotiaceae > Cibotium > Cibotium barometz. The sequence goes on from NC_141100.1 coordinate 290,601, forward strand.
CAAATGCGTCAGCGCCGCAGGAAGAGCTGATCAATCTCTTTAGGACTATATATTTGATAATGGCACATCAGCATCATGCACCTCCACGTCAGGTGCTTCGCTTTCCTCATATTGTGTTGCTTTCATTGTTGTTCGCTGCCAAAGCTCACGTTTGAAAACTTCTTGCTGTTCAGATCCTACAATCATCCCCTTCAATTACAGGAGAGGTTCTATTGGCTTTTGAAAATGCATTATCCACAACCTAAACCCCAATAGTTGGATGAATATACAGATGTGGATCAAGTGGGGGAAAAAAGCCTTGAGAAAAACTCGAATGGAGCTACAGCTCGCAGACAAAAACATGGAGCGACCCCTGGGCATGCTAGAAAATATGATGGTTGAATCATGCGGGGTCAAGTATGAACACACGTTTGCAATTGTTGACTTTGGTCGCGATCTGAACTACGATGTCATACTTGGTAGACCATTTATGCGCCAAATGCAAGTAATCCAAGATTGGGGATTCGACTACCTCTATTTGAGGCATGACAACGTCACTACCAGGGTAAATTTACAAGACTTCACGTATTGTGATGTGACGAGAACCCCTGTAGATGACTTTGGTTCCTTCTGGGTTAACTCCTAATGAAGCAAATTCGAGTTGTTACATTGAAAACGCTTGGATCTTCCAGACACCCACTGAGAAAACCTTGGCAGAAAACAAGTACTTAACAGATCGAGCACTTGAGGAGGAAGCTTACATTCCAAATCCTTTTCCTGAACATCTCTTAGATGATCATGAATGGGTACATATCCTCGCAGCTCTAGATACATGTACGCTTCGCAAACGGACCTCAATTCTGTGAGATGACGATGACCAAAGTGTCATTCCGATTCGGATGGTAAATCTCAGGAACTATGTTCCAAACTCAGAAGAAGTAAATTTGGTTAGGGATTGTATATCCATAACTGAATGAGGAAAGTGACCATTTATTAGGTTATGACGTGTCAGGATATGGAGTTGATGAGTCTATCTTGTCTGAAGATGAAGAGACAGTACCAGAAATAGAGCTAGAAAAGGTAAGGATCCTACTGCAAGGTAGAGAAGCCTTAGAGTTGGGGATTACACCTCAACAGCTCAAAAATGTTTGGAAAAAACAAAGAGGAAAAAGAAATTGAGGGGCACTATTAAAAAGAAGCGAAAAGGACCCTAAAAGGACGGTCCAAGGGTGCATGCTCCATACGCAACTGTGGTCCGGCAAGTCCATAGCTTCGGGATCTATCGCAAGGACCAAGGATTCAACCCAAGCAAGTGGGATACGAGCTAAAGCTCATGAACTTAGTAGAGGAGGGTCCGTCCTCCACTAGTAGCGAGTCATCAAATCAAAGTACAAGCGAAGCTTCCGCTTCAATGGAAAGCTTCCGCAACTTGAACTTGAACGCTGGCATGCCATTAGATATTGACGTCACATTACTGTTGAAATTAGGGTTGCAGGAAAGCACACAAAGCTTGGAGAAGAAGAAGCAAGAATACACACAACACACAATGTATTAGATTGTGTCAATGTACAAAAGATAAGTTAGCCCTAGAATGATGGGCGTATATACAAGCCGAGGAAAAAAACCTCCTAAAGAGGGAAAAAGTGCCCCGGCGGTCCTAAGTGTGTTCACACACATCACTGCCTATATATATGGCAACAAATCCCCCCTGGGAGTGATGGTGTGAATGAGAGCTAGCGCTCATGTATAGGGAAGTGCCATGCCCAAAGTAGATCAGTCCACAAAGGTGAGCAAGCCCAAAGCTTTGCGAAAAGCTTCGAACTTCTCACGAGGAAGCGCCTTTGTGAAAAGATCGGCAAGGTTGTCCTGTGTTGGCACATAGGCCAAACTGATCTCTCCTGCTGAGAGTCTCTCCCTGACATAGTGATAATGCACCTCAATGTGCTTTGTGCGAGCATGAAAAATTGGGTTTCTCGCAACTGCCAATGCGCTCTGACTGTCAGTGTAGATAGAGGTGGCAGACTCCTGTCCAACACCCAAGTCAGCCACCATAAGCCGTCTAAGCCACACACACTCAACCGTAGCTGTGAAAGTTGCCCTGTACTCAGCTTCACAACTAGAAGTGGCCACAGTAGGTTGCTTCTTGCTCAACCAAGATATGCATGAGCTACCGAGCATGAAACAAAAACCACTTGTGGACACCCTTGTGTCATAGCAACCAGCCTAATCTGAGTCCGAAAAAGCATGTAAATCTGGCGGCAATGATCCCCCCTTGGGATAAAACAACCCAAGATGTATGGTGCCACTCAAGTAGCGAAAGATGCGTTTAACTGCCTTCCAATGCTGAGACCCTGGGCTATGCATAAACCTGCTCACCTGTGAGACTGCAAACTGAATGTCCGGTCTCATAATGCATACATAAATGAGGCAACCAACAGCTGTCTGATAGAGTGTGACATCAAAGTGATCTCCAGCATCATGAAGACTCAACTTCAAACCTGTCTCCATTGGAGTAGCAATAGGCTTGCAGTCTTCAAGGCCAAATCTCCGCAACAATGTCTTAATATACTTTGTCTGACACAAAGCAATACCTCCATCACACTGCTTAAATTGTATCCCCAAATAATGATGCAAATGCCCCAAATGTGACATCTCAAAAGAGGCATTCAAATCAGCCTTAAAATCAGCAATGTGACTCTCATTTGGTCCTGTGAGCAGCATGTCATCGACATAGAGAGCAATGATTAGATGTACATCATCCACACGTTTCATTAGGGAAAAAGGGAGCTCATTTTGGGGCCCTGTAAGAAATTCACTATTTTTCGATTTATTTCTCTCCTAAAAGATCTCAAAAATAATAAAATATGGAAACGTGGCTCAGAACTGTCAGTAAGGACCACTGAACTGTCAGTTCAGAAAAGAATAAGATAATCTTTTGTCTAACTAATACGATTTTGCATTAAATATCTCCTTAATTTTTTTTGTTTCTTGAAGATTTCGCATCTCTTTTCACGACGTGTGCAGGCCTCTCATAAAGAATCCATCACTGAACTTAATGATTGTATAGATACCGCCACACTTCCACAATTCATGTTACAAAAAGACTATGAGATTGACAAGCCAACTTTGCAACCTCAGAAGCACAAAAAATGGCCGATACTAGTGAGTTACAATCTCAGAAGAAGCGATTATACCATTTTCACATCGACTTAGAAGAACAATATGCTCCAGCACAAAAAAGATGAAAGGATACGGTGCTAAATGCTCAACAATGGGAAAATATGAGAAGAGAAGGGCTCCAACATATTGACTTATGGTGTGATGGAAGTATATATCCAAAATGTCTAGTAAAAAACTCCACACCTCCATTTGTCAATCCAACCACACTACTGAGGTTTGCGGGTGATGGACAAAATGGACTTCTTGGTTATATTTCAGCACAGTCTGCATTTGCAGAAACATATAAAACAATGTACCTACAAGAAAAGGGAGCCAGGATTCAAGAGAGCTATTCGTGCAAAATTGGAGCAGCAGTTGCAGAATGAAATTGAGGAGCATTCAAAGAGTAAAAAAGAGCTGACAAGATCAAGAAGGAAGAGAACCGTGCTTGGAGACAGACAACGAAGTAGGAAGATTAAAAACATTGCAAATTGGAAGGCTGGGACTGGTGGATGCAAGCGAAGAATTCAGGAAGCAAGGTTAGTTTATAATTTTTTATTTTTTATACTCAAAAATGCTCTCAAATGACTATATCTATTTTGTCCATTAACGCAAAACAGGATTGGAAGTGTTGAATAATATAGGCATATTGTGTTGTTACTATAGGAAACTATTGGAGCCTGCAAAAGAAAATATGGATCCCAACCTTCTTCCAGTTAAACAAATGAAAGGATTGCTTTCTTGTGGTGTAGCAAAAGGTTTGATTGAAGAAAAAAAATACAAAACAATCAAACGCAATGTTGTAGAGGACTTTATACCAATAATCAAGTTGATGGTACTACAATCCAAGAGGCTCTTGATGTTAGTGGAGTTAGCAGGAAGGGATATAGTTTGATTTTCCATGCGATATCCTCAACTTTGAGAGATCAAAGGATTAAACGAGTTTTACTGCCAAATCCAGCAACAGTGTGGAAGATAAGAGGTCATTTGAATGAAAGTATAGATGAGTTTATTGGACCATATATCCATATTGAAGAAATATTTCATGGTGCTAAAGGAACCACTGTGTATGACCCTTGGAACAATATATTTGTAGATCTACAACAACTTCAAAGAAGAATGGTCGAGTTTTATGGAATAACATTTGAAGAGTGCAAAGGCATTTTGAAATTTGTTATCAAACTGGATGAGTGTGAGGTTGTAAAGAAAAAGAAAATGGAAAGGATTACTATCACATTGATGAATGGAGCACTTGATACATCATTGAATGAAGCGAGTTCGAAGTATTTTAGTGTGCAGTCGGAGAAACACATATGGTGGTTGGGCTCATTCCAGGTATGATCATTTTTTATTTCGTACTTGATTTTAGTCAATGTTTTCAAATCTTTTATAGTAAGACTTTTGTTTTGTATAATCACAGGTAAAGACAGAAGACCATGAAACACTAGATTGGGTGTTTCACCACACGGAAATACCAAGAATAATTAAAAGACAAGTGCAAGGAGAGAATCTCCATGTTGCAGGAAAAGGTGATTTTCAAGTAGTGGCACATGGCGGGGGATCTTAAAACACTTAAGTGCATGTATAACGTTAGTAAAGGAGGTAACTCAAAGTCTCCTTGTCTTTACTGCAAAGAATTAGCTCAAGTAATGGATTCCAAATGGTGGAAGAGAGCACCTAATAGAGATAAAGACCCTGACTTCAAGGCCATTCTTGACATTCCACTATGTAATGTTCACATATGCACATTTTATGCTCTATGTCAAATTATTAAGAAATTGGTATTTTTGTATATTGGATTTGCTTGGAAACTCCGTTTAAAAGAAATAGAAAGGATGCTCTTCATGCATTGGAAAAAGTGTTATCCGATATAGGTCTGCATGGAGGTGATGTTCATATCACAAAGGATTTTAAAAAGTTTACCAATGGCAAGGAGTTACCAATCAAGCCCTCTATTGTGGTGGTGTTAAGGCAAGAAGTAAGGCAAGGTAGAACAGTTTCAAGGATTAGTTATGGATTGTGGAAGCAAGTCCATAATGCCGTGAAAGATCATGAGGCAGATGGGGAAGCACGAAATGTGAAGGCAGAGGTGTGGAGGTCTCTTGATCAACTCTTCATGTTCTGTGACAATGTAACATGGACAAAGAGTGATTACAAGAACTTTGAAGAGGCAATTAAACATTTTGGAAAATCAATGAAAGACGCGTGGACAGCCTGCAATATAACTCACTACATGGTAAAGTGATGTCTTTTTCTTTTACTTAAGTGTGATCCTCTTTTCTTTTATAACTTACTATGCATTCTTATGTCTTTGTGAAAACAGCATATCATCTACAACCACCTTCCCTATTTTGTCAAAAAGTATGGATGCCCAGCAATTTGATCTACCCAAGGCATGGAGAAGTCTCACTACATGACACGTAATGCATTTTTCAGACACACACAACACTATGGAGGGAGTCAAAAGGCAAATAGTCTGAAGGAAGTCTTCCAATGGTTTTACCGAGGCATTCTACAAAGGCTGCATGCTAAAAGAAAAGTTGCTAGTTCCAAAGTCAAGCTTGCTTTTATTCTAGCCCAAAAGCAAAGACGAAGACAAACTTTGGACAATTCAATGGCAGCAGAGAGACATAGACAATGGAGGGATTCGAAGATATTTAGAAACCATAAATGGACAAGTAAACATGAATAGCAGTTTGTAACTTATTGGTGTTATGTCCACATGTTTTCAAACTCAATCAATAGATTTTTATTCTGTGGAACAAGTGACTCTTGGTGTTATGCCTATATGTTTTGAGACTCCATCAAAAGTATTTCTTTTGTGAAACATGTGATCTATATTAACAAGCATCAATACATCCATATATTAACACACAAAAAATTCAATCAATACTACTTAATTATGCTAGACACACTATTGATCCTTACCAATAAAGTACTGAGTGTCAAACGCTTTTAGAAGCTACTGAGTGTGGGAAGAGTACTGAAGTGTCGTACGGTGATGGGACAAATGTAAAAGGGTACTGATCGTCCGTACGGACAAGGAACTGATGAGGATCAAAGACTTTGTACAAATGAGTTCAACTTCAACATAATGTTTGTGCTATATTTGATGACTAAATCCTATTACTCCCAAGGCCTACGAGTCGAAACTCTCTTTTTGAACTTGATTGGACTCTTTTTCTTCCTTATTGGCTTGATGTCGACTTTCTGTTTATCAATGCTTGCCTCTGTTGCTTGTCTGAGAGGGGTATCCTTGTCTTCAGCTATCTCCACGTGTTCTTCTTCTTGGATTGTGTGGCCTGATGCAATCATGGGTGGCTCTCGAAACCTTATGAGCTTGTGTTTTCCATAGCCCTCTAGACATTTGGGCTCCTTAACACCACATGCTAATGCATAAGAAGTGTAAGACAAAAAGTAAGAGGCCCTAGAGGCCTGCTTATTCACATAATCCCCAAATATATCTATGGCGGACAACCTCTCTATTAAAATGATCTTTTCCTTTTGCCATGGAAGATCATGTCCACCTAAAACCCTAGACAAACATTTAAAGAAGTAAACAATGGCTTCTCCATTGTTGCTCAACTGCCTATGGTAAATCAAGATCTTAGCACTGCCTAGATCATGAATATAATGAGCTAGGCTTGACATTTTGCCAAACCCGGCCGGCCTGCTTCCACTTGTTCTCTGGAGGAATGTGTCATCCTCAATTTGTAGCTGCCACGTATCAAAAGATTGGAGTGAGACAATAATACATAACTACAAAACATTTAAACACAAGATAAAGTATTTGATTTGAAGTAATAATATCATACCTTCTCATTTTCATCAGCAACAACAAGAAGTTCATCTTTCCAAAGATTTATTCCTCTCCCCTCCAGTCCAGCCTCTTCTTTAAGTTTTTCCTTATGAAGTGCTGAGAGATTCATAGCTTCCTGGGTGAGCTGGAAGGTAGCTTCATCTGGCTCTTGGAAATTTTCAGCCTCTTTGAAACAAATAGTAAGGGCCTCTGCAGGATCAAAAGTTATTTCCAAAGCTAGCAGTGAATGGTCATCCTCTATGCCAACCTCCTTGTCAAGCCTTGAAGCCTGGGCAATAAGGGAAATGGCATAGTCCTCCCTCAAATTGAACATACACTCTATATCATGGAGGAAAACATAATCTTTAGCACCAATCAAGACACCTGGAAGCATGGGCACTGCATAGTTGCTGCTCTGAACATCAAAATCTTCAACTGGCTGTGTTGCCCTAAGAGTTTCAGTCCTCAGTTGAACAAGGTCTCAAGAGCAGCCACTTGCAGCCCCTCATCCTCGAGGTTGATATCTTCTTCCTGCTCTGCCATATCTGTTGCCACAGGAATATCCTCTTTTACCTCCACTACAGATATATCTTCTTCCTCAGCCTCCTGCCCTTGCTCTTCTAGAGATTGCTGTTGGAAGACAATGTACATAAGGAATGCCATGTTTTCCTCAAGCACTCTACACTTTCTGGTGTGCAAGTTACAGTTGAATTTATATTCCTCAGGCAGGCTGTCAAACCTTCTATTCACATGGTACCTCAGCCTGTCAATGGAGACAATATGATTTAAATGCACAAAAACCTTTTCACCTTCCACAATCCTTCCTGCCTCTGTCAGTTGTTTGAAGGTATCCCAATGGTCTGAAAGAAAATCTCTGTGATGGTCCAAAAGAGAGCTCATAGTGAACTCCCTGTTGAAAATACTGTGGTATATGTGGAAGTTCCTCTGAGCCTTGCACTTGTGAAGAAAGTCAAATAGGAGCAAATCTGGAGATTTGTCCTCTTCTGGTTCCCTTTGTTTTGAAAGGGAAGACTCACCTTTCTGCTCTAGTCTCTTGCTTTTGCCTGAACCAAAATTTATATAACATGAATTCTATATGCTGACATATGCAATCAGATAATGTATAGGATATCACCAAACAACTCTCTTCATGAGCACACATGAATCACCTGGTGATTGCTGTGGTCTGAGTATAGCAGCAGAAAAGTCCAGCTTCCTCTTGAAAGGAGGGGCCTGAGAATCAACTGTTCCAAAGCAAAAACCTTTCTCATCATCAAGAAAGACATCCCCAGGGACATAGAAAGCAAAACAATGAGGAAACAGTGAAAACCAAAAGGGACACAAGAATTTGCAACAAAACGCGATGCAGAACCATTTGAAAAATGTCAAGTGCTCTCCTCGCATTTTGTTGCAAATTCTAAATTTCTATTGACATCCATCTCCAATCAAATGCTAGGGACATCTCACAATGTTCAGGACAGTAAATGGTACTAGGAGGAATTCCCCAGGGCAAAAGAGAGCAAAACAAAGAGGAAGAAATAAAAACTGAAACTAATATCAGAATTTGTAGGAAAACGCGATTTGGAGCATTTGGAAAATGTAAAGCACTCTAATCACATTTTGTTGCAAAATTCTAAGTCCTATTCATATCCATCTCTAATCAAATCCTAGGGTGATCTACCAGATTCCTAGGCACTGAGATTCAAGAATTCTATAGATGAAAGAAATATATATCAGAAAACATTGGAAAGGGTATAGATCTCTGACCTTTCTTTCCTCTTCGATACTGTTGGAGTAGCCCTGGAGATTCTCCTGCTCTCTTCCAAACTTGAGCTGCAGCACTGGTAACCTGGAGATCTGGCAATGGTAGTAGTCTTCAGACAGGTTGCAGAGTGGATGGAGTGTGTTGGGTAGGAAGTGATCAGAGTGGGAAAGAAAAGGATGATGGGTGGGTACTGGCAGGGATGGAAGACGGGGAGGGAAAAGTGTTAATGGATCTAATTATGAAATCATGATTGGAACAATTTTCAAGGCAAAAAGTGACTTTCACACGTGTCAAATTTCAAATTCCAAAAGATCTGGGTGGGACCCACACATGTTAAAAAACGACTATGTTTCACACGTGTGGTATTTAATAGCTCCTTTATTTGTATTTTGCAATAATCTACTCTCCTAACTCAGTTCTCTTGCATCTTTACCTCCCTACTCTACACAATCAGCATCCAGACCAGTAGAGCAGAGGTTCATCCCCAGCACAGGATACTCATCATCAGCACAGCACACCTGCAGATAGCTTCCAGGTCAGTAAGACAATCTATTTCCTTCTCTTCTTGTTTAATAGTATATTAGGGTAAGGTACTGATTGATGTGATGTAGGTTAGATATTATGATAAATATTATATGCATTTCTTAGATTTTTTCCACTGCATGTAGAAGCAGGAAGACTTTTTATTTGGGCCTGTTGAGTGAGAGCTTGATCACTTCTTGATGTCTATAGGCTCAATCCATGTTGCACCAAGCTGTATACACACTGAAATGACTAAAGGCATGTTCAAGTATGCTGCCTCAAGAATTTGCAGTAAAATGCGAGGAGAGGGCTTTAGAAATCTCAAACAGCCCAAATCGCATTTTGTTGCAAATTTGAAAATGCTTCTTCATCCACCCCTTTCATTGTGATTTTGTAACTTTCTAGGCTATTCAGGGCTGCATACTTCTTGCATAAACTCAATACATATTGTTTATAGTTGAAAAGACAGAGAATTAACTGTAGGGATGCAATAGCATGTTGTTTCAAGTATTTGCAGAAAAACACGATGATGAGCTGTTAGAAATTTCAAATTATCATAATCGCGTTTTGTTACAAATTGTTCAATTTTGCTTTATCCAATTTGTCATTACCTTCTTTTATCATTCCATGTTCTCCATGGTTGTAATCTTTTTCCATTGCTTTGTATGCACCTTTTCAGAGTGATGGCAAGAACCAAGGCAACTGCAAGGAGGTCTGGCAAGGGGCCAGGGCTTGCAGAGCAGCAGCAGCTGGGGCTGATATCAAGGAATCTAGTGTGCCTCCAAAGGGAAGAGTTGCACATGGCAGGAAGGGGAAGCCAATGAGCATGCTACAGCAAAAGTCTAAGAGGTTAAAACATTCTGCAGGTGTGCTAAAGGAGATCAGGAAACAACAAAAAGCTATAGGCTTTGCAATCCCCAAGGCACCTTTTCAGAGGCTAGTGAGAGAAATTTGTGATAGCTGGCACCTTGGTTTCAGGTGGAACAGGACTGCCATTCTTTCCTTACAGGAAATGGCAGAGGATTACTTGGAGAAGTACTTTGAAGATGCAATGCTTGTAGTAGCCCATGCTCATAGGGTAACTCTGATGGCCAAGGACTTCAACACATTGTCCAGAGTGACGTGGAGGTATGACAAGCTGGTCCATCCTGTGGAATGGCAGGACATAAAAATGAGAGACATATTATTAATTCCACCTACAAGGAAATTGAAGGCAGACAAGGTGAAGGTTGTTGAAGTGACCCACTCAATGAGCACAGAGGAAAAGCTGCTTATGAGGAGTCACTGAAGCAGCAAATAGAAGAATCCAAATCTGCTCTATAGATGTGGAGACTGTACAGATGGAGCTACAGATACAGAGAAGGTTGCAGGAGCTGGGCCCTAACAGTTGTTCATATTGAAGATGATTTTTTAGAGAATAATTTTGACTTGACAAAAGCATGCTTGGCAGCATTGGCTCATAAGAATGAGTATTGCTCAGATACTATCATGCTTGCAATGCTCTAGTAAGTGTCTTTTATTTTACATTTGTTTGCAAAACAATCCTTATTGTACCTCCTCCCTTACACCTTACCTTAATTATTGTTTTGTCCAATGTAGCATGATGAGAAGCTGGCTGAACCATGCTGTACAGCATACAGTTTATATTATTGATCCTGCAATTTCCTTCAAGTTAAGAGATCCAAAGGAAACTCCCATGGATATTTCCAATTGGTTCAGACACTGTGATTTTGATCATGTTGATATTTTGCTACTTCCATACCATGACAAGTATGTGTGTGGCTGCTTCTTTTGGGATTTTTCTTCAAGATTGAGTACTCTTGTAGCCTTTGATTTCTTAATGCTTTTTTCCTTATGCAGTGACCACTGGAGCTTTGCTTCTATTGACATCTAGCAGAAGCAATGCTTTTTATTCAACTCTCTTAGAAACACACACAGAGAGGTGAAATTGTAAGTGGTTTGTGTGCTATTTTTAACTTTAAACTTCATTATTTGGATTTAATGCACACTAACTGAATTATATGTATTGTAGTTCTATTAGAAGACTTCTAGATGCATTGGATCAGTGTCCTCCTAATGTCAATCTTTTGGATTCAATAGAGCCAATAGATTTAGAGGTAGAAAGTTGTTCCCTCTACTGATGTCTATTTCATGCTATGCCTTTGAACTTATTGAATAATTTTATTTTGTTCAGATATTAACAGTTTCTAACATATCTTTCCAACTATCCAGACACCACAACAAGATGATTCAAGTAGCTGTGGCTGGAGAGTGCTGATTAGTGCCAAATATATACTTTCAAGCTATTTTGAGATAGGACAGCCAGAGCTTGTAAGAAAAAATAATTTTCATTTAGCTTCAAAAAATTTGATATTGGTACAAAGTGTTCTAAATCATCATATCTCATTGCAGATGAGAGAAGATAGCTTCAGCTCGAACTATGTGTATAGTTTCAGAGCTGATATAATTTGGAAGTTTTTGAAGTATGCCTCCCCCAAACCTATTGTACCAGCTACTGTCGAGTTGGGTGAGAGCTCTAAAGTCCGAGAAGGTGTCATACACCTTGATGACACAGATGATGCAGATGTGGTGCCACAGGAACAAGGACCTAGTGCTGATGAGGAGAAGCCACAAGAACAAGGACCTGTGGCTGAGGAGATGATGGAGCAGCAGCAAACAGATGCTCCAGGGGCAGTAGAGGAGACATTGGAGCAGCACCAAGAGACTGTACACGATAGGATGGAGCAGCAGAAAATAGATTCTCCAAATAAAGATGATACGGTGAGCTTGGACCATGTAGAGCAGCCTCTAGATCAGCCTGTAGATAAATAGAAAATTGTTGTCAAGAATATGTTCTACATATATAATTAAACACTTCTGTACAGAATTTTACATTATTGAATATAATACCTTTGTTTATGGAGTCTGTGTTATCTCAATTTTTAAATTTTCAATGTCTTTGCATTTTATTGAACTCTCTCTTCTTTTGAGTACCTGCAAAAAAAGCAATATGAAACAATAGGGTAAAGTAAACTAATAGCAGTGCTTAATGAGACTAGGATAAGTCACATGGTATACCTTCTTATTGTTGTAGATAAATAAAAAGTCCTTTGAAATAGAACCTTCTGTCTCAAATAGAATGTCATTGCGCAATTGAGCTAGGTAGCAACATTGTCTTAATGAGATATTGACTAGCACATCACCATTCTCAACAACATCAATATCAAGAAGTTTATTTTTTTGCACCAAAAGAATCTTCATCTTGATCCATTGGGACTAGTTTTGTACCTAGCATTCGACTGCGCTTATAATAAAAAATGAAATTTTGTGATGCAACCATGTACTTCAATTGCATAGAAGGTTGGACAACCTCACAAAACACTGAACTACATGTCTTCTTATCCCAACCTTTATCCAAAAATTGTGGCATGCATGCCAGACTTGTTGCTTTAACTGTGAACATTGTTTTTGAAACCTTCACTGGAAAGGTATTAAACAAGTCTACAAAAACTGTGAGAGGCATGCATAAAGAAATTTTTATTATCCTTGTGGCAATATTGGGCCTCAGAGCTTTCTGTACTTCTTTGAAAAGCTTGGCTCTATATGCCTCTGTAACACTAAAATGTGGGAGAGGCCAATCCACTGAATTCCATGCCGGAAGGTCTTGTTTTCTCAACACACCATGTGTGTTTGCATTGTCCAGCAACTGATAAAAATGATCAGTAAAAAATATACCAGATTGAGCTAGCTCTGTTGCACATCGACCTTGGTATTGTTGTTCTCCTATCGATCCATGCAAAACATCTATAAATCCTAGAATACAATCGATGTTTTGCCATGTCTCATACGATGAAGGGTATAAATCTGAAATAAATGTTACCATATTATAGTAGTGATGTGTGTGAACACACTTAGGACTGCCGGGGCACTTTTTCCCTCACTAGGAGGTTTTTTCCCCCGTGCATTGTATATACGCCCATTATCTTCTAGGGCTTGTTATCTTTCATTTTTGGCACTCATAATACACTACTGTGTTGTGCTCAAGCTTCCTCATCTTCTTGAAGTTGTGTGTGCATTCCTGCAACCCTAATTCCAACAATTGGTATCAGAGCAGGCTTCCTCCTCCCGGGCAGCATCACCGGCACCTGCCGCTTCATCTCCTCCGATTGCGACGAGGTTTCACGAGCGTCTGCAGGTTAGTATATGCCGTGGGAGATCCCATAGGGCATGGTCGTTTCAGAATTTTGATCTGAGGTCATTTCGCCCTCCGTTTTTGCATTCCAAGTACTGCGCAGGCAAAATCGTCCTACTGTGCAGATTTTCTGTCAAGATTAAAATCTGCAGGACAGGTGCCCATTCGTCTGTTTTGGGCTGTGCTATATAGCACAGGTCGATTTTATACAGGTTTACCTCTTGCAGACAGCATTTACATCTAGTAGTACAGTCATTGGCCATGGCTGACAACAATGATGTATTCCGCATGTTGGCTGCTGAGGATAAGTTGGATGGCACCAACTATCCATTGTGGGCATATATGATGCGACATGTATTGGTAGCAAAGGGGTTATGGAATATTGTGCAGGGTATTGATGCACGTCCTATTGTGGCTGGGAATGCTGCAAACACATCAGAAACAGGTACTGTTGATGATGGTGCAGGCACAAGTGCTGTAGCAGCTGTTCGAGAACCACCACTTTCAGCAGAGCAGATTCGTTGGGATGGTAGAGATGCGCAGGCTCATGCCTTGATTGCGCTGTCTGTCAAACGTACCATTATCCCACATATTCGCTCCTGCAGGACTTCTAAGGATGCTTGGGATGTACTTGCCACATTGTATCAGGCAAGAAATGAGGCTCGTGTTGCTTATCTCCGAAAACAGTTGGAGAGTGAGCATATGAACGAAGGTGATTCTATGGATAGCTTTTTGACAAAGATCAAGGATTTCAAAGAGCAGCTCATTTCTGCAGATGAAATCCTGTCTGACAGTTCACTTGTGCAGACTGTTTTGAATGGTCTACCAGATTCTTATCAGGGTTTTGCTTCCACTCTTCGCTTGATGATGAAAGGCAATCCCAATGCCTTATCATTTGAGGAGTTAGTTTCTGTTTTGCTGCAAGAAGACCAGTCAAGGCAAAACAGGAATAATATGCGTGTCGCAGATCAAGCTTTCGTTGCTAGTCAGAGAAGCGGGAAAGGTAAAGCTGGCTTTTCTTCTAGTAAGCAGAAATCTGCAAATGCTGCGCAACCAAAGAAGGAAGACAAAGATGAGAAGAAGGGTGACAAACAGAAGACATTTTGCAAGTACTGTAAGGGAAATGATCATGTCATCAAAGCGTGTCCTAAGCTGGCTGCGAAAGAGGCTAAGAAGAAAGAGGCTGGTATGGCTGTTGCAGATGCCTCTCCTTCTAACAATGAATCTGCTAATGTTGTGCTAGATACAGAATGGGCATTCAATGCGCAGTGCAGTTATGACCCATCTTTGCATGACACATGTATGTCTGCAGTAGATTCAGATGTATGGTACTTTGACAGTGGTGCCACTAAGCATATCACCTCGCAGCGCAGTTTATTCACTTTCCTTGAGTCTGCTCCCACAGGGAATACTGTCACTTGTGCCAATAACTCCTCTTATCCCGTTAAAGGAGTTGGACAGATTGTGCTGAATGTTGCAAATGGCAACACCTTTACACTTTTTGATGCATTGTATGTGCCAGGGATCAAAAAGAATCTGCTGTCAGTCTCCGCATTTGCCAAAACAGGTTTGGTTGTAAAATTTGTGGATGACAGATGTACTGTTCATGATCTCTCTTGTGGTGACATCATTGTAGCATCTGGTTCACTATGTCGAGGGCTGTATAAGCTCAATATGGATGGCAAATGTGTAGAGGATTCAGCATGTGCTATTATGGATACGCAGGCTATTTCAAATGCAAAACTTTGGCATGCACGTTTTGGTCATCTGAATTTTGCAAGTTTGCTGCGCCTGCAGAAATCTGAAATGGTGTCTTCTTTGCCTAAGCTTGAGGCACCTGTCAAGCATGTTTGTGAGGGCTGCATATTGGGTAAAATGCAGCGTGCTTCCTTTCCCAAAGATGGATCAGTGAGAGCTGAACGCAGATTGCAGCTTGTTCACAGTGATGTTTGTGGACCCATGCAAACTCCATCATTTGGAAACTACCTTTACTTCGTGACTTTCATTGATGATTTTACCAGGCATGCATGGGTATATCCTTTGAAGGCAAAGTCCGAAGTGTTTTTGTGCTTCAAACAGTTTTTGGTTATGGCTGAAAATGTGTCAGAAAGTAAGATGGGCACCCTCCGTTCAGATCGAGGGGGGGAGTATATGTCTTCAGAATTTAATGCATTTCTGGCTGAGCGTGGGATAAAACACCAATGTACAGTGCCGTATACACCACAGCAAAATGGTGTGGCTGAGAGAAAAAACAGGTCTCTCATGGAAATGGCAAGATGTATGGTTAAGAGTCAAAGTCTACCACATGGTTTTTGGCTTGAGGCTGTCATGTGTGCCACTTATGTACTAAACAGGTGTCCCACCAAAGCATTACAGGTTGTCACTCCATATGAGGCTTGGCATGGCCGCAAGCCATCTGTTGGCCATTTACGTGTTTTTGGTTGCCTGGCATATGCATTAGTGCCTGTGCAACATCGCAGAAAATTGGATGACAAAGCTGTCAAATGTATTTTTGTTGGATATAGTGCTGAGAGCAAAGGCTATCGTTTGTATCATCCACAGACAAAGCGCATTTTGGTTAGCCGTGATGTTGTATTTGTGGAAGATGCAGTTCAGCCCTTGGTTTCATGTACTAAGGAGACAGATATCAGCTCACGTGATGTCTATGATACATTGTTGCCTCTTTTCAGTGGTGCACAGTCAAGTGCAATACCTCATGAGGCAGTTTTTCAGCCTATGCAGGTTTTAAATGATGGCACAGATCAGCCTATATCTGATGCAGATGTGCATGATGCACTTGAGGATGAGAGACAAGAGATTGAGGGCTCTAGGAATATGCCTAGATGGCTGGTGCAGACTTTGCGTGACAGCAAGTTGGATGCCCCTTTGTCTAGTCGCACTCGTTCTGGCTCTCATGGTGCCTCTTATGCGTCAGATTGTTATGCATTGGCTGTTTCTAGTATGTGCGATGAAAGTGAGCCTGTTTCATTTGATGAGGCACAAAGTTCAGAAAATTGGATGGCTGCTATGCAAGCAGAATACGATGCTATTATGAAGAATGGTACATGGTCTTTATGTGACTTGCCCCCTGGCAAGAAGGCCATTGGCACTAAGTGGGTATACAAATTGAAGCGTAAGCCTGATGGCACAGTGGATCGCCATAAGGCTAGGCTTGTTGCAAAAGGTTATGCTCAAGAGAAGGGCATTGATTTTGATGAGACATTTGCTCCCACATGTCGTATGACCACTGTTCGTAGCATCTGTGCATTAGCAGCTCATAATGGTTGGAATGTACATCAGCTGGACATAAAGACTGCGTTCTTAAATGGAGATTTGCATGAGGAGGTGTATGTATCGCAGCCTCGTGGTTTTGTTCAAAGAGGGCAGGAAAACAAAGTGTGCAGGTTAAAAAAGGCTTTATATGGTTTAAAGCAAGCTCCACGAGCTTGGTATGAAAAAATACATGCATATTTGACTGCACATGGGTTTCAGAATAGTCCAACAGAAAGCACTTTGTATGTTAAACGTGTGGATGGTGTACATCTAATCATTGCTCTCTATGTCGATGACATGCTGCTCACAGGACCAAATAAGAGTCATATTGCTGATTTTAAGGCTGATTTGAATGCCTCTTTTGAGATGTCAGATTTGGGGCATTTGCATCATTATTTGGGGATACAATTTAAGCAGTGTGATGGAGGTATTGCTTTGTGTCAGACAAAGTATATTGAAACATTGTTGCGGAGATTTGGCCTTGAAGACTGCAAGCCTATTGCTACTCCAATGGAGACAGGTTTGAAGTTGAGTCTTCATGATGCTGGAGATCACTTTGATGTCACACTCTATCAGACAGCTGTTGGTTGCCTCATTTATGTATGCATTACGAGGCCAGACATTCAGTTTGCAGTCTCACAGGTGAGCAGATTTATGCATAGCCCAGGCATTAAGCATTGGCAGGCAGTGAAGCGTATCTTTCGCTATTTGAGTGGTACTCGGCATCTTGGGTTGTTTTATCCCAAGGGGGGATCATTGCCGCCAGATTTACATGCTTTTTCAGATTCTGACTGGGCTGGTTGTTATGACACACGCGTGTCCACGAGTGGTTTTTGCTTCATGCTTGGAAGCTCATGCATATCATGGTTGAGCAAGAAGCAGCCTACTGTGGCCACTTCTAGTTGTGAAGCTGAGTACAGGGCAGCTTTCACAGCTACGGTTGAGTGTGTGTGGCTCAGACGCCTTATGGCTGATTTGGGTGTTGGGCAGCCATCTGCCACCACCATCTTCACTGACAGTCAGAGCGCATTGGCAGTTGCGCGGAACCCAGTGTTCCATGCTCGTACGAAGCACATTGAGGTGCACTACCATTATGTCAGGGAGAGACTCTCTGCAGGAGAGATCAGTTTGGCTTATGTGCCAACACAGGATAACCTTGCAGACCTTTTCACAAAGGCTCTGCCTCGTGAGAAGTTCGAAGCTTTTCGCAAAGCTTTGGGCTTACTCCCTTTTGTGGATTCGTCCACATAGCTAGACACTTCCCTATACATGAGTGCTAGCTCTTGTTCACCGCATCACTCCAGGGGGGATTTGTTACCATATTATAGTAGTGATGTGTGTGAACACACTTAGGACCGCCGGGGCACTTTTTCCCTCACTAGGAGGTTTTTTCCCCCGTGCATTGTATATACGCCCATTATCTTCTAGGGCTTGTAATCTTTCATTTTTGGCACTCATAATACACTACTGTGTTGTGCTTAAGCTTCCTCATCTTCTTGAAGTTGTGTGTGCATTCCTGCAACCCTAATTCCAACAATAAAATAACACAAGAATATCAATAAGCAAAGAAAGAAAGCTTTGTCTTAAAAATCCATACGCCTCATAAAGAACAAAACCACAATAGAAAAATATACAATTAGGCCTGTGTTGCGGAAGATCATTTGGATAGTCTCGCAAGACAAGTTCTTTATGCATGTACACATGCTGAATCAAAACTTCTTTCACTGATATCTTCCCTCTGGTGATTTTAAAATCTCGTACTCTTCCCTTCCATGATGCCAAGAAAAGTTCTTTCACTGATATCTTCCCTCTGGTGATTTTAAAATCTCGCAAGACAAGTTCTTTATGCATGTACACATGCTGAATCAAAACTTCTTTCACTGATATCTTCCCTCTGGTGATTTTAAAATCTCGCAAGATAAGTTCTTTATGCATGTACACATGCTGAATCAAAACTTCTTTCACTGATATCTTCCCTCTGGTGATTTTAAAATCTCGTACTCTTTCCTTCCATGATGCCAAGAAAATGTTTTTTGTCTGGGATCTCTTTCTTTTACTAGGTGCACCCATGCTCCTTTCAAAACAGTAAACCTTTCCCAAGTTCCTTCCGTTTTGACTGTACTTGAATTCTCTACCGAAGAAATAGAAGAAGCAGGTCGACGGGGTAAGGATGTGTGGTATAATTTTGCCTTCATAGCATTATCATCCACAGAGCGTCTTCCACAAGAACGACCATAGTTTTTATTCACCATGGAGACCTTGCGAATCTGTAACCACAGCAAAGTAATGTAAACAAGATAACAAAGTGAAGTTTCAAGAAAGAGAAAGTGGGCAGACAGATAGTTGACAAGAAACATCTTACTCTAAGCCAAACAGGATCAAGGGAGCAGTTTTGGAAAAGAAGAGGTTGCTGCACAATGAGGCAGTGGTGTAGAATGGTAGACCTTTTGAAGGAAAGGCAGCACAACATTTCAAAGTTCAAAGGAAGGTGGAAGCGCGAAGACCCTTGTCAGAGAAAATGTCAGACTAGATTCTATCTTCATGTCCAAAGATCTTGTGAGAATAAAAAACCAATCTCCACATTTATGTAGCACGCTTGTACCTACATAAAATATTGTTTCTTTTATCTATTTTCTTTTATTTTTGAGAATTTCCAACGTTACGTTGGCCCTCTGTTCATTGGTTGAGAGCTTATTTTTCCAAACCGTAAAAGGCCCCAAAATGAGCTCCCTTTTTCCCTAATGAACATAGAGAGCAAGGATTAGATGTACATCATCCACACGTTTAACATACAAAGTGCTTTCTGTTGGACTATTCTGAAAACCATGTGCAATCAAATATGCATGTATCTTTTCATACCAAGCTCGTGGAGCTTGCTTTAAACCATATAAAGCCTTTTTCAACCTGCACACTTTGTTTTCCAGCCCTCTTTGAACAAAACCACGAGGTTGCGATACATACACATGCAAATCTCCATTCAAGAACGCAATCTTTATGTCCAACTGATGTACATTCCAACCATTATGAGCTGCCAATGCACAAATGCTACGAATGGTAGTCATACGACAAGTGGGAGCAAAGGTCTCATCAAAATCAATGCCCTTTTCTTGAGCATAACCCTTTGTAACAAGCCTAGCCTTATAGCGATCAACACTGCCATCTGGCTTTCGTTTCAACTTAAAAACCCACTTACATCCAATGGCCTTTTTACCAATAGGCAAATCACACAAAGACCATGTACCATTCTTCATTATAGCATCATATTCTCTTTGCATTGCAGCCAACCAATTTTTTGATTTTTGTGCCTCATCAAATGAAAGAGGTTCTTCCTCTTCACACATACTAGACACAGCCAAAGCATAACAATCTGATGCATAAGAGGCATGCTTGAACGAGTACGACTAGACATAGGTGCATCAATTTTACTATCACGCAAGGTTTGCACCAGCCATTTAGGCATACCTCTAGCCTGCTCATTTTCAGCCCTATCCTCATAAATTACATCCTGTAAATCTGCATCAGAAATAGGCTGATCTATGATGTCATTTGAAATCTGCATAGGCTGAATATTTACCTCATTAGGACTTACATTTGAATTCCCACCTGTAAATAGAGGCAACAATGTATCAAATACATCCCGTGAGCTCACACCTATCTCTTTGTTACATGATAACAAAGGCTGCACAGCATCTTCCACAAAAACATCTTGACTAATCAAGATACGCTTTGACTACGGATGATACAATCTATAACCCTTGCTCTCAGCACTGTAGCCAACTTGACAGCCTTATCATCCAATTTTTTGCGTTGTTGCATAGGCACTAAAGCATAGGCCAAGCAACCAAAGACACACAAGTGACCAATAGAAGGCTTCCTGCCATGCCAAGCTTCGTATGGAGTAATAGACTGCAAGGCCTTAGTGGGACACCTGTTGAGTACATATGCAGCACACATGACAGCCTCAAGCCAAAACGCATGTGGCAAAGCTTGGCTCTTGACCATACATCATGCCATCTCCATAAGTGATATGTTTTTCCTCTCAGCAACACCATTTTGCTGAGGGGTATATGGCACTGTACATTGGTGTTTTATCCCACGAGTAGCCAGAAATGCATCAAACTCTTTAGACATGTACTCCCCCCCTCGATCAGAACGGAGGGTGCCCACATTACAATTGGATACATTTTCAACCATAAGCAAAAACTGTTTGAAGCACAAAAACACTTTGGACTTTGCCTTCAGTGGATATACCCATGCATGCCTTGAGTAATCATCAATGAAAGTCACGAAGTACAAGTGTTTACCAAATGACGGAGTTTGCATAGGCCCACATACATCACTATGTACAAGTTGCAATTTGCGATTAGCCTGCACAGAACCATCCTTTGGAAACGCAGAACGCTGCATTTTGCCCAAAAAACAGCCTTCACAAACATGTTTCAATGGTGCCTCAAGAGGGGGCAATGAAGCAACCATATCAAATTTCTACAAACGCAGCAAACTAGTAAAGTTCAGATGACCAAAACGAGCATGCCATAGTTTTGCATCTGAAACTGCCTTTTCATCAGAAACTACATTTGCTGAATCTTCCACACACTTGTCATAAGAATTGAGCCTATACAGCCCACGAAACAAGGTGCCAGATACAATAATTGTATCACAAGAAGTCAAATCATGAACAGTATATCTATCATCCACAAATTTGACTACAAGTCTAAGTCTAGCAAGCGCAGAGACAGACAATAGATTCTTCTTTATTCTTGGCACATACAAAGCATCTGAAAGTGTGAAAGCACTGCCATTTGCAGCAGTTAGCATAATTTTACCAATGCCCTTCTCACTGGGTAAGCATTATTGGCACATGTGACAGTATTTCCATTAGGGACAGCCTCAAGAGAAGTGAATATATCACGATGCGAGGTAATGTGCTTTGTAGCACCACTATCAAAATAGCATACATGAGAGTCAACAAAAACTGCCAAACATGCATCATGTACAGATGGGTCATACTGGCAATACATGCTAAACGCCCATTCTGTATCCTACACAACATTTGCAGAATCTGCATTTGTAGAAGCATTCGCTATTGTGGCTGCATTTGACTCTTTCTTCTTTGCCTTTTTAGCCTTTAACTTAGGGCAATTCTTAATGACATGATCAGTTGCCTTACAATAGTTGCACCTGGTCTTTTTCTTGCCTTTATCAAGAGCCTTCTCAGACTTATTGTTGCTACTTGTGGAAGGAGAAGAAGTTGCAGACCTATTTATAGGAGAAGAAATAGTGGAAGGGGCTGCTTTACCACTTCTTCTTTGCTGGGCAGCAATAAATGCCTGATCAACTGCACGCTGCCCTGTTTTGCCTGGACTGCACTTCTTGCAAGAGCTTGTTGACTAAAGTATCATACTTGACAACATCAGGTCTGTCCTCAATAACAAAGTCTCCACGTGGAAGCAAAAGTCTGATATGACTCAGGTAAGGCATAGAGAACAGTCCGCACAAGAGAATGATCAGGAATAATCTCACATGCAGAAATCAATTGTTCCTTGAGATCTTTAATCTCAGCAAGAAATACATTCATGTCATCATCTTCCTGCATAATCTTCGATTCTAGCTCTTTACGCAGGTAAGAGATTTTTGCCTCATTAAGACCTGCATACAAACTAGCTAGAATATCCCAAGCCAGTTTTGCTGTTTTAGCTGAACGAATATGTGAGGTGATGTTACGTTTGACAGAAAGTGCAATCAAGGCATAAGCCTGCGCATCTTTACCATCCCAACGAGCTTGTTCAGCAGTGGACAGCAGCAACAGTAGAGCTGCTAGAACCTGCAACATCCTCAACAGATCCTACATCCACAGAACCTGGACGTACATCCATACCCTGCACAATGTTCCACAGTCCTTTTGCAATCAAAACATGCTGCATCATGTATGCCCAAAGTGGGTAGTTGCTGTCTCCATCCAGTTTGTCATCAACAGACAACATGCGAAATACATCATTGCTGTTATTAGCCATGGCCATTGACTGAAACTGATGCAAAAGCTACCTGTAATGAAGCAAAGACTGAACAGAAAACCACCCGTGCTATGTAGCATAGTCCACAATAGAATACGTATGCCTGTTTTGCAAAAAACTACATTATCAAAATTTCTGTACAAAATGACGAAAACACCTGTGCAGAACTTGAAATGCAAAAACGGAGCCCAAAACGACCTCAAATGCAGAGTATAGGGACTTGCAAGCGCTCGTGAAAACTCACCTCAATCGGAGAACGTGAGTCGGAGGGTGTTGGCGGCGTAGCCCTGGGAGCCGATGCCTGCTCTGATAACAATTGTTGAAATTAGGGTTGCAGGAAAGCACACAAAACTTGGAGAAGAAGAAGCAAGAATGCACACAACACATAATGTATTAGATTGTGTCAATGTACAAAAGATAAGTTAGCCCTAGAATGATGGGCGTATATACAAGCCGGGGGAAAAAACCTCCTAAAGAGGAAAAAAGTGCCCCGGCAGTCCTAAGTGTGTTCACACACATCACTGCAGGCAACAATACGACACCCGTCTAGTCTTTATCTGTGAAAATCGGTTAGGGGCTAAACTCTATGGTGATCCGTTCAACCGGATAGCAGTCAAAATAGAGGACATACCAACGCCCACGGCGGAGGCGGAGGTATGGGTAAGTCACAAGGTGACCAATATATGAGTTTTATGGGCATAAGGTACTTTTAAACGACCGAATATGAAAACATGGATGCAGACGATAAGCTGCATACCTTACCTCATATTCGTACATTTTTTGAACCCCCATATAATGTGCCTTCATGGAGTGCAGGTTTGGACAGCCCAAGATTTGAGGCAGCACCATCAGCACCACCAGCACCAACAACTAGAGTAAACTGGAGTAGGCAACCGGAAGCTCAAGCGGAGGAGGTAAGCTTCTCATTTATTGTTGCAACTCCGGAATTTGTTGAAAGTGAACTGTACAGAATGCTGCATGCGCATAAAATAGATAATGACAGTGAATTTGTAGCTCTGTACACAACACAAAAAGGATCCGTCTTCAAAACGATGATGGTAAATGGGTACCCATACTCTAACGAACAAGACCTACATGTATACGGGACTGAGGGGTCTACAATAATCGACATTAGGGACGCATGGGGAAACAACTACTACAAGGTAGAAGGTGAGGCTTTACAAGTCTTCACCAGGATGGGAATACCCTTATTTCCTCTGCGAGCCTATGTACCCACGGTAGAACCTAGACCAACAACAGCAACTATAGGTCCAAACGATTCAAGATACCATGCGTCAACTCCACGGTTCGCAGAAACCACAATGCCTGCTCACGATAAACCCTATTAAAGTACGGGTTCCGGGATGAAAGATTCTTCCTGGATACCTAAACCAAAGGAGTCTTCGCACGAAGACCAGGCGAAATCCGGAAGAGGGAGGTACGTAAGCCAGCAGCGCAAAAAGCTAAAATGAAATTTCCAGATTCTAGAACTAGGGGAAAAAAGGAAGAGTGGCCGGGATCCAAAAACATTTGGCCAATCACTCTGCAAAAATTCTGCAAAAAGTTCGATGGAACTAGAGATCTTATGAGCATGTGGCTCTTTTCAACGAGCTCATATACGCAGAAGGAGTCATAGATGTGCACACTAAGGTGCATGGGTTTGGGTTAACGTTGAGTGGAAGTGCTCTTTCTTGGTTCCAAACGCTAAAACCAGCTGTGCTTTATGACTGACGTTTTAGTCAAGAAATTCATTGAAGCGCACACCAAGATTGGCATCAAACACAACACAGTGACCCTAATCCTAAACTTTAAACAAGGGGAAAGAGAGACGGTTCGACAAAGCATCGACAGAATGAAACAGTATATTGCTAGGTGCCCAGAGTCTGAATTGCCAAAACAAGAACGCCTTGAACTTGTTTTCTACAGGGCTTATTAGATGAAGACCTCTACATGCTATTGTTCACTCAAGACCACAAGGACTTTGAGTTTTGTTGTTTCGAATCTCAACGCTTAGATGACAACACAAAAGGAAATAGAAGATCTTCTAGCGATGATCAGAGATCGGATTTCTCGAGCAATGCTCACAGAAATGAGGAAGTGGTCTCACATACGATAGCGGATAGAGTGGCTCATCTGCTTAAGCACGTCCTGCTTAAGCACGTCTGCTTAAGCAGGACAACAGGGTAAACCAACAAAGTCGCCCATACCAACCAACGCCACCGTTGAGGGACAACCCGCAAGGAGCTCTCAAATGGTGTGAACCATGTAGGAGGTGGGGCAACCATAGCACGAATGAGTGCTATAGTAGACAAAGGTACATGAGAGAGATGGGTGTAGGAATGCCAGGGGACTTTAAGCCCTCTAATGCACAACCTATCGCAGGTGCAAGTGATGCAGCAAGACCTGTATTGGGTGCTCAACTAGCTCCACCAGGGACCACTCCCTTTCGTTATGTAAGGGAGGTAGAAGATTCAGTACCATCCATGGAATTGGTACCTGTAAGCCCATACTACAAGGAGACACTTGAGTCGATGCAACTTGCTATCTCAGAATTGACGGACTTGGATTCGTCTATAGTCCAACTTCCTGCATAAGAATTGTATTTACTCGCCAATGGGGGCTGTAGGCCACAAGGTGGGGATACCAAAAAATATTACCAAGTCCCGGGAGTGACACGACAGTGGGGCCGTGCTATGAATGCAATGGTCCGCATTTTGCTCGGGACTATCCTGTGTGAAAAGAAAAGAATTTGGCAAACAATGCTAGTGGGTATCAAGCTTGGCCCCGTACTTGGGCACTGTGATGGCTGCGACAACGATCATCTAGCTAAGGATTGTCCAAATAAGCCTGTAGAGACAAAAACTTCCTTTGGGTATGTTGGGGTGATTCCATGACCATCAACTTCTAAAACAGAAAACGAGAATGTATCGTTGAGAATGGTCTCAACAGTTCCAGCCTCTTGTAATGATCAACTGCAACCTGTGCTGACACCAATAAAAGGAACAGATTCTCAGCAAGAACAAACCAAACGAAAAAGAAGGAAACAAAGAAGAAATAAAGCAAAAAACACAAGGACAATCAAGAAACAAGAAAGTTCCAGTGGAACTGAGTCGTCCGACTCAGGTTCATGGGAATCAATTATCCTTGAAACACCGGACGGAACGCGAAGGATGTATGTTGTGCAAAACACTGCTGACCAGAAACAAATCAAACCAAATCCAACGCTTGAGATAGAGCAACAAGCAAAAACTACCGAACCCTTGAGGGTAGTGACGAGAGCTAAAGCGAAAAAGGTGCAAGAAAACGAAGAAACAGAAAAGCCCACGTTCGCAAACTTGCAAAAGAAAAGAAAGTACCTCATATGCCTCCGAGACTTGCTTGAAGTTACCCTCGGCCTCCTGATCGGCCTCCTGATTGTTGCCAGGGTTCTTATCAGGATGCCACTTCATAGCTAGCCTCCTGTAAGCTCTCTTGCGAACTACAGCGGACTCATTCCGTCCAACTTTCAGAACGTTGTTCTCTCTAAAGCAATGGTTTCAAGCAACATAAAAATAAAGTGAAAATAAGTCCATTTAATTACATACGTGATTGTATATATCTACTCCACCTGGATATTGCAATACACATGGACAATTTTCATGTTGGAGAATATTCCATATCTTGTGAGCATCTTTATTTTTATTAGGAGTTGTATCCCTTGCTAGCGTAAAGAAATGAGCCCTTAAGTTTTTGCATGGGAGTAAGATGTACGGAATATCTTTCTTAACGGATCACAAAAATTGGGTCCTCAAACTTGTCCATTTTTCTTTAATATATAATATAGTGTATATATATATAAAATATATAAAATATATATATATGTAATATATATAATATATATAATATATATAATATAACATATATATATATAAATAATATTATATATATAATATATATAATATATATATATATAATATAATATATAATATATAATATAATATATATATATGATATATATATATGATAAATATATATATAAATATAATATAATATAATATATATATATATATATATATGATAAATTCTCTAAACCAATTCATAGATGTACAGACAAAAATAAATTGAGGATGGTAAACATGTTCAAATCGCTTCCAACAAATTTCTAATTTCTATTATACGGAGTGACCATTCAGAAAGAATTCACTTTGGAAAATACAGTCAACCTCTTCAAAATGAAAAACAAATGTAGAAAAAGCCGATTCCAAGTGTGAAGCACATACTAGCCCTGGAAACCCATACTCTTGGACCCGCATGACATTGTGAAGCACATACCAGGCGCTTTGGGGCAGAAGTAGACTATGTCATGGCATAGCGGAGCTTTATCCCATGTATACAAGAGTTCACAGTTAGACCCAGGCCCATTGGCATAGCAGTGGATCATGCTCTCTTGACATTGACCATTTCCTTTCAGTTCACTACTATTCCGCGGCCTCGATTTGCAACACCTACTCGATATATATTTTTACCTCAAAGACCGATTCTGTTTACACTGTTGGGATTTACAGACGCTTATGTACTGAGGAGCCAGGCTGCCCTCTAGATGAGCTCACTTACATATTGACACAGACTTTGCATGATGCAGCAGGAGAGGCATACCCTCACACCCAGCTTGACCAGAGATGGCCTACCAGAAGCATGCCCCAGAACAGCTGGTACGATGAGGAGTGCAGAGACGTGAGAGCACGGCTCCAGAGAGAGGTACTCTTGGAAGTCATCACCTATCGACAGTCACGGATTGCTTTCCAACGCCTACTGGGACGAAAGAAAGGGGTTTTCTTGGCTCAGTTACAGCACGATCTTTACCGGTTGTTCTTGAGCCAAGACTCAGGGGAGGCATGGAGACTCTTCCATCAGCACTCACCTCCTCCGGGCATCACTTCTACGGAGGTTTGGGGTCAGTATGTGACATCTTTGTACACAGTTCCTCGATAGCCATCGCTTCCAGACCCCTTAGAGCCATGCCCACATACTTGTGCTTTCTTTACTGCAGAGATGGTAAGGAAAGCCATTGAAAGGATGAGGACTGGGAGAGCCTATGATCATGAGGACTTAGTAGCAGAGCATTTTACACATGCCAGAGATATGCTTACAGAGCTTCTAGCAGTGACGTTCAACCGTGCAATGTGTGAGGGTCTACCGGATTCTTGGAGCTTGTCCACTATTGTGCCTATCTTCAAGGCAGGGGACCGTATGGAGCCTGGGAACTATCGTACTATCATGATTGGGCACACATTGGTACTATTGTATGCATCCATTCTTGAGCAACAGTTGAGTAGATGGTTAGAGAGAGCCGACATGCAAGCAATGGGACACAGGCAGGTTTTCGGCAGGGGTTTTCTACTCTTGATCACATTCGAAAGCTTAGAGCTATTATTGAGGAGGGTAGATCACACGGGAGGAGTATTCATTGTTGCTTTGTGGATTTTTGCAAAGCATTTGACACAGTGCCTAGAGATAGGTTGATGCACAGATTACAGGAGATGGGGGTACCCACAAAGCTGATTTGGGGATTTATGGCACTCTACAGGTCGGTGACAGAATAGGTCTGTACCACGGAGGGGTTATTAAATGTAGTGCACTCCACTATTGGGGTGAAGCAAGGATGCCCGCTATCTCCGACACTGTTTCGCATGTATGTGGATGGGGTTTCTGATTACATTGAGAGGGGAGGTGATAGGGGAGGTGATAGAGGAGCTCAGTTGGCTGGGACGTGGATTCCGTTGTTGCTATATGCTGATGATATTGTGCTGATTTTTGATTCCCTAGAGGGATTGCAGTGTCACTTAGATGCTTTACACACGTTTGGCCATGATAGTGGATTGTCCCGAGGTGGCCAACATGAGGCAGGGGGAGGAGTAGGCATGGCACAAGAGGCGGGCATAATCATGGTTGTGCTTGCACACCATGTGTTGTGCACAATATTGATGCTCTT
This sequence comes from Cibotium barometz, assembly GCF_041138505.1. Taxonomy (NCBI): domain Eukaryota; kingdom Viridiplantae; phylum Streptophyta; class Polypodiopsida; order Cyatheales; family Cibotiaceae; genus Cibotium; species Cibotium barometz. The sequence goes on from NC_141100.1 coordinate 319,275, forward strand.
CTGGAAGAGGTGATCATGGCAGTTCCATGCATGCAGATTCTTGCCATAAACGATTATAGATGACAATGGATAGGTTGTTGCGATCGCCACTAGAGTACTCCGATTTGAGAGAGAGGAGATCATTCACCCAACTTGCTTTGCCCCACGTCTCCACAAAGGTTTAAACATCTGAAACATGATTTGCTTCTCGCCACATAGCTTGTCTCTTCTGTGCATGCAAGCTATCCACCATCACACTTAGAAAGCGCCTTTCCAAAGATAGACTCATTCCTAGCTCTTTCACCTCCTTCCACCATGGCAACTACATTGTACTTAAAAATAAACATCTCGAGATATGAAGCCCTTTGTGGAAGAGCTCTTCATCTATTCACTTCCCTTGCCCTTTTTTTTTCTCCTTCATGAAGGTTTGTGTGTGTGTGTGTGTGTCATAAAGTTTATATTCTCTCTCTTTCTCTCAAGGGTTGCGCACATGAGATAGCTCACAGCCGTTGCGTGGAAGCCAAAAAGACGCCAAAGAGCTACTTTGCGCACATGATGGTAGTATAGATGCAAGGCAGCACACAGCTTTTACCTATTTTGACCATGAGCTGTAGAGCTTTAAGCGGGAGAGAAAAACCTCTGTAAGTTGCACCAACCTTCAAAAATCTTTGTGGCATGAAGAATATTCCTGCCACATCAGAAGATGCTAGACACTATAGATTTTTGCCTAATCATGTGCGCGGCCTTTCTCTCTCTTTTAAAGATTGATCTTTTAGAAGCTTTTGTTGAGAACAAAACTAACAAAATGCGTGAGAGACGACAGCAATTTATGAGGCAGACCTTGGCGAGCGGGTCCCCCTCTCATCCAAACCATTTGCGGAAAAGCACAGGAAAAACCAGACCCATGGGAGGTGGTAGGACACCATCGCTCATTAAAGTGGGAAAGCTTTGAGCAAGAGCTCCATACGTGGTGGGCGCAACAGGCAGCAAATCAGTTGGCACATGTCAGGGCAACCCAGACCTACGCTAAAGCTTCTCCCATCCATGGTGCCATCACGAAAGAAGATGCTGTCAGGGCAGCCCTCATGATGTGTGTGTTTGAACCTGTTAATGAGGCCCTACATAAAGGCTTGGGCATCCACAATTTTCTGCTTAATGAGACAGAGTCTATTGCCTGTGTCAAATCCAATGTGGACTGGGCTGGATTTGTGCTCAAAGAAGGTCAAGAGGACATGTACGACCATGCGGCTCTACCTATAGAAATCAAGCCACCCTGGCAATTCAAACTATTGGCTACTGACGGCCATGTGGTAGACCTTCTTCTGTCCAAGGATGCTGCACAACATGACAAGGTTAGGTTTTTTGTAGCTCAAATCTTTCTCTACATGATACTGGAAGAAGCACAATTTGCTGTTCTTTGTTCAAAGGAGCAATACGTCTTCCTAAAGAGGATTGGCAAACCAGATGAGAAAGCCCTCATAATCTCAAAGAATTTCTCATGTGCCGACCAAGTGGGAGTTCGAAAATGCATCCTTTACATGTGTAGCCTTGCACGGGGCTCTGAGCAAATGCCCAGGGATGCTGTGTTGCCTACACCTCTGGCAGAGAAGCTGGTCACACCCCCAGGGCTGACAAGGAAAAAAACAAGGAAAAGGGCTTCATCTGGCTGTAGGTCACAGCCTGACAGACGGGCCAAAAAACCATGTGGGGAGTTCGAGCTGCGATTAAAATGTTTGACTTCACTGAGGGGAATGAATTGCTAGAAGATTTTCATAACGAAGTTAAAGCCTATGACATGTTGAAAAGCCTCCAAGGGTACACTGTACCAAAGCTCTTAGCTTTCGGTTCCTTATGGGGCCATTATATGGGTTTCTTGGCTCTAACATTGGAAGGGCCAGTGCCCAGTCGGAGGCATTTTCATTCTCAACCTGATCTTGTACAGGAAGCAATGACTTCATTGAGGTTCATTCATGCAGCTAACATCCTTCAACGGAGATGTTGCTTTTATGCAACATGATCTTGTCTCCAGGTGGTAAGATTCTTTACATTGACTTTGGTAGGTGCATCATTGACGCGGATGAAGCAAGTCGAATGGAAGAGCTTGAAGACTTGAAAGAGCTGCTAGATGAGTGCCAGGATGAGGAGGTGGAATCCGCTGAATAGTATCAACATAGGCACACTCGTGCTTTTTTTTGCAAATTTTACCTTTGTGGTCTATTGTCTACTTGAGAGGTGTGATGTGTCCGCCCTTGAATGTCAGAAATAGTAGAGAGCTATTTTTTTTGTTTGTCATATGAACTGCATCTGCCTTGGCCATACATCAATATATCTGATTGGTACATATAAAGGCTTGTGATAAGAATCCATGGGATCATAGTTGAATCTTGATAATGTGCTTCAACTTTCAGGGTAGCATTCAAATGTAAGCAGACGTTTCAAGGGGTCTTTTCCCCATCATGGAACATTTTAAATGAGCAATCATGGTGTCTTTGGAATTGTGTGTGAGCCGGAGTTTCAATCTTGCAAGGATACATATAGGCCGTAGCTGCATGTTACACATTGTAGCATTTAAGCACCATGATTAGAATAAGTCCTTTAGAGTCCAAACCTTGGGTAACAAATTTTATGGCCTTTTCTATTTTTTGTTGGACGCTCTTCAGCTGTGAGCCTTTTTAGATGAAATTGGGTAGCTTTGGATCTGCCTGTAACATCTGCAAACATCCGGTTAGGTCCAGGTCATAGCCTGACAGACGGGCCAAAAGGTCAATCATAGGAACACCCAAAGCAACTACAAGTATAGTAGAGATATCTACCACTGAGTGGGCCTCTCTACCTAGATGGATGCTTGGTTAAAATGCATAGTACCCACTGATGTAGTAGATTGGGTAATTTTTCCTGTGGGTAACTTCACACTTAGATGAGGTGTGTGAATTTCAGGCAGCTTTAGTGAGCGAATGCACCTAGGGGAAATAAAAGAATGTGTGCTCCCTGAATCAATAAGTAGGGTGAACTGCGTACCTTCGTACTCAACACGGGTTTGGAGTACTGAGAATTGGTTATTGACACCTTGATGTTCCATTGCAGCATGAATATGAGCCATATCTTCAGCTTCTTCCAGTTCTTCGGCTATCACTTGATTTACCTTAGCCTTGCCGTTATTTTTGCAAACTCCCCCTTGGAAGTTACGGTTGGGTGGAGGGTTGAAGTTGGCATGGTTCCCTTGGTTGTTGTTGTTATTAGTGGAGTGTTGATTTCCTCTTGGGGTGGGTTGTGCTTGAAATTGGTAGTTTGGGTATGTTGGTGGCTTAAGATGATTGGGACCACTTGAGTTCTGACTCCTTGGTTGGTGATGAGACATACTGGACTGTTGCTCTAAGGCTTGCTGATCCTTATTCAAATTTGGACAATACTTGAGATGATGGCCAGGCTCAAGGCATTTATAAAGTCCTCAATATCTGCTCTCTCATCAACAAGTGCATCATGTACACATCTGCATCAGAATAGGCTATTCTGTGTTCTCACTTGAAACCTGCATAGGCTGAAAAACGGCCTCATTATGTGGCTGTGCACCACTGAAAAGAGGCAATAACGTGTCATATACATCACCTGAGCTAACACCTATCTCCTTAGTACATGAAAGTAAGGGCTGAACTGCATCTTCCACAAAAACAACATCTCGGCTAACCAAAATACGCGTAGTCTGTGGATGATGCAAACGATAACTTTTTTTCTTTTCTTTTCTTTTTTGAGCCGGGACACGGGGCACATGTTTGGATAATAGAGTAAAGTATTTCCAATCAGAGGTATCCCCTCGTGCTCAGAGAGCAGAGGCTTTGCTCTCAGCACTATATCCAACATTACAGCTTTGTCATCCAATTTTCTGTGTAGTTGCATAGACACTAATGCATATGCAAGGCACCCAAAAACATGCAAATGACCAACGGATGGCTTGTGGGGCCATGCCAAGCTTCATATGGAGTGACAACCTGCAATGCCTTGGTGGGACACTTGTTAAGTACATATGTGGCACACATGACAGCCTCAAGCCAAAAACCATGTGATAAACTCTGACTTTTGACCATACATCTAGCCATCTCCATGAGAAACCTGTTTTTCCTCTCAGCCACACCATTTTGTTGTGGTGTTTACGGCATTGTACATTGGTGTTTTATCCCACACTCAGCTAGAAATGCATTAAATTTTGAAGACATGTACTCCCCCCCTCGATCTGAATGGAGGGTGCCCATCTTACATCCTGACACATTTTCAGCCATAACCAAAAACTGTTTGAAGCACAAAAACACTTTATACTTTGCCTTTAAAGGATATAACCATGCATGCCTAGAATAATCACTATGAATAAGCTGCAATTTGCATTCAGCTCTAACTGATCCATCTTTGGGAAAGGAACCACACTGCATTACCCAATATGCAGCCCTCACATACATGTTTAACAGGTGCCTCAAGCTTAGGCAAAGAAGACACCATTTCAGATTTCTGCGCAGCAAACTTGCAAAATTCAGATGACCAAAATGTGCATGCCAAAGTTTTGCATCTGAGATAGCCTGCATGTCCATAACAGCGCATGCTGAATCCTCTACACATTTTCCATACATAGTGAGCTTATACAGCCCTCGACATAATGTATCAGATGCTACAATAATGTCACCACCACAAGAGAGATCATGAACTGTACACCTGTTCATCGACAAATTTGACAACCAAGCCAATCTTGGCAAGTGCAGAAGTTGACATTAAATTCTTTTTGATCCCTGGGACATACAACGCATCATAAAGTGTAAAGGTGCTGCAATCTGCAGCATTTAGCACAATCTATCCAACTCCCTCAAGAGGATATGAGGAGTTATTTGCACATGTGATAGTATTCCCTTTAGGGGTAGACTCAAGAGAAGCGAATAAACTGTGCTGCGATGTAATGTGCTTAGTGGCACCATTGTCAAAGTACCATACATCTGAATCTATAGTAGACATACAAGAATTGAGCAACAATGGGTCATAACTGCACTGCGCACCGAATGCTCATTCTGTATCCTACACAACATATGCAGATTCAGTGGTAGAAGGAGAGGCATTTGCAACAACAGCAGCCATACCAGCCTCTTTCTTGTTAGCCTCTTTCGCAGCAATCTTAGGACACGTCTTAATAACATGAACATTTGCCTTGCAGTACTTTGCAAAACATTTTTTAATTGTCACCTTTCTTCTCATCCTTGTCTTCCTTCTTTGGTTGCGCAGCATTTCCAGCTTTTTGTTTACCAAATGAAGAGCCACCTTTATCTTTGCCCTTCTGACTAGCAACAAAAGCTTGATCTGCAACACGCATAGTATTCCTGTTTCGCCTAGACTGGTCTTCTTGCAGCAAAATAGAAATCAACTCCTCAAATGATAAGGCATTGGGATTACCTTTCATCATCAAACGAAGAGTGGAAGCAAAACTTTGATAAGAATCAGGCAGCCCATTTAGAACAGTCTGCACAAGTGAATTGTCAGAGAGGACTTCATTCGTAGAAATCAACTGCTCTTTGAAATCCTTGATCTTTGTCAAGAAATTGTCCATAGAATCACCTTCATTCATATGCTCACTCTCCAACTGTTTATGAAAATAAGCAACACGAGCCTCATTCCTTGCCTGATACAATGTGGCAAGTACAACCCAAGCATCTTTAACTGTCATGCAAGAGCGAATGTGGGATAATGGCACGTTTAACAGATAACGCAAGCAAGGCATGTGCTTGTGCATCCTTGCCATCCCAATGACTGCTCAACAGTGGGTGATGGTTCTGCCACAGAAGAACTGGAACCTGCAACATTTATAACCTCACTTGCATTTGCAGGATTTCCAACCACAATAGGACGTACATCAACTCCCTTTACAATGTTCCACAAACCCTTTGCTACCAATACATGACGCATCATATATGCCCACAGTGGATAGTTGGTTCCATCCTCAGCCAACATGCAAAATACATCATTGTTGTCAGCCATGGCTATTGACTGCACTAGATGCAAAAGTTGCCTGTTTGAGGCAAAACCTGCACGAAACTAACCTGTATTGAATACCACAGTGCAGATCAGAGACTGTAAAACCTGTCACAGTCAAAAAACCTGCACAAAAGGACGAAATAGCCTACGTAGTACTTGCAGTAGTAGAAACGGAGGCCGAAATGACCTCAAAATAAAATTCTGAGAAAACTAAGCTCTAAGAGCTCTCCCAGAGTATATGTTGACCTGCGAACGCCTGTGAAATCTCGTCCAAATCGGAGGACATGAAGCGGTGGGGGTGCTGGCGACGCTGCTCTGGAGGAAGCCTGCTCTGATACCAATTGTTGGAGTTAAGGTTAGTGAAAGCACACAAAAGCTTGGAGAAGAAGAAGAAGCTCAAGAGCACACAACACTATTACTTAGTGTGCAAGTACAAAGAGAAGTGAGCCCTAGGGTTTTGGGCGTATAAACAAGCCGGGGGAAAAAACCTCCTAAAGAGGGAAAAAGTGTGTTCACACTCACCACTACCTACTATGGTAATAGGCAATTGCTACAATGCAAAGGCTTCCTCTTGGTTCCGAAGAGTCAGAGAGGTGATTGTATGTCATTGTGACGAGCGGCACACTTGTGACACCAGCCATGTGGCAGCCTAGCGTAGGTCTGCATGACATGGTACGTATGTATGGTACCCTAGTTGGCCGTAGAGTCACTGTCTTTGTAAACGATGGAGCTAGCCACTTCTTAAGAATTTGGGATTGGCCGAGACCCTGAGCGACCATGAGTATACTATTGGCCTGGCCAATGAATACGACAGAACGCTATGGAATATTGTGGTGCTGGGAGTTTCATTGTCGGTGCAAGACTACAAAGCCTCGCTTGACTTTCAAGTCATGCACTTGGCTAGAGCAGACATTTACCTAGGCAAGGAGGAGTGGCTATATAGCTTGCCCTAGTCTAGCTCGAAGTTATTTGCATAATACACTACACTTTGAGCGTAAAGGAAAAGTTAACACTCTGTAGGGGGACCGCAGCATTCCTGTGACACCACTTACTCTTCTATGGAGCTTCAGCGAACGACCAGGTCTCACAGGTATATTTTGTTACCCTCTTTTAAATTATGTTTTTGTAGTTGAAATCATAGACACTGTTTGCGTAGACAAGCATGAAAACCATGATGGGTCTTGGACGAGACCCACTGTTTGAAAACCCTTCTTTGCATGCATGCGACTTTAAAATGAAAAAATCCAAGGCGGATGAGACAATAAAAACAAAGTACGTAGATTCTTTAAGGAGTTTATTAGGGAATTTCAAGATGTATTTTGTGACGAGTTACCAGATGGCTTGCCGCCATCTAGGGATGTGGATCACAACATCAAAGTTATGCTAGGATCCAAGCCTATAAGCAAGTCTGCTTATAGACTTAGCCACTCCGAGGCACAGGAGGTGGAAAAGCAGTTAACGAAATATTTGAACAAAGGTTTTATTTGAATTCAAACAATGTAGCCATTTTTGCCCATTTCTTGGATTAGTTTCTAAATCCAAAACGGTCAATTTGTTAAACTGCCAAGATAAGTGGCCCTTCTATATCCCACTCTTCCCCTAATGCGGGCCAGTTACGGTCCAAGAGTAAGAACATTAGTTGGGGGGACACCCAAGAGAGAAGCTTTGATAAGCTTAAGGTGGCCATAGTGGCAGCACACCACCTGTTTTGAATATGGTGGCCATAGCGACAGCACCTGTTTTGAATATAGTGGATCTAAATGAGCCATTTATCTTGGAGGCAGACGTAAGTAATGAGGCCATTGGGGTTGTACTAATGCAAAAGGACACCCAATTGCATTTGAAAGTAAAAAGTTAGATCGTGCACAGCGTAACTACTCGGCTTATGTGAGCGAGAGTTACTAGCGATAGTTCATGCACTCAAAAAGTGGAGACACTATTTGTATGGTGCCACTTTTGAGGTCCGAACAGACCATGAAAGTCTGAAATGGATTTCAAGTCAGAGTGAGTTGAAGGGTAGAAAAACTCGGTGGGCGGAGACTCTTCAGGAGTTTGACCTTCAGATACGTTACCTTAGAGGTAAGTATAATGTAGTGGCGGATGCGGTTAGTTGCATGCCACAAGTAAATGAACTAGCTTCACAACCTTCAAGAATGAGTTCTTGGAGTCACTACGCAGTTTGTGTGAGCACGATCCATTTTTTTCCGAGGTCTGGCGTGCTTTATGCGATGGCACTTCTTCACAGATGCGACGACCTCTCTCGTCGGCACAGATTGCGAGTCTGAAGAGACTGGTCGTAGTAGGTGGCATGGGAAGGGAAGCGAGAGTTAGCCCGAAGAGACTAGCCGAGCCTTCCAGATATAGTTTGGAGCCAGAAAGCTCTTACTAGGGCCCCTCATCACCTTTGACTGCCATGGCTTCAAAGGGGGGTAATAAACTTCGTTAGGGGGAGAAGTTTGCTAACTACTCTATTGATGACGAGTACTTACTTTACGAGGGTAGAGTATGTGTACCAACTATTGGTGATTTTTGAGCGCACATACTTAAAGAAAGTCATGATAGTCCAAGTGCTGGTCATCTTGGGATTCAAAAGACCTGTGCACTAGTGAAAAGATAATTTTATTGGCCTAGTTTGTTTAAGGACGTCCAGACTTATGTGCTACAATAATGCAATAAGTGTCAGGTCAATAAACATGAGCGTCTAAAGGTTGGGGGATTGCTCCATCCTTTGGATATTTCCCAAGGGAAATGGGAAAGCATTTCCATGGATTTCATTATCGGATTACCCAGAGGGAATGACTCAATGTGGGTGGTAGTGGATAGGTTAACTAAAATGGCAAAGTTTATCGCCACAAAGAAAATGGTTAAAACGTCGGAGTTGGCAAAACTCTTTATTGAACATCTCTACAAGCTATATGGCCTGCCCGCAGCTATAGTATCAGATAGAGATAGAAAGTTTGACAGTCATTTTTGGAAAGAAGTCTTCAAAAAGTTGGATACTACTCTGAGTATGAGTACGGCGGATCATCCGGAGTCTGATGGTCAAACCGAAAGAGTTAATTGAAATTCTAGAGGATATGTTACGTTCTTATGTAAGTAAGAAGCAATCAAATTGGGAAGAGTACTTGCCCTTATTGGAGTTTGCTTATAATAGCTCCAAACACTCGGTGCCTAGATTTACGTCATTCATGTTGATGTATGGGTTCGTCGAGCCGAGATCTCCAATGGTTGTAGGCCTAGAAAAGGAGAAGATTCAGTCTGTCAAGGATTTCCTTGAAGACATGAATGATATGCTCAAAGTCGCACGTGAGAGCATCCGTAGCGCTCAGGATTGCGCTAAAACTTATGCGGATAAAGGACAAGTAACCTTTGAAGAAGGTGACTTTGTATTCCTTAAGGTTCCTATGCAGTCAAAAACCATGAAAATGGAAAAGTGTAACAAACTTTCTCCAAAATATTGTGGTCCTTTCAAAATCCTTAAAAATATTGGGGACGTAGCATACAAACTTGAGTTGCTGGAGAGCTCTCAGGTCCATCCTATCTTCCATGTCAGTAAACTGAAGAAATCAGTTCACGGGTTAGAGAATGTAGTTTCTCCAGAGGTTTTGGTGGACTTGATAGATCCACCAAAGACTCCACACGAACCTGAGAGGGTTCTAGGGTATCGTGATAGGTAAACTCGACATAAAGTGTACCAAGAGGTACTTGTGAAATGGATAGACAGGGATGAGGAGGCAGCTACTTGGGAGTGCCAGAGCACGATTTCCAAAAGGTTTTCCCACTTTGTTTTCGAGGACAAAAATGCTTCTTAAGGGGCGGGTAATGTCACGTAGGCTGTAACGTCTGTGACCGATGGGCCAGACCGAGAGCTGGAGTTTTGGCCCACAGAGCCATTGCTCAGGGTTCAGTGGGTGAGGGCATCCGCGCCGAAGCGCGCGGGCAGCCAGGCCAGTGTGGACAGCAAGCCACACACCTATAAAAGGCCCACGAATGGGGAAGCCTCCCCATTCCTCTCTACGGCTAGGAGGTGAGCCAGAGCCATCCCCTCTCTCCACCAGTGTTCACCCGTTGACTTGGTATAGAGAATAGAAATTGCAAGCAACACAGTACAGAGGGCCGGAAATATTCCTTGAGCCGACCCCCCCTCGAAAGGCATTTGTATTCATGGTAGTCAAAGTAGAGCGTTAATACAATCATAGTTAGATTGTATTAGCGGATTCATTGAGTGGCATCTTTTTAAAGCCTTGCCAGGGCTTCTTTGATGGCATCATCTTCTTAGCCTTGCCAGGGCTTCTTTATTGGCATCATCTTAAGCCTTGTCAGGGCAACATTTTCTAGATCCCAAGCCCTATATGACCACTCGTGCCACTAGAACTGTGGGGAGTTGGACCAAGATAGATATCAAAGAAGATATCTATTTAAATAGCATAATAATACATAATAGGGCTTGTTCCCAGAGATAAGTCTAGCATGGGATCCCCTTAGAGAAATACTTGTACTGTGAGAAAGTACATAGCATCTTGCACTTAGCTCACTTTAGGGTTAAAAGAGAAACCCACTAAGCTCTTCAGTGTGCAAAACTGACATACATAGCTCTAGATGGATGGAAGTAGAGCTTTCTCAGAACTTGATTCTGGCATGGGTCTCCCTTCGAGAAGTACATGTCCTGCAGATAAACATGCAACACAAAATCCATAATAGCATAGAAAATCATAATAGATTCTACCTTAGCCTTTTGGGTTATGATTTGTACTTCCATAGCTCCTGTTAGGCCTTCATCTTCTATGAGAAGAGATGCTTCCCTAGCATAGAGCTACCTCGGAGAAGTACCTGTCCTACAGAGAGACATGCAACAAAAAACCATAGAAACATAAACAAATCATAAGAGATTCTACCTGAGCCTTTTGGCTTATCATTTGGACTTCCATAGCTCTCGTTAGTAGGCCTTCATCTTCTAAGCGGGAAGACGCTTTCTGCACCTTGGACAAGTGCTTCTTTTGTAGATCTGCTAGTACATCTGACGACATGTGGGTCTTCTATCTCATGAGAGCATCACCCAGAGCCTGTTTATACTCCCAATAGATCTCCCAAGCTTCTCCTACATCTATCTCAAGAAGTCAACTTGTAGCAATTCCAGAGACTGTTTGGCATAGTGCTACCTTAGAGAAGTGCCTGAATTGCGGAGCGGCGCATGAAAAGGACATCACCAGGGCCTTCTACCTCAAGAGAGGACTTCACAGCACCCTTCGGCTATGCCATAGCCGCTCCCAAGCTCCTTCTATGCCCACTTGATGCTCGCGTGATTCCTTACCTTGTGTGTGTGCTTTTCTCTGGTAACCTTAGGAACCGCCTCTGTCTACACTTCTCGATCTTTTCGGTGTCCAAATTCTCTTGCAGGCTGGTGGTGGTAATATCAAGGCCTTGTTGGCAGCCAAGTCTCCAAATCCAATTTCAAATGTTGCAAGTACGTCCATGTGAAGATCTTTCTTACCCAACTTCTTAGCCTTTAAGCTCTCAACATAGAGATAGCCTTTGTTCTATTGAAGGTTATAAGATGAAGATCTGACACATGCCAAATCATGTTCAGATTGTCCAAGACCTACACACCATGTAGCTGCTATTGAGAATGAGGAAGCAGGTAAGATTGGTCTAGCGGCATTTTTGTCAGTGCTTATCACATCATTTTATTCTTCCGAAGAGGCTTTTTGTACAGGAGGATGCACACGGTTCATTTGACATTATATATAAGTCCTTCCATCCCGGCATGCAATTTGTATGCTATTTACATTACCCAGTTTTTCTTCATATGCATTAAGTAAGCTTCCTATGCTGGCATCATTAACACATTTGACATGCAATCTCCTTGCACGCCTTATGAGTAGCCATATTCTACAAATGCTACTTGTGATTGTTTGCAAATGTGTGCATTTGGTTAGAGGAGTCCAGATATATAGGTCCTAGCATGTACAACAGGAGAGGAGAGGTAAGGCTATGCTCGTGTACATTTGTACCTCCATCAGTGTATGTTTGTGCTCATTATATATATTTGTACATCAGGATTAATTGTAAGTCCAAACAGACCTTACTTTTATGAATACCACTGCGACATCTCAGGAGTAGTTACAGGAATTTGAAAGCAGATAAAATGAATGCGCCTATACCTACCACCTTGGCTCAACTTATATAATAGCACAAGGGAAAAAGAAACTAAGAACCAGGAAAACTTTACTGTTTCTTAAAAGAGCTGTGCAAAGATCTGAGTTTGGACAAACAGAGTGTGAGAGTGTAACAGGGTTTTGATTTTTTGAAAAAAGTGTTGTTAGTATATACCATACTGCTTAATGCTTGCTATCCTATTACAATGTAATAATGGTATGGGAAAGGCATTTAATTGAAACATAGCTGTTATATGTCTAAACATACAACCCAAGGCGTTCTTTCAAGCTAGATTAAATTCACTAACCCTGTGTTTGAGTCACAACCCAAGGCCATCGAGAGTCTCAGAGTAGACACCTGTCTTTGAAGATAGGGTAGACACACACCACACATGACTTTTAGTAATCGCACTCTCTTCTACAGGGAGGTAGTGCAAGCATCGTGAGCACCAATGCATGACACTAGGGGCAGAGAGCTAGACTTGATGTGCCATTGGAGTAAGAGTCGCAAGGGGTGTGTCTTAACTAAGAGTCTACCACTTTGCAGGAAAAAGACATGCAATAGAGATGGACTCCCATCATTGTCATTTGAAGAGCCAATTAGAGGTACATAAGTAGGCTTCACATGTTGGGGGAGTTGGAGCTACAAGAGTAGCCTTCCTTCCTTTCTCCACCTTTACCTTGGCGTCCGTTGCATTCTCCCCTCCTTTTCCCTGACATCCGCAACCCTTGACACTAGTGGTTGGACATTGTGTTTGTGATCTCTTACATGCATGAATCTTGAGGAATAACATAATATATAGTACACATGCATGGCTCTGCACAAAATACTACCTTCTTATAATAATGATAGGTAATACTGATTTTCCATTTGCTACAAGCAAGCCCTTGCTTATAGGCCGATCTACGTATCCACCATGAAAAAAAGAATCATTATATTTTTTGTTTTTGAGAAAAAATGGACAGGAGATATAATGGCATTTCAAATTGCCAAGACAATAGCCAAGGCGAACATTGCAAGGAACTGACATATTTGTCTTGTGTGGCTATCCATAAATGAAAATCAAACTTTTGCTCCATTCCTTCCGTATTTGATCGACAGATATTGACTAGAGGAAGCTCAAATGCTAAATCACCATTGTAAGTTGAAGGTAGCTCATCGACTTGAGAAGTCCTAGTGTAGTTGCCTAAAAGCCTTTTCAATCGAGGAGCCCCTATTATGCATTGTATCCATGGAATAATGCCTTTCTCAGGTAACTTTTTGCTATCATCACTCAAATCAAGGTTGATATAGTCTGCTTGTGTTTTCACTTCTAGAAATAATGTCTGGTATTAATGATATATTAGTCGTCCTCAACTATGCCTTAATGTGCAAAAAGTGGCTCCAAAGGCAAAATGTTTAATGTATGTACATTAAGGCATAGTTGAGGACGACTATGATATAAGAGTAGGGTAATGTTATCAAAATTACTTTTTGATAAGCTTCATAGTATATTCTCTCTCTTAAAAGGGGCCATTCTAGAGAGAGAATATCAAAGTAAGCATAGGAATGAGGCAAAGGTATGCAGTAAGGTTTATTTATGCATAGAAAGATGCAAAATGAATAAATGAACCTTAAAAAGTGCATAAAACATTTTTATAGCTTTAAAATAAACTTTCTCTCACTAGAAATAAGTTAATTCTAGAGAGAGAATGTTGTCTCCGTGTAGGCTGACTATGGGGATATGCCTCTGATGCTGCAACATGAGGTCACACTCCAAAAAACGTAGGGATTTGGAGTATTAAATGCGTTTAGGTAATGTGAGGTGCCGAGATAGGTGAATGCAACTTTAGAATTAGCAAAGGGCTAAAATACGGGAATTCACAAGGCTTTACGGGAATTTAAACGGATTCTCGGAGTACCCAAAAAGTGTAATTAAGGCTTGCGGATGGATAAAAGGCTGGGACTATGGTTAAGAAAGAGATGGAGGTGGGAAAAAGGTCTAAAAAGGAGGGGCAAAGGAGCTGGAGTGAGGCCCAAGTCAACAAAACAAGAGGCGCCCCCTAAAATTGTTCCCCATGGCCTAAAATAGTTCACACACACACACTTCTGCTAAAAATAGCCTGCAGCTTGCTTTTAGAGCTTCATGGAGGCATATCTTGCTCATGCGGGGTCATATTGGAGAGCGGACAAGTGCAATCAATTGCTCTCATGATTTTCTACACTCATATGTGTCCATCTTTCTCTATTACCATCTAGATTATGTGGCCCTCCTTGGTCACTAACTAATTTACATAGTCTATGAAGCTTTCATGGAAAGGTTGATTCTTATGTAATTAGATCTTGTTCCTTCTCTCTGCTAGTATTTATTGCTATGCAAGGTATTTGAGTATTTGAGAAGAGGAAATGTTTCTGTTGTCTTGCTCAAGCCACAAGAATTGCAAGGGGCATGGAATTTTTCGTTTCCATTAGTCCTATCAAGATATGTATTAATTGCGGTTGCTGTTAAGAGCATCCCGCATCAAAGTAATACAAAGCCTTTCAAGGGGGGGCCGGCCTCAGAAGAATCGGCCCTTATCACATGTCATTGCAATTTCTTTTCAGTTGGTTATCAATTGGTTCTTGCAACAAGTTATAATATCTTGTTATAGTTATGCTAATCATCATGCTATAGTTTTCAGTTGGTTATCAATTGGTTCTTGCAACAAGTTATAATATCTTGTTATAGTTATGCTAATCATCATGCTATAGTTTTTTAAGAATGATGATTAGCATAACTATAACAAGATATTATAACTATAGCATGTTAGTCATCCTAGGAAGCTGATAGATTTTTCAAAGCTTGAGAGGTTCATTATGAGCACAAAGGCTGAAGGTGCCTTGTGCATTGTAATCGGGCAATGTATATGTTTGGGTGAAAGATGATACGGCGGAACACTGTATGAGCTTTATATCCAGTTAGGTTTTGGAGCAAAACTCCCCAAAAGCAGGCCGTGCCGGCACGGCCTCTTTTTGGGGAGTTTTGCTTCAAAACTTTATTTCAAATGCTTTGTAAAATCTCTTGTTGAATTAGGGATCTATTGTTGAATGTGGTATCTCTTGCTAAATGTGGGAACTGGGATCTCTTGTTGAATGTGGGAAAAACTCCCTGAAAGCTTGAGAAAGTAAAAAAAAACTTGAGAAAGACTCCCCAAAATTAGGCCACACCGGTGCGGCCTGCTTTTGGGGAGTTTTTCTTCAAAACTTTTTGTTCATATGCTCTGAATGGTTGGTCTTGAATGGTCTCAAAATCAATGCCTATGATTCGTCTTCAGGCAAAGGAATCTCTATGGCTAACTTTTTTTTTTCATTTCCTTTTCACTTCCTTTGTCTTTCCAAGGGCTAACCTTTTCTCTTCCCCTATCTTTCCACGTGCTAATCTTATCAAGAAAGAGAGGGTATGTAACATACCCATTGTAAATAACAGTGTACTTGCTTCAGAGTTGAAAAATATAACTTAGTTTATCATTTTTACGATCAGCAAACTTCTATTTTTGGAAAATGAGCCATTTTTGCTTAGAAATTTGTAATTTTGAATCCAAATTTGGAATCTACGCGTAATTTTACGCTTAAAATAGTTTTTTCTGAACTAAAAATGGGTACCCGGAATGGGTTTAATTAAGCTTTTAAGCCTTTAATCTGCGGACTTCCGACCTAAAATAGTAACTATCCAGGCATCTAATCAATGAACGGAACACGCCCCCATGGTCACGGGGCAAGGCCGGACATTTTCGTCAAAAATTTTTTTTGACCCCCCCGGGACGACGGACGGGCGGCCGGCCGGCCGGCGTGGGCCCCACCACGGACACCGCCCGTGAAACGACCGACAATCCACCCAAGACACCCAAGTGTGTACACGACCTAGACGCACCCTCCAGCACACCCCTACACGTACCCCCTCCTCCCAGAACCCTCTATCCATAGGTGTCGCACTCTCTCTCTCTTGGGGACACCTCCACCCCCATGTGTCACACTTTCTCTCTCTTCGAGACACCTCCACCCCCATGTGTCACACTTTCTCTCTCTTCGAGACACCTCCACCCCCAGGTGTCTCACGCCCACACTCTCTCCCGGACACCTACACCACCCAGGTGTCGCCTTCTCGCACCTGGACGTCCACCCTCCCAGCACCTATAAAAGGACCCTCCCAGCCCCCTTCTCCATACAAGCCCCCAGCAAGGCCCTAGACGCAAGCCCTCCCTCAAGCTCTAGGACATGTCCTACACTCTCCCCCCCCCCATGTGAATAGACTTAAAGTGTGCTTGTTCTCCAACCCTTGCCTTACTCTTCCCTAGGCCTCCCTAGACGTACACTCTTCTCAAGAGCTCTCCAAGTTAAGGACACCTCCCAAATTCCCCCCCCATATGCGGCGACTTAAACTTGGGCTAAGAGATCTTTCCTACCCATAAGCCCAACAATCTTTTCCTACCCCAAACGGACTCCGTTTTCGAATCCGTTTGAACAAGTAGAATTCTCTCTTTTCTCTCCAAGTTTCCAACCTCTTATATTCACCCCGTTCTCTCTCTATCCTCTTAAAACTCTAGTGCTCCTATGGCGCCGAAACGCCGCCGAAATGAAGAACCACTCGCTGCCCAAGGAGGGAATGAAGAACCACGCGCTGCCCTACAATCGACTTCGCCCCTCTTGACGCGAATAGGCACAAAAACGATAACCAGGTTGGTCATTTAACAAGTTTAAGTAAAATTCTCTCTTATGAAGCTTAATGCAAAGATTCAAAATAATAGGAAAGGAACCAAGGTTAAACCCCTAGTATAGATGGCCTAAAGTACCTTATGATTACTCTTAAGTAAAGTTATAAGAAAATAATCTTGCTTTTGAATCATTGTCTTTCCGAAACGATGGTTTTGTTAATGTGTGAATTCATTGAATAAAGGCTATGTCTCTTTTTATTGGATATACTACTGGTTATTGCTAACATGCAGGTACAGCTTCTCCCCCCCCCTTAGCTAACTCCGTACTTGCTTGTGTAGCCGGGCGGAGGATATAGCGAGGCCGGGAGTCGGCCCAGGGCAATCCCCTCCTATGCCACTGGAAATTGGATTTCACCACCAGGGTGATGTATATATGCTGCCTAGTTCTGTGGGTCCAGGCTAGTGCGGTGACTTAACCCCCACCTCATGAGGAGACGACCCCTCCGAAGGACGAGAGGGTTTGGTACAAGCGACAGTACCTAAGGGGGTGACAGGACGGCTTGGCCCTCATCGGTTGGCGACGAGGGGAGACGGTCCGTGAGGTTTACCCAGCTGGTTGAGGCTGGAAGATCAAATTCTAGATCATCGGTGTGGTTGTGGTTGTGGTTGTGATTGGATTGTGGTTATGGTTATGGTTATGGTTTGGACATGGAAGTTTGGATTGGAATATCGGCCCGGTTCCAGGGTCTTTGTAAATATTTTTCACTGTAATTAAGTATGTTTGCTGATTTCAATGTTGTGCTAAGGAAGATTTCTTTTAAGTTATCAAGTGTAATTAATTAACAAAGGAATTTGTTTTTTAGTGTTTTACAGTGTGGTAGGACTTAATTAGAAAACAATTGAACGGGTGAGTGGGTGGAAAGTGGGAGAATGGATGCCCTGACGGTACCATTCTAAGGATGGGTGGACCCGATCAGTCGGGTAGCTTTCTACTAGTCGTAACTTACGATACTTAGGAAATAGTAGAGTCCCGAACAAGACTTGTTTTAGGGGACCTAGCCAGCGGCAGTGCCTCATGAAATACGAGGGGAAAAAGGCGTTGGCTTCCTTGAACCAAGTGTGGGTCTTGTTCCATCTCCACGCACATTCCGTGCTGGGGATTAGAATTTCCTTTAGGATGACTATGCTTCCCCTGCGAGATAGAGTTAGGTCCCTCCGTTTGCTCGTAACCTCGTATTTTTATGAGATCGAGGTGTCGTCAATCGAAAAATAACACGAGACTTAACCGCCTATCAAAAGGATTCCCCCGCCCTACGGGTCGGGGTCCTTACACGTGGTATCAGAGCAGGTTTAGACTTGAGAGATTTCATATTGTATTCTCTTGTTGCTCTAGGAATTCTTGTTAAACTTATCTAGTTACGGCTGGACGCAGGAGGACGAGATGGATCCCTATTCTCGCTTCCTGGTATTCCAATGCATGTACATGACTGCTTGTCACTCTTCCGAATTTGAGTTCCGTGACACTATGATGCACATTGTAGACAAGCTAACCCTTCCTCATTACACTCGCATCGAAAGGGGATGGAACAGAGCTGAGCATTGGCATCGTCAATCTACCTATTTCATCATTTGAGCTGAGCACGTCGGCAATCTCACCAACGACTTGAGGCGGATCCGCCGATATGCCGAGATGTTGCGGATGGTTCGCCTGTTCTGGTTTATCGGCACTCCTCGTAACACCTATGTCACTATCGATGGGAATCGCATGTTGCAGAATCGATGGGTTTATGATAGGGTGACTCAAGTTGTATCCCTTGATAGAGTAGCCGTTACCCGTCTTTCTAGATGAGGTTTACCTCCCCTACCAGAGACTTATCGAGTTCTTGAAACCATGGGAGAACCCCCCTACTTTTTCAATGCTACCACTGTAGATCTTTATTAGGTTCCCTAGAGGACTACCATGTAAATAAATAATATTGGATTTAGTCCAATCCTTGTAAATGGCTTGGTTCACTTGTAAATACTAAAGCTTGGAATAAAAGGTTTTGATTTTCACACTCATTGTCTTATGTGTATTAAACCGCCTAAGTGACATGATTCTAAATTTGGCTTCATATTGATAACCAGGATCGTCAACTTCTTGCTCCCAATGCATTATGTACAGTTACACAAGAGAAGAATCTTCTTCTCAAACAAATGCAACCTCCCTCATTTAATGGGGCAGGTTCAAAGTTTGAAAGGGATGCAGAAGTTTGGATAGAAGCCATGGACGATTACTTTTCGGCTGCTGCTGGTACAGGAATTGGGAATCAATCCATGCTTGCCAGATTCTGTCTTACAACCGGGGACGCCAAACTTTGGTGGAAGCAATGGTGCCGAGATAAGGGCATCACTGAAGACACCCAAACCTGGAGTGACATTAAGCAAGCTGTGAAGGACCGTTATCTTCCCCCATCTCATGAATCTATTAAGATGAATGAGTTCTTCAGCCTCAAGCAGCTTAGCTTAACCTTGGAGGAATACTACTCAAAATTTGTCACACTTGGCAAATATGCTCCACCTATGTCGATCACTCAACAAGTGGCCCGATTTTGCCAAGGACTGAATGAACCTTTGGATTCTCGCCTTGAAGCAATGAGGCCAACTACCTTGCAAGATGCTCTTACCCGAGCCAAACCTCTGGCTAAAGAAGTAAAGAGTGGTCAAGCAAAGAAGAGAGTCTATCCTGAGTCTAATCCAAGGGGGCGCCTTCAGAGGAATTACCAATCGAATTTCCGCCACAACACTATTGGTCAGTACCCCAATAATTTTATCCTCCGCAGTTATGCTAATTTCACTTCAGAATCCTATGGGGACCAAAGGTGCTTTTATTGCAATGAAGCTGGCCACTTCCGGAATGAATGCCCCAAACTTGCAAGACCCTCTCTCAATCCTAGTGTCATTGCTGCTCCACAAGGCGGCCGGGTAGTTCAAGGTCGTGGGATTCCTAATAAGCGCCAGGCTGGAAGAGGTAGTGGTGGATGTGGTAGAGGTCGTGGAGTGACTGCCCGTGTCTGCTCTATGATTGGTGAACCGACTTCAGAGATGGAAGAAGAAGAGCAAGACACCATTCATGCAGCTGTAGAACATCAAGGAACTAATCAATAGTTTTCTGTTATCCAAGCTCCGGCTACTTATCAAGGTAGATCTTTCCAGCTCTTGATTGATTGTGGTAGTACACATTCATTTCTTTCTCCAAAATGCTTGCGTAAGTTACAGTTAGATCAAAAACCAGCCCAAGCAATGATTGTTGAGTTAGCTAGTGGAAAAGAAGAAGTATCCCGACATTGTGTGGGAGATCTTGAATTTGAATTGGGTGGTGAATCAACCCATGGGTATTTCAGAATCTTACCATTAGGGATTTACGATGGAATCCTTGGTATGGACTGGTTAATTTGCAAACAATGCTGACATTCACTGTGCTGAAGGAAGCATCACCTTTAAGAATAGTCAAGGACAGGTAGTATCAGCCTAGGGAAAAACAGGTAAACCCAAATTTTATTTGGTCAAAGCTAATCGCCTTCTTAAGGGAGTGCGCAAGGGCCAACAGATCTTCCTTGTCAAACTCAACAAGGTAGAAGAAAGCAATCCAGATTTAGAACCCTCTTGGCTCGAGGAGTGTTCAGATATCTTTCCAGAGGAACTTACAAAACTACACCCATCTCGAGAAGTAGATCATGGGATTGAGCTAATCCCTGGGGCTGAATCAGTTTCAAGGAGACCTTATAAAATGTCTCTTCCTGAAGCCATAGAGCTCAAGGAGCAACTTAGGCAGCTCATTGAGCAAGGATTCATTTGCCCTAGTAATTCCCCATGGGGAGCGCCTGTTCTTTTCCAGAGAAAGAAGGATGGCACACTTCGTCTTTGTATTGATTACCGAGGCCTAAACAAGGTCACTGTCAAAAACAAATACCCCATTCCTCGCATCGATGAACTTCTTGACAGACTTTATGGATCCAAAGTTTTCTCCAAGATGGATTTAAGGTCTGGCTACTATCAAATTAGGATCAAGGAATCAGATATCTCCAAAACCGCTTTCAATACCTGCTATGGCCACTATGAATTTACAGTCATGCCATTCGGATTAACCAATGCTCCCGCCACCTTCAAACGCCTGATGCAGGATATCTTCCGACCCTACTTGGATGAATTTTCCCTTGTCTTCTTTGATGACATCTTGGTCTATTCTCAGTCAAAAGAGGAACATGAGGAGCATGTACGCAAAGTATTGCAAATACTGCGCAAACATAATCTCTATGCCAAGAAAAGCAAATGTACCTTCTTCACTTCCTAAATTGAATATCTAGGGTTCATTGTCTCCTCAGAGGGCATCTCAGTAGACCCTGCCAAAGTCAAGGATTTATTGGAATGGCCACCCCCTAGGACAGTCAAAGAAATCCGTGGGTTTCTAGGCATCACAGGATGGTATATGTGTTGAAAGAACAGTAGAGGGGGAGGAGACACACACACAGGAGCAAACCCTAATGTATATTGCAAACCCTAACCATAGAGGGAAGCCATGTCCACTCTCACACAAAAGCATAATGCACTAATCCATAATCCACACAACACACTATGAGTTGTGTCCACACTCTACTAACCCTAGCTAATGTCCACACACTATGACCAGCTGGACACACGGTCATTTATGTCTCACACATGTTCCTACCAATCTGCCAGCACATAGCATAGCTGGCTCACTGTGCGCTTTTGCCGCACAGGTCGTAGCTGGGGACTTGCCGGACACCATATGCGAGCCACAAATGGCTACAAGCATACAACCAGGAAGGCAAGCTCAAAACAGAATGCAAAAGGTGTGTCACTCACCGCTTAACTGCCGCCTTGAAGGATTCCCGCGTCGCAGCCGTGAAGGAGGAGCCGCCGTCGCCGCTCTACCGCCTCTCCGCCGCCGCCGTGCCGCTACACAGTGCTCGATCGCTCTCTCACTCACTCTCTCTCTCTCTCACAAACGCAGGAGAAGGAAACCAAAGAGATAAGGCAAGAGCACTCTTGTATTCACAACACATGAGAATGAGGATTTTAGGGTTACATTTGACTCATATAGGTGACTTGGCCGTTCACACTTGGGCGTCCATACATGGCCGGCCGACCCTAACCCTTATCCTACTGATATCCAAGGTGCGCCTCTCATCGGCGATCACCCAATCCCTTCATCCTTAACATATGGTGCCGACAAGCCCGGCCCATGACTCTGAATATTTAAATTAATGACGTAAAATATAGTATGTCGCAATGTCCGCCATGGGTTAACATGCCCCCCTTCCTGATGTAGATTCCGTCCTCGGAAGCTATGGTATGGTAAGCTCGAGAGGGTTGTTGTGGTAGACCGTCTGCAAAACAGGGAAGTAGAGTGAAGGTATGCTGGAATTCAAAAGATATAAAGTGTATAAATTCAAGCGTGTGAGACCACAATGGATGATGCTATTAGAACTTAGTTTAAGGGTACATGAGTGAGCTAGTGTAGCAAATTAATAGGAGTTTAAAATTATTGAAAGGAATTCAAGAGTTAGCAAGGTGTCAAAGGTTAATCAAGGTTTATAACTGGCCTAAGTCAAGGAAAATAACCAAGCTTAATAAATAAACAGATGACCATACTGTGTCTACTCTAAGAACAAGTAGTTACCACAAGCCTAGGGACACAAGAAACATCAGAGTTACAGGAGCCTTTTGCCTTTATTTTTTTTTTTTTTTGCACATGACAATTTTTATACACAATGGCGACCTTCCTAAGGCAAAACTAACATCGATCCTGGTACCATGTTTAACACAAGGCATTATCCAGGAATCTATTAGCTCACTTTAGGCAAGGCTACCCCCTACCAACCAAGGCATCGGTCTGGAGTAGAATACTCCTCGCCTACCAAGTATCAATAAGGCGATAGGCCAACATTAAAGCACATCATAGACTTGTATTGCCATTTATTGTAGGCTTTTTTTTTTAAAAGTTTGTTTTGATCTTCGCTCCTGAACTAAAATGTGTTCTTACATCTTTTCGACAAGGGGTAAAATCTATGTCCTAGAGGTCAACACACACACAGCCAGGTGTTCAAACATTAAGATGGTTTGACCCTAGACCTAAGACAATCGTATTCCAAGGTTAACTAAAGACGTCATGCTGCCTAGGAATATTTCCAATAAAGTTAAGCTCATTAATGATTTACACTAGCATGCAAGCAACTTCAAAAACTAAGTAGTACATTGATAATTTCCATGTGGTCATGCATTATAGTTTATGCAATTGATTGAACAGTAAAAACGAAAGAGAGTGGGTATGGAAGAATTACACCTGTAATTGGAGATCTCCTTGATTTGACGAGACAGCTTGCAATTTGATGTAGATATATTTTGATGAACGTTGCGGCAGTCTCTGGACTTGGAAGCGAACCCACCTCAAACTTTTTAACCTGTACAATCAACTAACAAGCACTATACCTCGAGAGGCACATCAGTGTGAAAATTCAAGACTCGTTTAAAGAATCTAAACTAGAAAAAACTTGAAAACACTAACCTACCTACCAGTCACCACACTACTACTGAGGATACGGTAAGAGGATGTTGTAGAGTCCTGGCTCTAGCCCTAAGGCTAAGCCTCTATCCGCATCATCCAAATAAATAAAATCAACCTCAGTAGTGCCATGAGTTTCATCCGTCCATTCATCATTGTCAGATATTTCCTTTTCATTTTCCCATCCACATAGACTCATCAAGAATGTAACCATGCGAGGATAGTCATCTTGTGGAAAAGGAAAGCATTGGGCTATCGGGGATATGTCCTCTACGGAGTAGGGGTCAGTCATGGTTAATAGGCGAATTAGCCATTCTAATTCCTCAACATTTTCCTCTCTGGCTAATACATCTATATGATCCCATTCAGTTTCAATTACAGGATAGCACATGTGAAATATCTGAGAAAGGTACAGATGATACCTCTCATCAAAGGCGGGAGTGGATGAAGTGTATGATGATCGTGCATCTGCCATATCTGCAAACACAGATATAGCATCAGTAGGTTTGTGAGACAGGTCAATCTAGTTCTTGATTGTATACAGATATTTATCCTCTTTTTGTGCTCTTGCTCTTTTTACTATTTTTTGTTTTTCTTTTCTTTGTTTTGTTTTTTTTTGTTTTTTATAATGTATGAAGCTATATATATACATCCCCTTGAATTTGGCAATTACATGGTCAGGGGAGAAGGTTAAGGAGGAAGCATTAGAATGTCGAGCGTGAGTACATGCTCCCCCTTTCCTTGGGTAGATCATATTATTTGCAATGATGTTGCAGCCTCTTGGAACCAATTTGTCCAGCGGGTCATAGGTTGTGATGTGGGCAGATAGCTTTTTATGACCCTTGTGGCCACATCCAATTGCAAAGATGGTAGTGTACGCTCCCATTGACGAATGGAGGAAATGGTTTCCATCGATACTATTACAAGGGGAGATGTAGGCTCATCGGTTTTTTGTTGGGTGTTGACAAGAGTAGGTGTAGAGCATGTAGAAACTTCTATATGAGTGTGTGCCTGGCATGAGGAGCTAGAAGCTTCATGTGGCTCCCCCCTTCCTGAGCTAGGTGGTAATGATCGATATCGTTTGGGAATCCAAACTAACTCTGGAAGTGGTGCGGAGCACTCTGTTACCTTTCCCTTACCACGGTCTTGAATTGTCATTGGGGTGGCAACAATTGGTTTGCAAGGTTTTACAGGTGATGTAGAGGGATTCACCTTATGTTTAGGGACCCAAATCTGGTCATTCCCCTCGTAGTACCCTTGGGCTACTAATAATTTTTTAGGGATCCATCGCGATGTTACATTGCCCTTTCTCGGGTGGGTAGCTGCTTTCCTTTTACGAGGCTTCTTGGTGGCTGAACGAGATTGAGCAGGGGAAGTAGCTGTTAACGAAGCTTTGGGGACCCATTTGTATGTACTCTTTGGCATAGTAAGTGAAGCTTTAGGGACCACCTTGCCTGTTTCCACTCTTGGCATTGAAGCGTTAGAGGGGTGGCCAACAATCAAAGATGGTTTTGCCACTGGACTTTGTGATTTTTCGTTATCTAATATTTGAGTGGATGACTTAGGTGCAGGATTTTGAGCGGTCAGACCTAGTGTTGGTTCTTGCGTTGTGACTTGTCTGGTTGCCCAATCGATATTGCACTTGGTGGCCATCATCCATTTGCGCCCTAAGATTACAGTCCCTCCCATGGTACCAGTAGGCATAACCAAAAAGCTTTGAATTATGGTTCCCTTGTCATAGGCAACCGGAGTGTGCAGAATTCCTGATACAGGGGTTTTCTTCTTGTTGATTCCTTGAACTTGGATAGAACTCTTGGTTAAAGGTGGTTTTCCCAGTTGACACCACACGCCATATGATAGCAAATTATGTTGAGCTCCTGTATCCAATAATGCATTATACAGCACCTCCCCGTAAGGACTCTGTAACTCAATTGGGTATCTTAGAGGTGGGTCAGATTCCAGTGCATCCTCCTCTGCTTCCTTGAAAAATACTTGCGTAATTCCCAAGTTGGCTTCTCGTTGTCGCCTAGCACGCTGTTGACGTTCTTTGGCTTCGACTCTCGCTTGTATCTTTTTAAGCTCAGCTTGTTCTTTAGCTGCCTTCTTTTGATGGATTGCATGTAACTCCTCCTGGCTTAGGGGGTCATAGTATCTTTTGAATTTACTCCCATTAAGGAATCCAATGGTTTCAACTCCGTCGAGAGTCTCCACTCTGATGGTACCTTGCGGGGTAATTTCACATACTCTATATGGTCCCTTACCAGCATATTTGAGCTTCTTCTTTTCGTTTCGCACTCCATACATCAGGACTTTATCCCCAACCTTGATGTCCTTGTCCTTTAGATGGCGATCAAACCATTTTTTCCTCCTATCCTTCTCCACAAGGGCATTGTATACAGCCAATTGTCTTTCTTCATTTAGCCGCTCAAGGATATACAGACGTTCTGCTAAGGGATTACCATCCCAACCCTCTTGAGTAGCAACACGAAGACTTGGAATGACAAATTCCCACGGCATGACTGCTTCTTGGCCATATACCATTTTGAATGGTGTACAATTAATAGCCACTTTGTACGCAGTACGATAGGCCCATAAAGCTGTCGTAAGCTTTAGATCCCAATCCGTGCGATGAGCTTCAACTGTCTTTGTCAAAACAGAGATTAAAGTCTTGTTGGTACTCTCGGCTTGGCCATTCGCTTGCGGATAGTAAGGAGTAGATTTATGATGGGATATCATGAAATTTGTTGTGAGCTCCTTAATCACTTCATTTATAAAATGCGTACCATTGTCGCTCACAAGTTCAAAAGGACAACCGAATCGTGTGATTATATTTTCAAAGAGGAACTTGGCTGTTGTCCTGGCATCTGCCTTACGTGTCGCTTTCGCTTCAGCCCATTTGGTCATATAGTCAGTGGCCACAATAATATAGCGAGATTGTGTGTTTCGGGCCGCTGGACTAATTGGACCTACAAAGTCTAAACCCCACTTTTCAAATGGTTGGTTTACTTTGATCGGATGTAGGGGCATCTGGTCTTTCCTCTGGGGTTTCTTGTATCGTTGGCATTCATCGCAACCCTTCACAAAGAGTGATGCATCTTGGAACATAGTGGGCCACCAATACCTTGATTGTAAGATCTTTCGCGCAGTTAAGTCTCCAGAGAAGTGACCACCGGCTACGCCCATATGTGCCTCTTGCAAAATGTATAGATACTCATCCTCTCGGGCACAACGCCTAAGAACGTCATCCTTTCCTCTTTTATAAAGAGTCCCGGCTATCAGGCAATAGGGTTCGCATTCTTTGATCAGCTTCCGAGCTAGATCTTTACGAAGCTCCTTGGGTGGAAAGCCATTAACCAAAAAGTTAACAATTTTCTCACTCCATTCAGGCATTGTCTCCACCATGAACAGGGAAGTGTCAGGTAAGTCATCATCAACCCCCGTAGGAGCCTCACCATTAGGTATGCGAGACAAATGATCAGCCATAACATGTTTCTTGCCAGGTCTCACAACAACCGTGAAATCAAACTCAAGAAGAATCAATAGCCATCGTGTGATTCTTCCTGTGGAGCATGGTTTGTTTACCAGATACAACAATGCTTGATGATCCACATAGAAAACAAACTTGGTGGCAAGGAGGTAATAACGAAATTTCCTTACTGCATATATCATTGCCAACCCTTCTCGCTCCGTAGTGGTGTAGTTCATCTCAGCATCGTTCAACTGGCGACTGGCAAAGCTAATGGGGTAGTCTAGCTTGTGATCTCCAGGTTGAGTTAACACACACCCAATAGCAAAGTTTGATGCATCAATATGCACATGGAAGAGTAAATCCCAGTTAGGCATTCTCAAGATTGGAGCACTCGCCAAGGCCTTCTTTAATAGCTCATAGGCACGGTCACATTCTTCGGTCCAAATAAACTCGATGAGAAGCTTATACAATGGTCGAGCTATCTCGGCGAAGAAGAGAATAAACCTTCGATAATAACCAACGTGGCCCATAAAGCGTTGGACTCCCTTGTAGTTGGTGGGTGGGGGTAATTCCAGAATGACCTTGATTTTACTCTCATCAGTGGAAATCCCATTTTTGGACACTATATGCCCTAAGATAACTCCGTGTTTAACCCAGAATTGGCATTTGAAAGGATTCAAGGAGATGCGATATAATCTACACCTTTCAAATATTTTTCGTAAACACATCAAGTGCTCGTCCCAAGAGGAATGAACACAAAGATCATCTAAGAAAGCTTCATAGAAGTCCCTTAGATATTCCTTAAAGGCCGTGTTTATCAATCGTTGGAATGTTGCAGGTGCATTGGTCAGGCCAAAAGCCATGACGCGAAAGGCAAACACTCCAAACTCCGTGATAAATGCTGTTTTAGCTTGGTCCTCGTCTGCAATTGTGATCTGATTGTAACCCGAGTACCCATCTAAAAAGCTATATGCCTCCTTGCCTGCCACTCTTTCAAGCACATGTTCAGAATATGGCAAGGGGTAATGATCCCTTCTGGTGGCTGCATTAACCTTTTTGAGATCAACGCACACTCTGAGTTTCCCATTCTTCTTTGGCACGATGACTATCGGAGAAACCCATTTTGAGTGCTCAATTGGGTATATGAATCCACATTTTACCAGCTTTTCAATTTCCTCTTGTACAATCTTTGCGTACTTAGGATTCATTGGGTAGGGACGTTGCTGGACTGGTTTAGCAGTGCTAATCATTGGAATCGTGTGTTGCACCACCGAGGGTGGAACACCCTTCATATCATGATATGTCCAAGCAAATATGTCCTTGAATTCTTTAAGAAGCTTCGTAAGTGCAGCTTCTTCCGCCTTGGTGAGGTCTTGAGCAATATAAACTGGTTTAGACTCCTCACCCGGATCTGCTAAGTCTATCTCCTTAACTACCGCAGGGCCATCGTAGACACCGCTACTCCCATTGGTAGGCGTTCGTTGGGCTTTTGTGTAGACTACTTTACGTTCCCCTGTGGTGAATGATTTGAAATGCTCGGGTGCGGGGTGTAAGTCTACTGGTTCTTGTTGTGCCAGACTTTTTTCTTTCAATTCCGCTTCCTTTTGTTGTTGAGCCAACTCTTGGTTTTGCCGCCTTCTTGCAGTACGACTTAGTTTCGGCTTCTCTTCGATTTCTAATTGGGCGACGTCATGAGGTTGCGGAATACACCACATGACACTTTGGAGGTATTGTCCCCAATTATCCGCTATCTTCCGATGAGCATCAATGGCTCCTACATAACTAAGCCATTCTGCAGTGGATCTTTCCTTGTTTATTGCAGTTCGTACATTAGCTCGATAGCGTTGGCGCTTATGTCTCGTTTTCTTCTTACCAAGTTTTTGATTTTTGTTTCTATCCGATTCGGACTCACTTGGTCGATCTTCACTTTCGGATGAACTGCAGGAGGCCACTGTCCTAGGCCTTGAGCACCTTGCTTCCACATTTGGGTGAATATTTGATTCATTTTCTCCATCAGGCTCAGGGTCAGTTTCTTCTTGAGATTCATACTCAGAGTTGCATTGGTCAGAGTCTTCGCTACTTTCAGTGTCGGTGGAGTTTGCCACGTTCTCGCCATCAGGAGTCATGTGCATAACACCTATCATGTTTATTGGCACTAACGGTGGCATATCTTGCCCCTCAGGTGTTACCCAACTTGTGCCTCTATTTCCCCATGTGTCTATGGTTGCCGCTAGGTGTACCCAATCCATGTTATCCGACTCAGTCATACCCGGTAGGACATCCATGTAAGGAGAATCTTTCCCATCATCAGTCTCTTTTTTGCATGTATAGCAATACCTTAATGGGGCGGAATGAACAGTGGTATCCGATCGATTATCGATGATAACCTTGCTTCCTAAAGGATGTGCACGACCATTCTCAAGATCAACTCGAATGACAGAGTCCTGGAATTGTAGGTAGACATGGTTTTTCGACCAGTCATGTACCATTTGTGCTTCCCTCATGAAAGGACGTCCTAAGATCATTTGATATGACATAGGATGCTTGGAGAAATCCATTACAATGAAGGTATGTTTTACCTTGTATCCCAGGACCTTGATCTTAAGGTCCCTTAACATTCCAATAGGTTTAGCTATGGTTCCGTTTGCCATCTTAACCACTATGTTTGTGACTTCGAGGTGAGGCCTTCCCATAGATTCCCAACAGTTTTTAGTCACAATGCTCACTCCAGCACCACCATCAAGGATTCCCTTTAGAGTTAATCCCTTGGTAGTAATGGGGAGGGTGGCATTAGATTCGTCACCTTCAAAGTACTGTCCCAACTTGTTCACAGGTATTTCCACGATCGAATCTTCATCAAAGTTGGGTTGTAGATCCCAATGCTCCCCTTCATCTTGAAGCGTGTCGGGTCTATCCATATTTGCAAATTGTGGTAGCCCCGCCTTTAGTTCTCCATTGAGAAATGCCCGAAGAGCTAAGAATAGCTCAGGATCTCCGTATAATTTGGATATGATCGTGGTTCTGATCTCAGAGGACATGAAATCCATTAGCTTAGACACATTCAACGGTACTTTTCGAGACATCGCCCCTTGACTAGGGACTGGTGAAGATGGAATCACTTCCTCTTCGATGGGGTCAGGCATTCCCTCACTAAACATTCTTTCCAGCAAGAAGGGTGTTTGCCCACTTCCGGATGTCCTATCCTCATTTTCTTCCCGAATGATACTAGGTATAGCTAACGGTTTATGGTTCCGGTGAGGCTGAACTTGCGTAGGAAACACTGTGTCTGGAATTTTGATTTTTCTCGGGTTTGGCTCCAGTTCTCTTTGTGTTTCTTCCACCAAACCCCTTAAGTGTTGCACTTGTTCAATCTCCTCAACTGGGTTTGGGTAAGTTCCAATCTTTTTCTTGAGGGTTCTTGGCCCACGTGGCTTGTCTTGGGGAGTCTCAGTCAGTTTGGGTGGTCGAGAGGGCATTAACTGACTTGGTTGTGGGACCGAGGAAGTTTCCTTCTGTTTTCCCTTATTTATGTACTCGCTTGATTCTCCTTCATTGAGCTCCCGAGTGGGTTCCTCCTTTAAGGTAGTGGCTTTGGTCCCCATGGTTTCTATTGAATCGGAATCATCTTCAGGATCATTCATATACACGGGGTCGTCTCCTGTCCCTATGTTAGTCTTTGAACTAGGCTTGGAGCTCGTGGCATTAAGCGATCTCTTCCGCCGTGTTTTCTTTTTCTTTGCCTGAGCGATTGATGCAGTATCCCTTTCTTCAAGAATGTAGTTTTGATTTTGAAGCATTGACCGTGTAACTACATTCGCGGGTACAACGGGTGTGGTTCTTCGTGCTTGGTTGGTGACCTCAACCAAATTCAATGGCGTAATCTTGGGTGCATTAGGATTATGTGGACATTGAGCGATCAAATGATCTATGCCACAACGATTACATGTAAGTACCGGCATTCCCGATGTGCTCCCTTGATTTGGTTGCATTTGAGTAGCGATCTTCTGTAGCCTATTAGGGCACTCCGCTACACGATGCGGTCCACCACACTCATAGCATTGAAGAGGTGGTCTCCTCGCCAAGGTATTAAGGTTTTGCCCTCTTGTGGCGAGAGCAGCCGCTTGATATACAGGCTTAACTTGCCCGAAATGATCCTCCATGTAGTACTGGGGAATCATTTCCAACGTATCAATCCCGTATGGAGCAGTAGGGTCTATCTCCTCTTCATAATCCCCACATGCACTATGTGACTCACAACCCATCTGGTTTACAGGGGTAATCCTTGGATGTGGAGGTTGTGGTCCTAGCACTGGCGGTGGTAATGGCACAGACTGGACTACATTCGGATTCCTTGGAACTATGTGCTGTGACGGTTGCTCGATAGGTTGTGCAGGCATTAGCGCGGGTACTTGAGGTGTGTTTGACCAAGCTAGTGGTGCCTGGTTTGCCAACATTCGCTTAAGTGTTAGGCAATCTTTAGATTGATGGCCATACTTACCACATGCATTGCAATTCCCATTGAATTTGACTCTGAATGTGGGACATTCACTCGTGCTATGTGGTCCTAAGCACACCGAACACCATTGTTGCTCTCTCCTTGGGTACATATGGCTATTCTGAGGAGCTCGATTACCCCTGAAGTATTCTTGGAGAGCCTTAGTAAGGTCGGTCACAGACATTTCAGATATCTTGGGCTCCTTGGCAATTGGTTTTACCATCATTGGCTCGTGCCCAGATACTTGCGAACTAACGGATTTTGTTTCTGAAGACACCTTTTTACCTGCAACAATCATCAAGTTGTCTTCTAACTGGATTGCATTGGCAGTGACTGCTTCCCACGTTGTAAGACCTCTAATGACTAGGCCATTGTAAATGTCCTCGTGGCGCAATCCTCGGATGAATCTATCGAGGAGTTGGTTGTTATTGAAGCGTTCATCGGGAGTGCAGCGAGAATTTAGATGCTTCAATCGACTTATAAAGTCTCTCACTGACTCCCCTTCCTCGCGTTCAGCTTTTTGGAGTTGAGATGCTACCCCCCAAAGCACACCCTCACGTATGTATTCCTTCAAGAACAATCTCTTGAGAGTGGGGTAGTGAGTGCGCTCTTCAACCCTTAAGGTTCGATACCAATCTCCGGCCTTCCCACTCAAGGTTAAGCCTAAAGCTTTACACTTATGCAGCTCATTGTGCTCTTCCAAGGAATCACACACGTGTTCAAAGACTTCAATGTGCTTCCTAACATCCTCGTTACCACCGAAGTTTTGAGTGAGCTTAGCCACTTGTACTGCCTTGCTTCTAGGTTCTCTCTCAGGCATACCCCGTATGTTTTCTGCAATGGATCGTCCGATCGTCTGAGCAAATGCTGCGAGATCACCTAAGTGAGCAGGCATAGTTGGTGGAGGCACTTCTGGGATAGCCTGGCTGATAGGAGTTGGCGTTGGTCTGAGTAAGTTGGCAAATGACGTAGGATATGATATGTGACTAGGCCTAGCTCCCCTTGGATAATGGTTATGATAAGGCGGTCGTGGAGCATACGCCATTGGCATACTAAGAGGCGTAGGAGCTACATGAGCATGAGTAGCGATAGGTACATAGGGTCGATAGGCACTGGCACGCACTGTTGTAGGTACTGTTCCACTAGGTAGCGGTGTCGTACTAACTACAGCGGTAACAGGTGCACTTTCAGCTATGCTCATCATTGGGGTAGGCATTGCGGATTCCTTAATGGAAAGTTGAGCCAAGGTTGGAAAACTAAAGTTACTGCTCGTGGGCTCAACCTGCATTGAGACTCCAGGCGAAACAACATACGAAGGGTCTATGGGACTCACCGAGGGAGTCTCCAATTGTGATAGGGTTGGTTGTTTGGCCTTGCCCGTATCCAAAAACCTCATAGGGCCAGTGGAAACTAGGTCCACTCCCCTATTTTGCCTCTCAATTTGGATAATTCTATGAATCACCTCACATATCATGTGTTGTTGCTCCTCTAGATTAGTGGCGCTAGATGTAGATCGTAGGACTTCTAACCAACCTACATGGTATGTGTAACCCGTGTATAGGTCCGTTAGAGTCTCTGTGTGTAGATCATATTCCCAATTTTCATTGAGAAATATCCCATCTAGACTTGGTGTGCCAAACGGTTCTCTTGAAGTGGACGCAATGTCACTTCTTATGGATTGGCTTCTAGGGACCTCTACTTTAGGAAGCGCATCGGAATGTGGTAGCTCAGTAGGGCCCTCATTAAACGAAGTGGGTAGAATATCCACATGGACACTCTTTGGGAGGGTAGGGTCCACATAAGATGTGAATGGCGAATCTACTACCCCTCCTTCCTCATTTACTTCGCTTGTCGCATGCTCAGAGCGTGTAGCTCTACTAAAGGTCTCTATTAAACGACTAAACATGCTAGATCCGGGCTGTGGGGCCCACACTGGCATGTTTTGGCTTGTCTCCTCAGGGTTCTTGGTAGGGTTCCCTTCCATGGCTTCTGAGTCGGAGGATGAGTCACTATCCACTATTCGTGGATCTTGGGTTGCACTCCCTTGGGTTCCAGCCGAAGGCCAAGATGCCAACGTGGAGGGATGGTGTGAGTCTGCGTAGACTGAAATGCTTTCTAGTGGTTCAGGCTCTAGCACCCGACCAGAACGTAGATACATGTGACGTGGGTACCCTACGTGCGTTGGTAACTACCCTTGAAACTCACACAAGTGGTTTCTTAGGTGTTTCGCACCCCGTTTTTACTTGTTTTTGTGTTGTTTTTAACCCGTTTTTGACCCCCTTACTTACGGTCGAACTTGGACTAGGGCGTGTGATAGCTCGAAACGAGCGTATCGTTTAAAGGGTCCTAGTGTGCTTTACAGCACCGTGTTCGCCTATCTAGAGCTCCTGTAATCCTCAAAATAGTCCGTTTCCTTTGGGGGGAAAGGGCAAAAGCCTATTTGCTTGTGGAGGAAAGGGTGAGGGCTTTATCCACATGCTCACTTTACTCCTTGGGGAGTGGGCTACATATAGGGCACAACTTCCCATATTTCATTTGAGAGAAAGCTATGGAGGCTCACTCTCCTATATATATATATCAAAAGACCGAGACCGAGGCCGGGGCCGGGGTCGTGGGTCAATTGGGGTTCTTTCTTTTCAAAATTTTTTTCTCCAATTAGAAAATCTTTCCTCTCCACATGTTTGGTTCTTTCTTTGAAAATAAAATTTAATTTTTTATTTTTTATAATTTTTTTATTTTTTATTTTCTGTTTTTTTGTGAGATAAGTTCTCTAGGGTTTCCTTAGGGTTCAGCCTTGGCCGCGGTGCAGTTCGCACACACAACGCAGATCTGGGGATTCAGAAATCCCTCTCACATGCAGAAACCAGATAACAGAACGCACGCCCACACGCGGAGCAAAAATATAACAAAAGAAACAGAAATGCAGAAGACAAATTGCAGAAACAGGGATTGCAAAACACAGAAACACCTCAACAACAAACACACAGTCGCTTTCCTACAGTGCAGATTAGACTTCACGCAACAGCCGAGCTGCAAACTGGAGCTTGGTGTAGGGCAACTCCCCGGCAGCGGCGCCAAAAATGTGCGCTTTTGCCGCACAGGTCGTAGCTGGGGACTTGCCGGACACCGTATGCGAGCCACAAATGGCTGCAAGCATACAACCAGGAAGGCAAGCTCAAAACAGAATGCAAAAGGTGTGTCACTCACCGCTTAACTGCCGCCTTGAAGGATTCCCGCATCGCAGCCGTGAAGGAGGAGCCGCCGTCGCCGCTCTACCGCCTCTCCGCCGCCGCCGTGCTGCTACACAGTGCTCGATCGCTCTCTCACTCACTCTCTCTCTCTCACAAACGCAGGAGAAGGAAACCAAAGAGATAAGGCAAGAGCACTCTTGTATTCACAACACATGAGAATGAGGATTTTAGGGTTACATTTGACTCATATAGGTGACTTGGCCGTTCACACTTGGGCGCCCATACATGGCCGGCCGACCCTAACCCTTATCCTACTGATATCCAAGGTGCGCCTCTCATCGGCGATCACCCAATCCCTTCATCCTTAACATATGGTGCCGACAAGCCCGGCCCATGACTCAGAATATTTAAATTAATGACGTAAAATATAGTATGTCGCAATGTCCGCCATGGGTTAACACTCACACTGACATCGAGCTTGAATCTCAACAGCCCCTCTCAAGCTCATGATGTACTGCCGATGAAGATGTAGATGGGCTTGGGATATCAAGACTCTAAACACTCCCCCTAAAGCTCATCCCATGTACTCCCAACATAGTCCGGAAGTACTCAAACTTCTCCCTGCTAAGTGGCTTCGTAAAGATGTCTGCCACCTGCTCATCAGTCTTCACATAGTGAAGATCAACTGTACCATCCAGCACCTTCTCTCTGACAAAGTGATAATGGACCTCTATGTGTTTGGTCCTCGCATGAAACACTGGATTCTTTGCCATACTACTCATGTTGTCACAATGAATGACAACTTTGCCATCAAGAGGCTCACATAAATCTGCCAAGAGACTCTTTAACCAAACTGCCTCACAAGTAGTAATGGCTGCACCCCTGTACTCAGCCTCTGTACTGGATAAAGCAACTGGAGGTTGCTTCTTGCTACTCCAACTCACAACGACACTTCCAAGTGTAAAAGCATATCCACTAGTAGACCTCCTGTCATATGCGCTACCTGCCCAATCAGCATCTGTGTAGCCATGTATGTCCAAGCTTTTACCACTCTCATAAAATAAACCATAATGCGCTGTGGTCTTCACATATCTCATGATGCGTTTCACTGCATCCAAATGTGGTTTCCTGGGGCTCTGCATAAACTGGTTGACTAGCCCCACAGCATAACTCAAATCCAGGCGTGTGATAGTCATGTATATGAGACTACCAACCATCTTCCTGTACATAGAAGGATCATCCAATTCCTCGCCATAATCAGCCCGCAACTTCACATTTTGCTCCAAAGGTGTACTCATAGGCTTACACCCTGTCATGCCATACTTTGCCAACATATCCAATGCATATTGGCGCTGTACTAACCATGTACCTGCATGATCTTTCACAACTTCAATTCCAAGGAAGTATCTCAACTCACCAAGATCTTTCATGTCAAATTGCCCACTCAAAGCTTTCTTGACATGCATCACATCTGCACCATGATCACCTGTGATAATCAAGTCATCCACATAGATGACTAGTAAAACAATCCCATGCTCTGTCTTCTTCACATAGAGTGAAGAATCTGTTGTAGAAATCTGAAAACCAAGTGAGATAAGATATCTGCTCATCTTATCACTCCAGGCACGAGGTGCTTGCTTTAGACCATACAATGCCTTTTTCAATCTGCATACGTGAGTGGGATATCTAGGGTGTACATACCCTTCTGGCTGTGCCATGTACACTTCCTCTTGTAGATCTCCATTTAGAAATGCATTCTTGACATCCATCTAATGCATTTCCCAGCCATTAGCTGTAGCCATAGCAATGACTGCTCTCACTGTGCCCATCTTAGCCACTGGACTAAACGTCTCATCATAGTCCAATCCTTGGGTCTGTGCATAACCCTTTGCTACCAATCTTGCTTTATGTCTTTCAATAGAACCATCAGATTTGCACTTCACTTTGTAAACCCATTTACATCCAATAACATTCTTGTCCTTTGGTAATGCAACCAAGTCCCATGTATCATTATGGACCAATGCGTCCATCTCAACATCCATTACTTTCTCCCATACATACTCTCCAATAGCCTCTGTATAGCATGTAGGTTCCACATGCTTCACCATAGATGTCATATATGCATAGTGCATAGCAAAATCTCAATATGTCAATCTATCAACAGGATATCTGACTCTCTGGGATCTCCGCAATGCATGCGGGTCACTCTGTACACCTGTAACTCTAGCATGTGGTGGCACATATCTATCCTGTCTAGCACCAGGTGTGCGTAAAACAGGTATGCCAAGCTCCTCATCCAAACTCTCTGAACTAGATGACTCATAACCTGTGATTCCAATTCCTTCGACTTTCTTCTTGCCTTTATCCATAGCACTACTCCCAGTGCTCACACTCTCATGCCTCAAACGTCCTGACCATGGACGTACACTGCTACTCTTAGCTTCTGCTCTGCTGGCCCAGACATAGTAGTAGAACTAGAACTTGCTTGTGGTGGCAAGTTCACATGTACATCAGCCTCAAATGACTCAATGACACCTTCATCTTTTGCTTTGTACCAACTAGCAAGCTCATCAAACACCACATCACGTGAGATGACCACTTGTCTAGTTTGTGGATTATAACATTTGTATGCCTTTCGATCCTGTGCATATCCAACAAATACACATTTCTCTGCTTTAGGATCCAACTTCCTTCTTCTTTCATCAGGCACATGTACATAAGCTATGCATCCAAAAACTTTAAAATGTCCAATGTCTGGCCTGTAACCTGTGAGCCGCATCTCTGGCGTGCTTCCATGAATGGCTACTGTAGGTGTTTTGTTCAATATATACACTGTAGTAGCACATGCTTCTGCCCAATAGTAATCTGGCATGCTCTTTTCATTGAGCATCGCCCTTGCCACTTCACATATGACTCTATTCTTTCTCTCAGCCACACCATTCTGCTGAGGTGTATACCTGCAAGTCAATTGTCTTCTTATTCCATGGTTCCTCAAGAAATGCTCAAAAGCTATTCAGACATTTAATCCAGCAGCCATATTGCTTTTCTGCAAAAGCTTTGAAATCCATGAACTTTTCCAACACTTCACTCTTCTCTCTCAGAAAGTATATCCATGTCATCCTGCTGAAATCATCTATGAATGTAACATAGTATAAACTGCCTATGATAGATGGGTTTTGTGCAGGACCCCATACATCACTGTGTACTATCTCAAGTGGCCTATTACTCATATTTCCTTCTCTAGGAA
Source organism: Cibotium barometz (assembly GCF_041138505.1). Classification (NCBI taxonomy): domain Eukaryota; kingdom Viridiplantae; phylum Streptophyta; class Polypodiopsida; order Cyatheales; family Cibotiaceae; genus Cibotium; species Cibotium barometz. The sequence goes on from NC_141100.1 coordinate 357,050, forward strand.
ACCTCAACCTTGCCTGCTTTCCAAACTGACAGGCTTCACAAACATGCATATGTCCATCATATTTGAACCTAGGCAATCCATTGACAATGCCTCTTGTTTGCATGTTCTTTAATCTCTGTATATTGACATGTCCAATCCTCTTATGCCACATATCAATGTCCTGTACCACATTTCTGCTCTTTGAGAACATGGCTGATTTTAGCTCAGGAATTTCAGCATCCAGCTTAAACAATTTGCCTTCTTTCTTGCCTACATCCATGTTTGAAATCTTCAACGAAGCATCCATGCTCGTTGAAACGAACCTGTAATCCCTGTTCTACCATTTGACCAACTGAGGCCAAGCTTTTAGTGATCAAAGGCACATACAACACATCTGACATAGACTTTGTCTGACCATTGTGCATGACCAATGGTACACTTCCAACATGTGTAATGACATGCTGGGTATCATCACCTGTTTCCACATAGCCTTTCACTTCCATAGGCTTCATATGCTTAAACCATTCACCATGACATGTCATATGGTTTGATGCTCATGAGCCCATATACCATGTGTCATCATTCTCAGCATTTGTCGTCATAGAACCCACAACATGCTTCATGGCAAACAAATGATTTGCTGTGCCATCATTGCTGTTGCTTGATGCATAGTTTCCACCATGTTGTGCATAATTTCCACCATAATTTGTCGTCATAGAACCCACAACATGCTTCATGGCAAACAAATGATTTGTTGTGCCATTATTGCTGCTTGATGCATAGTTTCCACCATGTTGTGCATAGAACCCACAACATGTTTCATGGCAAACAAATGATTTGCTGTGCCATCATTGCTGCTTGATGCATAGTTTCCACCATGTTGTGCATAATTTCCACCATAATGACCACCACGCTGTGCTCTACCCCCTCTCAAATCATTCTGTTTGCGGAAACAATCTCTCGCCATATGACCATATTTGCCACAATAATGGCATTCCACATCTTGCATAGAATTTTGTTGGCCTTGCCAATGTCCTCGACCACCACGGGGGTTACCTCTGCCTCTCTGAGGTGCATATCCACGACCACCTCGAGCACCATATGAAGGTTGAAAATTCTGTTGTGGAGGCCTGTCTTGCCATCCACGACCATTACCACCACGTCCACGTGATGCGAATCTCCCCCTGCCTCTAAAGCCTCTCTGCGAGTAGAAAGCCTGATTTCTGCCATCATCATGGCTAGTAGATGTATCCAGAAATGAATCACTGAGCTTGATTTCCTCAACCAACAAGAGTGAAACCAACTCATTGAAGTTTGGTAAACCTGTACTCCTCACTAAGATAGATGTATCAAAAGATTTGTATTCCTTGCCAAGACCACGCAAGGTAATATCCATGGTGGGGGCATTTATTGTGGCCAATGCATCTGCAAACTTCTTGATTTCTTGCACATAATCATGTATGATCCTTTTATTCCTTTTGACATTATGTATCTGCTATCGCAATTGAGACTTGCGAGCACTCGTATCTGTATCAAACATCTCGACCAAAGTATCCCATGCATCTTTGGGATTCTCAGCATCCTGTATGTGTATGAGCATAGCATCAGAAATACATATAGACAAATAATGCAGCACTCTGAATGCTCTCTCTGACCATTGCTTTTGAGCAATAAGCTGTTGCTGTGTAGGTTGTTGAGGTAGCTCAGGCTCAAGCTCAGCACCTGTAATGAGATTCCAAAATCCTTTTCCTTTCAAGAAACTCTTTATCCTGTACTTCCATGCCTGGAAGTTCTTCCTATCCAGCTTTTCACCAACAATCTGAACTGGATTGTCCGACATGTTTGCTCAATGCATACACCTTCCGCACACTTCAAATCTGTAAATGAGCCTTCCTCAGCTCAACCACACTCCAATGAACATTCCAGATACCCCAAGGTAGCCAACAAACTCCAAATTTGATGTAGAAAATCAACCTGTAATCATCCAAGATGAATTGTCTCACGCAGTCCGGGATACCCTGTGCTTTGATTCACTTCCACGGCTCATCCAAGATGAACTGTCTCACGTAGTCCGGGATACCTTGCTTTGATTCACTTCCACGGCTCCAAATCACAATGTAATGGTGCAATCAAGTATGGGCAACTTGCATTGACACCTAATCAACCTCAATGTAGAGTATCAACACCATCTGACATGTGTACATATCAATTTTTGAAAACCCCTTTCTCTGTTTTTGGAAAAACCAAAAAAACCAGTAGAAAATTTGCTCTAATTCCTTCAATATTTGTCTAAATTGAGCAACCAGGCATTCATTAGCTTAGCATTAGTGTCCATCAACTCCATGTAAGAGGAATTTGTCCAATTGTATAAGACCAAGGATTAATTGCTCAATTAAAATACTCTGTTGGACAGCCTATTTTAATCAACTCATTCCCAGCTCAATTAGGCATAATTGACCAAACAAATCACATAGCCCTCTTCTCCAAAGTGTATAGCATGCAATTGCTAAAGAAATTGTGGAAGATATCAAGTACCCAATGAGAAATCGATCTCCTCGTAGACAAAATGATCAAAAATTGCTCTGTTTTCACTGTTCTGGTTGCGCCGCCTGCTGCTGTAGGGGGGTTTAGGAGAGTTTGTGTTGACAATTGATGATGGTAATAAGTCCCCAAGACATCTAGGTACATGTGCAATCCACCAATGGTTGGAATGTAGCCAAAATCACACTCCAAATGCATCAATTTTGGGCTTCCTTTTCTCTGTTTGGTGAGAGCTCAAAAACCAGAGATTTTCATACATCCAAATGCTTCCAAAATGCTCCAAAATGGCACAATAGGGCTTGCATAGGAGTTGCCATTACATCTCTCATTGTCAAATACATGTGTCTTTTGCCAAAATCACCTCTATTTCACCATACATCAGTGTTGCCAAGCTTTAATGGAAAGCTTCCAAAAACCAGAATTTTTCTTTGCTTTGATTTGCTCTATTTTGCTTTGCTTTTGCCTGTATCACTTGCAATCTGCTCAAGGATGTTTAGAAGACCTTACCCGGTAGGCCAAGCTCTCAAATCTAATAGTAGTTGGTGTGCTCCAAGCTTCACAGCTCAAATGGCAAGCTTCACAGCTTCTTTTCACAGCTTCTTCTCCCTCTTCTCTTCACTCACTCATAAACCCTAATAAACAGCACAAGGCTCTGATACCATGTTGAAAGAACGGTAGAGGGGGAGGAGACACACACAGGAGCAAACCCTAATGTATATTGCAAACCCTAACCATAGAGGAAAGCCATGTCCACTCTCACACAAAAGCATAATGCACTAATCCATAATCCACACAACACACTATGAGTTGTGTCCACACTCTACTAACCCTAGCTAATGTCCACACACTATGACCAGGTGGACACGCGGTCATTTATGTCTCACACATGTTCCTACCTAATCTGCTAGCACATAGCATAGCTGGCTCACATTGACATCGAGCTTGAATCTCAACAGCCCCTCTCAAGCTCATGATGTACTGCCGATGAAGATGTAGATGAGCTTGGGATATCAAGACTCTCAACAATATGATCTTCATCAAGGATTATGCCAAGATAGCCGCACCCTTAACTGATCTCCTCAAGAAGGAATGTAAGATAGTATGGTTACCAATCCACCAAAGCAGTTTTAGCCAACTTAAGACTATCCTCACCTCAGCACCAGTTCTGAAGCTCCCTGACTTCACCAAAGAGTTTGAGGTTGTCACTGATGCTAGTGGCCTTGCACTTTGGTGGTGTCTTAATTCAAGAAGGAAGGCCTGTGGCTTACACTTCTCGTAAGCTTAAACCCTATGAAGTCAATTATGCCACCCATGATTTGGAACTCCTTGCAGTTGTTCATTGTTTCAAGTTATGGAGACACTATCTCCTAGGCCGTAAGTTTCTGCTTGTAACTGACTACTAGAGTTTAAAGTGGACCTCACCCAGCCCAATCTCAACATGAGGCAAAGGAGGTGGATTGAGATTCTGCAAGAGTTTGATTTTGATATTAAATTTCGTCCTGGAAAGGATAATGTTGTAGCAGATGCCCTCAGTCGCAAACCCTTCCTAAGTGCAATCTCTATGCCAAATAACCCCATCCTAAAGAAGGTAAAGCAGGTTTCACCTCATGACCCTGATTACCAAAAGCTAGTAAGCCTAGTTCACAAGGAGGCACCCATAGAAAAGGAAAATGTATTGATCAAGGGATACACCCTCGATGATGAATGCCTCTACTTCATGCATAGGTTATGTATTCCCAAAGATCTTGCACTGAAGAAGATGATCTTGTATGAAGCTCATGATAGCCCCGTTAGCAGGACACCCAGGTTATGCAAAAACCTTGAATGCCTTAAGGAGAAGTTACTTTTGGCCTGGAATGAAGAGAGATATCCTTCAATACATTAGACAATGCCTTTCATGTCAAAGGATTAAAGCTGAAAGAATCAAAATGCCAGGGAAACTCCAACCTCTGCAGATGAAGTGGGAATGTATCAGTATGGATTTTGTCACAAGTCTTCCCACAACACAAGGAGGGTATGATTCTATTTTAGTAGTTGTGGATATGCTTATTACCAAAGTGACCCATATTATCCCAGTAAAGAAGACATTTAAATCTTCTAATATTGCCCGCCTTTTCATCAAGGAAATCTTTAGGCTTCATGGTTTGCCAAAAAGAATAGTCAGTGATCGGGACTCTGACTTCACTTCAAAGTTCTGGACATCATTATTCCAGGCTATTGGAACACAACTTTGTTTCAGTACAGCTTACCACCCAGAAACAGATGGTAAAACTGAGAGAGTTAATCAGGTTATAGAAGACATCCTGAGAGCCTATTGTGGGCGTGAACCAAAGAAGTGGATTCAGTATCTCCCTCTAGTGGAATTCTCTTACAATACATCCTATCACCAAAGCATAGGGATGTCACCATTCAAGGCTCTTTATGGTCAGGAATGTTTGTCTCCCTTAAATTTCTCTGACCCCACACTAAAGGTTGAAGCCTCTAGGATGATGCTTGAAGAAATGGAAGAACAAACCAAAGCTATTCGTAAGGATCGACAGAAGCATTATGCTGATACCAAAAGATCTGAAAGAATTTTCCAGCAAGGAGACAAAGTTTTTCTTCGACTGCGGCCAAAGAGAAGTTCTTTATCTCTTGGAAAATTTAGGAAGCTGAGTCCAAGGTATTGTGGGCCTTATGAAGTCATCAAATGTTTGGGAAAACATGCCTACAAACTTCGCCTCCCGACCCACCTCAAAATCCATGATGTATTCCATGTAAGCTTACTAAAGCCATATGTGCCTCATCCTGATCATGTTCTTGACGATGAACAAGTTGTGATGCCAACTCAGGGAGTCCTTGAAATGAGACCTAATAGAATCATCGACTCTAGAGAAAGAGTGCTTCGCAATAGAATCCTTAGGGAACATTTAGTGGAATGGAAAGATTACCCTGAGGAGGATGCCACTTGGGAGGAAGAGTCAACCCTCCAAAAGAATTACCCAAAGTTAGTGTCGAGATGCAGACATCTCGAGTTCTTTTAGTAGGGAAGGATGTAACATACCCATTGTAAATAACAGTGTACTTGCTTCAGAGTTGAAAAATATAACTTAGTTTGTCATTTTTACGATCAGAAAACTTCTATTTTTGGAAAATGAGCCATTTTTGCTTAGAAATTTATAATTTTGAATCCAAATTTGGAATCTACGCGTAATTTTACGCTTAAAATAGTTTTTTCTGAACTAAAAACGGGTACCCGGAATGGGTTTAATTAAGCTTTTAAGCCTTTAATCTGCGAACTTCCGACCTAAAATAGTAACTATCCAAGCATCTAATCAAGGAATGGAACACGCCCCCATGGTCATGAGGCAAGGCCGGACATTTTCGTCAAATTTTTTTTTGACCCCCCCCGGGACGACGGACGGGCGGGCGGGCGGCACCACGGGCGCTGCCCGTGAAATGACCGACAATCCACCTGGGACACCCAAGTGTGTCACGACCTAGACGCACCCTCCAGCACACCCCTACACGTACCCCCTCCTCCCAGAACCCTCTATCCACAGGTGTCATGCTCTCTCTCTCTTGGGGACACCTCCACCCCCATGTGTCACACTTTCTCTCTCTTCGTCCCCAGGTGTCTCATGCCCACACTCTCTCCCGGACACCTACACCACCCAGGTGTCGCCTTCCCGCACCCGGACGTCCACCCTCCAGCACCTATAAAAGGACCCTCCCAGCCCCCTTCTCCATACAAGCCCCCAGCAAGGCCCTAGACGCAAGCCCTCCCTCAAGCTGTAGGACATGTCCTACACTCTTCTCCCCCCCCCATGTGAATAGACTTAAAGTGTGCTTGTTCTCCAACCCTTGCCTTACTCTTCCCTAGGCCTCCCTAGACGTACACTCTTCTCAAGAGCTCTCCAAGTTAAGGACACCTCCCAAATTCCCCCCCCCCCATATGCGGCGACTTAAACTTGGGCTAAGAGGTCTTTCCTACCCATAAGCCCAACAAGCTTTTCCTACCCCAAACGGACTCCGTTTTCGAATCCGTTTGAACTAGTAGAATTCTCTCTTTTCTCTCCAAGTTCCCAACCTCTTATATTCACCCCGTTCTCTCTCTATCCTCTTAAAACTCTAGTGCTCCTATGGCGCCGAAACGCCGCCGAAATGAAGAACCACGCGCTGCCCAAGGAGGGAATGAAGCGAATCGCGTCCCTGCAATTGACTTCGCCCCTCTTGAAGAAGCGAATAGGCACGAAAACGATAACCAGGTTGGTCATTTAACAAATTTAAGTAAAATTCTCTCTTATGAAGCTTAATGCAAAGATTCGAAATAATAGGAAAGGAACCAAGGTTAAACCCCTAGTATAGATGGCCTAAAGTACCTTATGATTACTCTTAAGTAAAGTTATAAGAAAATAATCTTGCTTTTGAATCATTGTCTTTCCGAAACGATGGTTTTTGTTAATGTGTGAATTCATTGAATAAAGGCTATGTCTCTTTTTATTGGATATACTACTGGTTATTGCTAACATGCAGGTACAGCTTCTCCCCCCCCCTAGCTAACTCCATACTTGCCTGTGTAGCCGGGTGGAGGATATAGCGAGGCCGGGAGTCGCAATCCCCTCCTATGCCACTGGGAATTGGATTTCACCACCAGGGTTGCCTAGTTCTGTGGGTCCAGGCTAGTGCGGTGACTTAACCCCCACCTCATGAGGAGACGTCCCCTCCGAAGGACGAGAGGGTTTGGTACAAGCGGCAGTACCTGAGGGGGTGACAGGACGGCTTGGCCCTCATCGGTTGGCTGACGAGGGGAGACGGTCCGTGAGGTTTACCCAGCTGGTTGAGGCTGGAAGATCGAATTCTAGATTATCGGTGTGGTTGTGGTTGTGGTTGTGATTGGATTGTGGTTATGGTTATGGTTTGGACATGGAAGTTTGGATTGGAATATCGGCCCGGTTCCAGGGTCTTTGTAAATATTTTTCACTGTAAGTATGTTTGTTGATTTCAATGTTGTGCTAAGGAAGATTTCTTTTAAGGAATCAAGTGTAATTAATTAACAAAGGAATTAGTTTGTAAGTGTTTCACAGTGTGGTAGGACTTAATTAGAAAACAATTGAATGGGTGAGTGGGTGGAAAGTGGGAGAATGGATGCCCTGTGAGACGGTACCATTCTAAGGATGGGTGGACCCGATCAGTCGGGTAGCTTTCTACTAGTTATAACTTATGATACTTAAGTAATAGTAGAGTCCCGAACAAGACTTGTTTTAGGGGACCGAGCCAGCGGCCGTGCCTCATGAAATACGAGGGGAAAAAGGCATTGGCTTCCTTGAACCAAGTGTGGGTCTTGTTCCATCTCCACGCACATTCCGTGCTGGGGATTAGAATTTCCTTTAGGATGACTATGCTTCCCCTGTGAGATAGAGTTAGGTCCCTCCGTTTGCTCGTAACCTTGTATTTCTACGAGATCGAGGTGTCGTCAATCGGAAAATAACACGAGACTTAACCGCCTATCAAAAGGATTCCCCCGCCCTATGGGTCGGGGTCCTTATTACAGGGTACAACATCTTAAAGAGTTGCTTTCCATCAAACCAAAAATGCTACACACATTAAACCAGATGTCAACTTGAGAGCCCTAATCACTATTGAGTAGTACTCCATACCATCTCAAGGTTTCTAAAGTGATTAATCTCAAGGTAAATAAGTTTGGTTTTTCATTTTTCCCAGGGGTAGTAAAGAGTTTCTTTTTTGATTGAAAGAGCACAAGGCACTTGAGAGATTTAGAACATTTACCTATTTTAAGAATACAAAAAATGCAAAAAAAACCACCTAAAAGCAGGCCGTGCCGGCATGGCCTGCTTTAGGGTAGTTTTTTTTTGCATTTTTTCCATTCTCAAGTTTTCATTTGCAATCTTTAATCTCTTTAATTTCTAATTAAGTAGCACAAGACACTTGAAAGATTTAGAAAATTTACCTATTTTAAGAATACAAAAATGCAAAAAAACTACCCAAAACTAGGCCGTGCCAGCACAGCCTACTTTCGGGTAGTTTTTTTTGCATTTTTTTTGCATTTTTTCCATTCTCAAGTTTTCATTTGCAATCTTTACTCTCTTTAAATTCTATATAAGTAGCACAAGACACTTGAAAGGTTTAGAAAATTTACCTATTTTAAGAATAAAAAAATGCAGAAAAAACTACCCAAAATCAGGCCGTGCCGGCTCGGCCTGCTTTTGGGAAGTTTTTTTGCATTTTTTCCATTCTCAAGTTTTCATTTGCAATCTTTACTCTCTTTAATTTCTATATAAAAAGCACAAGACACTTGAAAGATTTAGAGAATTTACCTATTCTAAGTATACAAAAAATGCAAAAAAACTACCCAAAAGTAGGTCGTGCCGGCACGCCTACTTTTGGGCTTTTTGCATTTTTCTCATTCTCAAGTTTTCATTTGCAATTCAAGGTATGTCATAGGTTTGCTCATAAATGTTTTGTCAAAAACTAACCAAAAGAAGGCCATGTCAGCACTGCTTGCTTTTTGGTAGTTTTTTTTCCATGTTGCATGAAATGAGAGAGTTGAGGGATGATCAAAATTTACCTGATAAGTTGACTTTAAATTGATTGTAATGATTATATATGGTTTTTGTATTTTTTTATCTCCTGCTATAACTGGGGGTGGAAGCGTGGAAGGAAAGTGAAAGATTCATTTCAATCAATTGTTGATACCATGCCTATGGAGAGTCAAGGTGACATAAGTAGAGCGGTAGATACTACATTGCATGAGGTAAATGATGTTGATGATGAGGTTGAGAGCCAAAATTTGGATGATTTTGGGTCTGCTGTTCCACTTGATGAAGGGATGGGTCAAAAAGAGGCAAGTATGAAGATTGTCCCCTATGTTGTTAGGCCTAAGGTACCTCCAATAGATGATTCCAATGATGAAAACAATATTTATATGGACATGGGGGAGGACATCCTTCAAAAAACTAGGATGTTCAGCTACAATTGTCCACCGATTCCTCTTTGTAGGTTGTTCCTTATGCCAAGGTTAGGGGTCTTCGAGATGATGTGGCAGGCTTGAAAATAGCATTTGCTAGGGAGGGATATGTGCCTGAGAAAGGAGCATTCATTGTGTCGTTATGGACTAGGGACATAATGGTTTCTCTTGTTGATGAAGCAATACAAAGAGATTGGGACCCTACTTGGCATGATGTTAACAAAGAGTTTAAAGCTGAGCTCCTTAAAAAACCCAAACTGCATGCACTAATGGGTCATATGAAGAAAAACAAGCCTTCTGGAGTGGTTTACATAAAGAGAGGAAGATCTGTGGATTGGGCAGCTGACTTTATTTTTCTCAACCTACCATTTGGAGGCACTCTTGGTGGTAAAGATCCTTCTCCTCCATGGGATTTTATTTCAAAGGACCATGTGCGTTATGGGATTGCTTTAGCATCTTCTACTTTGGTAGACTCAGGATGGTTATTGGTGATGGCCTCTATGGTAGGTATTTGTTCATGTCATTAGTTGGTTTTCTCTATGTTTAGTTTGTATGTTTGTTAGGAATTGCCCAAGATGGTGCAATTATTGGTGATGGCCTCTGGCAGGTATTTGTTCATGTCATTAGTTGGTTTTCTCTATGTTTAGTTTGTATGTTTGTTACTCCTCCCAATTACGAATTGCCCAAGATGGTGCAATTATAATGCACGTGACTCCACAATTGGGTGGGTCGAGCATTATGTTCGTGTCTATGATTTGGAGATAATGAGACGAGTTGTTGTCATTCACCATTCTTCGTTTGGATACAATGAGATTGGTGGTGTCCGCACAGATGTGAGTATAGTGATGAATAGGTTTTGTTCAAACTCAAAAAAATACATGTGTTTGTTTGATGAAGGTTTACTTGGATTTTATTATCTTTTGTTGCTACAATGTTCTACGTCAATGCTGTTTATGGTTCGACACCGTGCTACGAAGCCCCCAGGTTTCATTGCTGAGAGCACACCTCTCTTTGAAGCTCTTAGCATGCAGCCTTCTAATACCATCGCCTTCCATTATCTTCCAGATGATTCGCATGCTTAGAATCCTCTTCTTGGCCTTTGTTGGTATCTCCTTGCCTTTTTGTCTCAAAGCTTTCTTGCTTCTTTTCTTTTGATGCAACAAGCACTGGTATTGCTGTTCTTTTTTGTAGTTCTATCCTTGCATTAACGGCTTGTTGCTCTAAAACTTGAGACTTCAAGAGGTTTGTCGTACTTTGGGGCAAGATTTGTCTCTGTTGTTGGAGATTCTGGTAATGCCTTGGGAGATGTCTGAGTGGATGAGCTTGGAGATTTCTTTTCTTGAAGATCAACAGCTGGTTGGCTGACGCTTACACTCCCCATAGGTAAGTTGTTGTTTGCCACCATAAGCACTAGACATTCTTTATAGAGATGGGCTATTGCACAATCTTCACAAGTGCCGTGTATCTCAGATCTTTGTTATACAGGAGATTGATACTGATCCATGGCGCTCTTTGTTTGCTGTGCCACCACTGTAGTCGGAACATGAGAAGATCCCCTACAATGCGGAATGTCATCATTAAATGTGATGAGTCGATAGATGACATCATCTGTGCCGATGTAATGATCACCTTGGTAAGATGCCCATATCGAGTCTACTTTTGGGGAATCATCACTTCTTTTAACCCCTTCTTGACCAACACCATCCCTGTATATGAGTGCACCATTTTCTTCTTCCCGTTCAAATTTTCACATTATGTTGTAAAGCCTTTCTGCCTTTGCTTTTTCAAATGTTATTGCTTTCTCATTGGCAATTGGCCGGGTTGTTGATGCATCTTGGCAATAATCTGGTTCCTCAGGGAAGCTTGTTTTGTCTTGTGAGATTTCCCATGGTCGTTTCACCCAAATGATTTGATCCCCTCTTTGAACAAACCTTGGTAGTAACGGAAATTCATCATAATTGTGGTAACGATGGCTATCTTCATGATCCAAATTGGTTGTAGCCTCGTGTCCACTTCTTTCTGTATCTTGGAATCTCCGCATATCTATTAAATTATCTTCCCAATAATCTATATGCATGCTTCTTTGGCTTTCTGCACTTGATTCATCTGAACTTGAGAATACTCCAATAGTACGAAGTGGTGCTATTTTGCAGTCTTTCTCCTTTTCGCTCTGTCTTCTTTTGCTTTGTAGCCTTTCTGGCTTTCCGTTCTTTCCAGCTTCCTTTCTTATCCTTTTGGTTTTTACCTGGGACTTCTCTCTGTTCTTTCACAGGTTGCTCCTTGGCTTTGTCCTAAGCTGTAGTCAAGTCTTAACAACTTGTTCTTTGTTCTTTGGCTATATGTGGTGACCAAGGAACCTGACTTGATAGATAAGCTATGAGTGGTCTAAGAGATAGAGCCTGTGGAAGCACCTAACAGAGATAAGGCACCACCAAGGCCTCCTCATGATGACCTAACTTTGGTCAACTTAGTGCTAGTCCATCGTGTCCACATTGATGACCCACACAGGGCTTTATACAATAGAAATGATATGGGGACGGATTTCTACTACTACGAGAGGAATCATCCGACAGACGGGTGCCACCGTTCTCCGAGCGAGATTTTTCGAGCGACCCAAGTTTCCGAGTAGGTCTTGGCAAAAGGCTTATTTTTTAGCATTGAAATTTACTAAACATTGTCTTGGTGTTTAATTTTCAAATTGAGTTAATAGTAGTTTTTTAATTGAGCCACTAAAATGTGACTCCTAACGCATAAGAGAGAGAGAGAGAGAGAGAGAGAGAGAGAGAGAGAGAGAGAGAGAGAATGCAAGATTGCAACAATTATAATACACATTTAAATGTGAGACTTTCAATACTCAATATTTTTTGGAAAATGACATGGAGGGCTATAGTTCAAATTAGGATTGCATATACGACCAATGAAAGAAAATGTAGCAACAATTCACGATGATTCGCGTTCATCATCAACATAAAAGTTTCGAATGTCGTGACGCTCTTTCCCTTCCATGTCGAATCGTTTGTCTCTAGACATGGTCCTTGCCATTGCTTCAGCATACACGGGCAATCGACTTTGCATGGAAGGGAAAAATAACATCTTGTTATGTGTCCAACACCAAATATTTCTAGTCTAATCTATGTAGCACACAACCATTCTTAATTGCATTGATATCAAAAAACCCAAGAATACCACTATTTACTTAGAGCTAGCAACATCTCAGCATACCAAGAAATCTTTACAAAGGGAGAAGATAAACATATGAATAACATAACATCCAATAACATAACATTTCTAATGTAAAATATGTCCCAAAAACCATGAGAATTCCATATAATGTGACCATGACTAAACAAATGCATAACCAATCATGGCATTACAAACCAAACATCACATAAACAAACCACATTCAAAAGAAGTCCACAATAGTAATAGTCGCAAGGGGCTCACTAGTCATACGGATTGAAACCTGCACATGGGTCCACCTCATCAACTGCCTGCGGCCTACTAACATCACCATGGCCGTCGTGCTGCGAGTAAGCCAAAAGTAGAGGCTCCACGTACATTGTCATCAAGAATATATCAACATCAATAGATGCACATACTCTGCCACGAGCTTTTACAACACCAACAGAAAGCTGGAAGCAGTTCTAAGAAGAAAGTGACTTTTGACACATGCAAGGAACAAGAAAGAGCAAGAATTGCAAAAGAAGACACAAAAGCGTCAAGGCAACCGCAGCTACAGAATGAAGTAGCCAACACAACAAGAAACTCCACAACCAGGAAGTTAATTGAATTTGATATTGTGGGAAAAGCTGGGTGTAAACTCACAAGTTTAGCTCTAGTAGACAGTGAGTTAGAAAAGAACCTAATGTCATATGAAACCTGGGTACTCTATGGACAACCAACCCTAGATAGAGTTCCAAAGATGGTTCAAATTGGCAGTGAGTCATCAGATAAATATTTGGGAATGGTTAATTTAACCATTAACATAAACTCACAACCTTTGGAAGGAGACTTTTATGTCATGGCATCAAAATAACTACTAATAGATCTTGTTTTGGGTAAACACTTAGCACAAGTGGCCATGGATCTACAGACATCTCAAGCTGTGCAAGAACAAGGAACAAAAGTTAATGTACAGGAAGACAACCAACTGCACACTACGACAAAGGATGATACAGGAAGCCAAGAACCGAGTCTAAAGAATACAAAGGGTGAAGTTGAAAGAAAAGATCAGCCCACAGAAACAGGCCCAGTCAAGGATGGTTCTACCAACATAGACGAATCCAAAAGAACCCATCAAGAGAAACAACCAAAAAAGGCAGATGTCAAAGCAAACAAGCAAAGCACTGTCAAAGCTACATGGAAAGTGCTAGGACCTGCCAAAATAAAGGCCAAAACAAGCAAAACGGACCACAAGGACAATCAAAAGCAAGTGACAACCATGAACAACAAGCCACCACCCAACAAACAGGTTGAAGCGGTCAAGAGTGTGGCTACAACACAAAAGATGCTACTTGACATTCAAAATGGCAATAAGGTCAAGGTACGCTACTTTACACTATTGAATTCAGAAATGAATTTCAATATGATGTCATATGAAACATGGAGCTTGTTGGAAAAGCCTAATTTAACACCAGCTCTCCGAGGCAAGCAGCTACTTGCAAACTCAATAGAAGGATGTCTAGGGATAATGAAAGCATCTCTAAACATAGACTCTCTTCTAGTAACAGAGGACTTTTATGTCATGGCTCCAAGCCACGTTCAAGAAGAGATAGTGCTAGGACAAGCATGGATGAAAAAGATAAAGAGCTTAGAAACAAAAGATAAGTGTGCTAGCAAAGACAAAACTATGGAGGGGTCTTTGGAAGTTCAGCCTATGAGCAAACTCCTATCGAAAACCCACAAAGGTTGAACCATAAACCTCCACAGCAACCAAATAAGCCACAACCTCAAACAACTGTTAGAGACAAAGTTCACTATGGACCTTGACAACGGATCTTCCAACCAAAGTACTCATTTCATGAAGGTCCAAGGAGGAGACAAGAAAATAAAGTCTTTGTCCAACTGTTAGAGACAAAGTTCACTATGGACCTCGACAACGGATCTTCCAACCAAAGTACTCGTTTCATTCATGATTGCTGTAGCTGAGTGTGTGTGTGTGTGTGTGTGTGGTAGTAGAGAATGAGAGAGAGAGAGAGTAATACTTGAGAGAAAAAGACATGCTACTTTTCATTAAAGAAATGAGCCTTTTAAATAGGATTTTACAAAACAATTTTATTGGCTAGTTTATTAGCTAGAGTAGGTAGGATTGATGGAGTTGATTAAGGTGAGTGGTTGGGGAGGTTTCTCACATAAGAGGTAAGGAAAGGCTTACCCCAACAACCACCCCCTTAAGCCTTGACTTACCCTAGAGTGATACAAGGGTGCATCAAGCCTAGCTCATAATGGATGCTTAGGCAAGGCACTAAGAGTATGCTCTAGGAAATGGGTGCATGGGCTCTAGATGAGTACAACATGAGGGTTACATATAGAGGTAACTAGTACATGTGTGTCTCAATCGGAATCTGATGCATATGAGTGGGTCTTACCTCCAATCTAGATGGATTGGGGCAGTGTCTATCACTCTTTAATATATGTCATCATCATAATCATAGAAAGTAGGGGTGTTGTCTTCAATAAAATTTACCTTTCCTTTGCCTTTGTCAAGTTTGTCTTTGACGTCCTCTTTGTCCTTCATCGCTTTGTCCTTGAAGTAGCATCTGTTGTTGCCGGTCTTGCCACAATGGGGACAAGTCTTGATCTTGAAGCACTCTTGTGATTTGTGATTATCTTTGCCGCACTGTGTGCATGAGGATTTAGTGAGAACATGGGCTCCATGTGATGTAGAAGCTTCACCATCATATTTATGTTTGTTGATCTTTTTGGATTCTTCTTGAATTGAATTTATGACTTCATCTAAGTTGGGTGCTGGTTCCTTTTCTTTTAAGATAGTGACAATTTGACTATAGTCTTCAAGCAGTGCACTTAACAAAATAGCAACTTTATCTTCTTCTTCAACCTGTGCTTGAATGTAAGAAAGTTAGTTGATGATACTTTTTAACTTGTTGATTAGAGTAGATATGTCTTCATTATGTAGTAAGGTTAATTTGTAAAGTTCCATCTTTAGTTTGATTTTACTACGTTTACCCTTAGCCCCAAACATTTTTTCCAATATTTCCCAAGCTTGTCGGGTAGTGGATGCTTCATCAACATAGTGAATATAAGAATCATCAAGAGAGGTAATGATAATTCCTAGTGCTTGCTCATCTCTCTCTCTAGTGTGGGAAGTGGATGCTCTTGTGTGTGCTCCATCAGCTTCACCTTGTGCTTGTGGATTTACAACCCCCATAGACCTTTCTTCACATGAGGTAACCTTTCACCTTGGTTTGCCAAGTGTGAAAGCCCTCGCCCTTAAACTTATCAGGATTTTCTTTCCCCATAGTGTGTGAAGAGGGTTCTTACTTGTAGGACTCCTACAAGCAGTGTATGCCTCTTTTACAATGAAGTGTCACAATACACAGCAAATGCTAGTTTTTGCATACACAATGAAATAGCCTCTTATGCCACTTGATAAAACATATCTTCAAAACATCTTTCATGAAAATTGCACAGTTGTATCACATCGAAGGATTCTTTTAGGATTCCTTGCACTATAGCATATATGGAAGTAAAAATAAGTAATCCAAAAGAGGTTATGGAAGCATGTGTATTCAATAAGCAAATTGTGGAATGAGATTCCCCCTTTTAAATTCCTTAATGAAAGAGTAAAGGTTAAGGGCTTAAGAGAAAATTAAAAGGTTGGAAACCTTGCAATAATCGCAGGAGATGAAAGAAAACAACTTTTGAAGAAAGCTGCGCAATAGTCATAGATTTGCAAAGCATGAAACAAAAGGTTTAAAAAACTTAATTAAAGAAAAAAAGGAGAAGCAAGTTATGGTGGGAAAGCCTGCTAGGCTGGAAATAAAAAAAAATTAATTAAAATACCTAATTAGAAGGTAATGGAGATCTACAGCAGCGTGGAGATCTGCACAGGCAGCGTGGAGAAGAAGAAGCAAATAGCGCGGACTGTAGCAGCCGATTTTGAGGTCGCACCAGAAGCGAAAGTTGTTTGCAGC
This sequence comes from Cibotium barometz, assembly GCF_041138505.1. Lineage (NCBI taxonomy): Eukaryota > Viridiplantae > Streptophyta > Polypodiopsida > Cyatheales > Cibotiaceae > Cibotium > Cibotium barometz. The sequence continues at coordinate 373,691 of NC_141100.1, forward strand.
AGCAAGGCGCTCATTATTGGTAGCATGGGCACTGACTTTCATGCTCTATACACTACACCCTCCATGGCCATAAGGGGCTCTTCATGCGTGCGCTACAGCGCTGAAAAACGGCACTAACCTAGTGTGGGGAGCTTGCACATGCAGAGTGGAGCTGGAGAGGAACTTTAGTTGCTCTGATACCAATTGAAGTAGCATGGAGCCACTATGGAGGAGATGCTAGGGTGCCATTCATGACTGCTGCAGAGCTGAGTATGTGTGTGTGTGTGTGTGGTAGTAGAGAATGAGAGAGAGAGAGTAATACTTGAGAGAAAAAGACACGCTACTTTTCATTAAAGAAACGAGCTTTTTAAATAGGCTTTTACAAAACAATTTTATTGGCTAGTTTATTAGCTAGAGTAGGTAGAATTGATGGAGTTGATTAAGGTGAGAGACTAAGCTCCGCAAGCATGTCTTAACTTAGCCCTTGCTTCTTCCAAAGTAGATTGGAAAAGTCTATCTGGCGCTTGGGAGGCTTAACTGCCGCAAGCATGCAATTTACGTAGCTACTCTAATATGTACTTACTTACCACGTCACTAATCATCTTCCACAGTAGAGTGGCAAATTCTACTTGGTGCTTGAGAGATACATGTCTGCCCGCAAGCATGATTCATTGTATGCACACACTTAAAAACTTATGAACATTAAAAAGGAATTTTAAAATCAAAAGAAACAAAATTTTGTTCATACCTTTTCTTACCTTTAACATGAGTCATTGTAAGCATTTTCAAGGTTTACATTATCATTTAATTGGATGTCTTGCATCCACCTTGCATCTTTCCAAATTTTAATTCTTAAACTTAACACAAGATATCATCGGATAATCTTACCACTTCGTAAAACCTTGTCCTCATGTCATAGAATACTTTTGGGCTGCAAGATCTCTTCTTGACCTTCAAACTCTGGTGGCTCTTCTATGACTGGTTCTTTGGGTGGCTCACCCTTATAAGGCTTCAATAGGCTCACATGAAAAGCATTGTGAATAATCCATGTGCTAGGTAGCCTTAGCTTATAAGCCGATTCATTGATTGGCTTAAGAACTTGAAATGGGCCATAATAAGTTTTTCGTAGTTTAGCATAGTATTTCTGGTGGCCTATTGGGCGTCCTTGTTTTCCCTTGCCCATTGTATGACTTAGGCGTGCTTTGGGAAATTTAAGCAATACCCAATCATTTTCTTTGAAGGTCAAGTCCCGTCTATGCTTATTAGCAGTAGTCATTTGCTTCCTTAGTGCGATGAATATAGTTTTCTTAATCTTATTAAAAGATTCCTTGGGGTCTCTACTATACTCATCAGCAGAGCAGCAGCAAAGATTTTCCCAAGTGGCTTAACTATCAATGGGAGCTTGGGTCTTCCTTCAATGACTTCGAAGGGTAGAGGTATGGACAGTGTTATTGTACGCATACTCTACCAATGGTAAATACTTTTTCCATTGATCTCTTTGATCTACTTCCGTAACATAGGCTTTGAGTAGATCAATAATGGTTAAGTTTGCTATTTCACTTTGGCCATCCGATTGTGGATGATAGGTCGAAGAGAAATTTAACTTAGTACCCAAATTCTTAAAGAGACCTTTTCAAAAATTACTCGTCATTCTTGGATGTCTATCGGACACTATGGATGTTGGTAAGCCATGGTACTTAAAGACTTGTGAAATGAAGAGGGTTGCCATATGATGTGACTTAATAGTCTTTTTGACTGGTATAAAATGTGCTTGTTTGCTAAACCGGTCTACTATCGTCCATATGCCCGTATTCCCATGTATAAACTTTGGTAATCCAAAGATGAAATCCATGGATATACTCTCCCATGGGGAATCAAGAATAGGTAATGGCTGAAGCAAGCCAGACTACTTCCCTCTATCATACTTTGTCTTTTGACATACAATGCATTTGGCAACATAGTCATGTATGTTTGCCTTCATTGTTGGCCAACAAAAGTACATCTCTACTCCCTTGAGAGTAGCTTGAATCCCTCTATGTCCCGCATAAGGGGAAACATGAGATTCATACAAAATTTTTCACGCAAGCTATGTGTAACACATAACCTATTGCCATAGAGAAGATAACCATCTTGCACATTGTATGGTTCCTGTTTCTTCCCTAGTGCAATAGCCGACATTAAGTCCTTGAAATTTGGATTCGTAGCATACTCATCTATCATGGAAGATGATCATTGTGAGTAGCTATTGATATAACATTCACCTTTGGCCTACATGAAAGAGCATCGGCCACTTGATTGTGCTTACTAGCTATGTGAGCAATGTGAAAATTAAATTGTGAAAGAAAATTTGCCCACCTCATTTGCTTGTCACTCAATTTAGTTTGCGTCATAAAGTACTTAAGACTTTGATGATTTGTATGCAAAATGAATGGAGTGCCTAGGAGATAATGCAAAATGAATGGAGTGCCTAGGAGATAATGCTTCCATATATCTAAGGCATGCAAGATAGCTAATAGCTCTTTTTCATATATGCCTAGGTTCTTTTCTTGTTCATTTAATCTCCTACTTTCATATGCTATGGCATGCCCTTCTTGAAGCAATGATGGCTCCAAGGCAATGTCCACAAGCATCACATTGGGACTTCAAAAGGTTTTGAGAGATCCAAGAATATTGATATGGGTTGAGAGATAAGCTTTGCTTTAAGCTTTTCAAAAGATTCATTCTCTTTATTAGTCCATACATATTTAACGTTCTTTGTAGTTAAATCATGCAATGGTCCTGCTATGAATGAGAATTTTTCTATGAAGCGTCTCTAGTATGCACACATACCTATAAAGCTTCTTAATTCATGTATATTTATTGGTATAGGCCATCCATTTATTACCTCTAACTTTTCAGGGTCCATTCGGATCCCTGCTTGTGAGATAATATGACCTAAATATTGAATCTCTTTTAAGAAAAATTCACTTTTCTTTTGATTAATGTAAAGCTTATTGTCTCTCAAAACTTGAAATATTACCTTAAGACGTTGCTTGTGTTCTTGTATAGACTTGGAGTAGATGATAATATTGTCAAAGAACACCCCCGTGAAGCTTTGATGAGGTCTAAAGAACTTCTCTATCATGCGATTAAATGTGGCTGGTGCATTAGTAAGGCCAAAAGGCATTACTAGATTTTCGTATAGGCCAAACGTGGTACGAAAGGCCATCTTTGGATATCTTCATACACAATTGTTATTTGGTGATAACCACTCTTAAGATCTATTCTACTAAAGTAGGTAGATTTTGGTAGCTTATCAAATAGATCCTCTATCTTGGGAACATGAAATCTATTCTTTATGGTTATCCTATTAAGTGCACGATAATCTACACACATTCTATGAGTACCATCTTTCTTTTGTACTAATAGAACGGGTGAACAAAATGGAGATGAAATCGACCTTACCATTCCTTTTTCCACTATTTCATTTACTTGCCTCATAATCTCCTCTTATTGTGCTTGTGAACCTCTATAAGGAGGTTTATTAGGAGGTGAAGTTTGGTGTGTGCATGCACACATACACACACTAATGCATGCATTAGTGTGTGTGTGTGCATTAGCCTGTGCATACACAATAATGCACACATATACACACACTAATGCATGCATAATTATGTGTGTGTGTATGCATGTGTGTGTGTGTGCATACGCACTAATGCACACACATACACACACTAATGCATGCATAATTATGTGTGTGTGCGCATTAGTGTGTGCATACACACACTAAATATGCTTCTATTAGTGTGTGCATGCACACGCACACGCACACACACACACACACACACACACACACTAATGCATGCATTAGTGTGTGTGCGCGCATTAGTGTGTGTGCGCGCATTAGTACGTGCATAAACAGTAATGCACACTAATTAATGTGTGCACATGTGTGTGTGTGTGTATTAGTGTGTGCATAAACACTAATGCACACACACGCACACACTAATGCTTCCATTAGTGTGTGCATGCACACATACACACACTAATGCATGCATTAGTGTGTGCATACACACTAATGCACACACTTACACACACTAATTCATGCATAAGTGTGTGTGTGTGCGCGCATTAGTGTGTGCATGCATAAGTGTGTGTGCGCGCATTAGTGTGTGCATGCACACACTAATTATGCTTCTATTAGTGTGTGAATGCACACATACACACACTAATGCATGCATTAGTGTGTGCATACACACTAATGCACACACTTACACACACTAATTCATGCATAAGTGTGTGTGTGCGCGCGCATTAGTGTGTGCATGCACACACTAATTATGCTTCTATTAGTGTGTGCATGCACACACACACACACACACACACACATTAGTGTGCGCGCACATTAGTGTGTGCATACACACTAATGCACACTAATTAATGTGTGCACATGTGTGTGTGTGCGTGCACATTAGTGGTTGCATACACACTAATTAATGTGTGCACATGTGTGTGTGTGCGCGCACATTAGTGGTTGCATACACACTAATGCACACACACACACACACACACACTAATGTTTCCATTAGTGTGTGCATGCAGACATACACACACTAATACATGCATTAGTGTGTGCGTGCGCGCATTAGTGTGTGCATACACACTAATGCACACACATACACACACTAATGCATGCATAAGTGTGTGTGCACGCGCATTAGTGTGTGCATGCACACTAATTATGCCTCTATTAGTTTGTGCATGCACACACTAATGCATGCATCAGTGTGTGTATGTGCACATTAGTGTGTTCATACACACTAATGCACACACTAATTAATGTGTGCACATGTGTGTGTGTGCGTGTGTGCGTGCGCATTAGTTTGTGTCTCGTTTGTGTATACACACTAATTAATGTGTGTGTGTGTGTGTGCATTAGTGTGTGTATACACACTAATGCACACACACACACACACACCAATGCTTCCATTAGTGTGTGCATGCACACATACACACTAATGCATGCATTAGTGTGTGCATTAGTGTGTGAATACACACTAATGCTCACACATGCTCATTAATTAATGGAAGCATTAGTGTGTGTGTGTCAACATTAGTGTGTGTATACACACTAATGCACACACACACTAATGCTTCCATTAGTGTGTGTATACACACACACACACACACACACACACACACACTCATGCATGCATTAGTGTGTGTATGTGCACATTAGTGTGTGCATACACACTAACGCACGCACATTACACACTAATAAATGCATTAGTGTGTGTGTGTGTGTGTGTGTGTGTGTGTGTAGTAGTGTGTTTGCACACACTAATGCACACATACTTGAGGGGGGGCTCAGGCACATTCCTCCATGGGGTTGTGTCCACTCTCCTTCTCGTCAAATTGCATCTTCAAGCACCGCTAGACGACCTTCCACGTCAACCATGCACACATACGTGCTCACACTTTCTCCCTAGCTCAATCAATTGTAGACTCACACACACATATGGTTTGTTTAGCAAGACACATATGCTTCCTTTATAAATAGAGACATAGATTTATACGATTTCAAGACATAGGATTCCCTGAAACATAGAATCCTATATTTTGGGAATCCTATGTTTTTTGGAATCCTATGTTTTTTAAAATACTAGATTTAATAAAAATAGGCACTTATTTTAATTATTTATATATTTAATAAAATTACACATTTATACTTAGGTATGGCTTCTTCTTCCCATCCTCGCATGGTCGAGCAGTTTATTTTAAGCAAACTCTCTTATGAGGATGCGTGTGGAGCCTACCATGCGCAGTTCCTTCCAAGGCAATCATCCAAGCGGCTGGTCTTAAGACATCTCCATCGACCTAGATGTTGAGCGCACCTTGCGTGCTTGGGAGGAGTTTTACCAAAGCCAGGTGAGCCGGTTTTCAGGCGCTACATGCTTGCGCAGCTACAGTCACTTGTGGCCTCCCCCTCGGCACTCCTTACGTCGAGAGCCTCAGACCCCGATCGCCCCACCTTTGATAGTACCCTCACAATGACCCTCTCCTTACTAGTTGCAATTTTGTATGCTCATCTCTTCGACTTACCCATCTCCCAACAGGCATGGCGACACATTGGGGGGGCGCACGCGTTTCTTGGGCAGCTCAGGTGAAGTATCGACGACGAGGAGTGGACAGGGCTTCCGTAGTAGCGGTGGTGGCGGTTGTTGCTTTGGTGGGGGGGCCATGGACTCCCCACCAGTTTTACTGCTTCCGGCCTCCCCACCAATTTCATTGCTTCCGACCTCACCACCACTTCTGCCCCCAATTGAGGACGAGGATCATGATCGTCCTCAACTAGATGCACAGGGGTATTACTACAGGGTTCACAGAGGAGAGGAGGTAGACCTCGGGACCCAGGCTAGGAGGGTGTTCAGGACCCACCTGAACAATCTGCTACATTCGACGTATCAGAATTGCTTTATCAAGTTTAGGGAGCAAGATATAGGCAACCTCGACTACATCGACGCATCCTTCAAAATCCGTTACCCAAATCCGCTCGAGCACAATTACTCATGCCAGTGCTAGAAGAGCATTTCAAGCTCTTCTTAAAGAACAAAAAATCAAGTACTCGGCGGTCATCAGCAAGCAAGGCCGTCAATGACCCCAACCACAACTATCACCCCAGCCAGGTCCATGACATAGAGTGGATGGCCATGGGCATTGGGCTTCCAACTTGTAAAATACGAGCTTCGTCTCCCCACTTAAAAACCCACTAGGAGCCACTCATTGATATAGTGAATAGCTAAGGGTTTTTAAGGATATTATTGATAACTCACTTAAGATAGTTTTAGAGGAGCTCTACTCAAGAGAAGAAGGTGATTCTTGCGACGCTCATTGCGCGCGTGTTATGTAACATTCTTCCATCCTAATGCTTGTTGGAGCGAGCTTGCCGAAGAGAGCTTGTCCATCGGGTGTGGTTTTGGAGCGAGCTTGCCGAAGAGAGCTTTTTTCTTTTTTGGAGCGAGCTTTTTTTCCCCCACTTTGCACCACCTCTCCCTCCACCGCCGCCCCACCATCTCCTCCAACATCCCCCCATGAACCACCACCCTCTCCCCACCACCACCTCTCCTCCTCCCCCAACCTCCCTTCTCCTCTTTACCACGACCATCGACTCCACCACTAGTACACCTCCTCTCCAACCTCCGTCGACCTTCCCACTCCTCCACAATGACCCCCACACCCCTCCCCCTCTCTCTCACTGCCTCTCACCCTTGTCTCTCTAAATCTATCTCAATCCATCCTAAACCCCCCCCCCCCTCTCTCTCTCTCTCTCTCTCTCTCTCTCTCTTTCTCTCTCCTACTTGCCTAAAAAGAACAAGCAAGTACCTCCTCCCCCACCGTCCCCACAACCTCCCCCCTCTCTCTTTATCCCCTCTCTACCCCTCCCCTCTCTGTGTGTATCCACATCTCTCTCTTACTTTCCTCTCACTTCTCCCTCTTTCTTCCCCCCCTCTCTCTTCCCCTCCACCTACCCTCTCTTGACTCCCCCTCTTGAGTCACTTTGGTCCCCTCTCTCTCTCTCTCTCTCCCCCTTATATATAATATATAATATATATATTTAAATATATATATATATATATATATATTATATATAAATATAAATATAAATATATATGTTTATTAAATATATAATATATATTATATTATATATATATATATTATATATATAATATATTATATATATATATGTATATATATATATTATATTATATATATATATATATTATATATTATATATATACTTCCCCCTCTCTCTCTCTCTCTCTGTTGCGCGCAGAGAGAGAGAGAGAGAGAGAGAGAGAGAGAGAGAGAGAGAGAGATAGAGAGAGAGAGAGAGAGAGAGAGAGAGAGGGGGGGGGGTAGCGATATCGCTGCCCCCCTCCGTTCTCTCTCTCTCTCTCTCTTTGTTGCACAGAGAGAGAGAGAGAGAGAGATAGAGAGAGAGAGAGAGAGAGAGAGAGGTTGAGAGAGAGAGAGAGAGAGAGAGAGGTTGAGAGAGAGAGAGAGAGAGAGAGAGAGAGAGAGGCAGCGATATCGTTTCCCCCCCCTCCCTTCTCTCTCTCTCTCTCTCTCTCTCTCTCTCTCTTTGTTGCACAGCAGAGAGAGAGAGAGAGAGAGAGAGAGAGAGAGAGAGAGAGAGAGAGAGAGAGAGGCGGGGGCAGCGATATCGTTAGAGAATAGGAGAGCTTGAGCTTTTCACTGTAGTCACTATGGTTCATCTCTATAATATTAGGCTCATTACTTTTTCTATTTGGGCTAATGTACTTTGTATCAGTTCTCATAATGTTAATGCAATCTGCTATTATCTTATGAGTCTATCCAAAAGTATATAGATTTAAGTTTTGAGAGTTACATCCTAAAGCCACTGTTTTTAAAAAGATAGCTTTTGCGGAGCAAAAGAAACAGTTTTGTGCCGGCATATCCGAGGAGATGAGTGAGTATGTCAACTCCATTGATCGGGAAGCAAAGGCTCCATGTGCAAGGCTATGTGGACAAAGAAGATTTCTTCATCTCTCCACTCAAACATGAAGATGTTATCATAGGGGCACCATGGTTTGACCGAATGGTTTCCACTATGAAGTTTCCTGAAAGAAAGATTCTCTTTTCTTATAAAGGCAGAGATGTAACACTTGATGTAAATAGCGTGGGTAAAAGTATTCCACTTGTACATACTCAAGCTTTTGACAAAGTAATGAAAAGTTCTCTTTCTTGTTACATGGTCTTTGGTTGTTAAAGAATCCAAAGAGGATGCATGTGTTCTTAAAGAAGCAACAAATAGAATTGTCTAATTTCTTAAATGAGTTTCAAGATGTATTCACGGATGATATTCCTAGGGAGTTACCTCCCAAAAGGGAACAAGATGATCATACCATAGAACTTATATTTCCTTTGTGCGTGCGGGCACGTACCTCATCTATGGGGCTCGTGCGTGCACACATTTTGACATTATGCATTAAAGACATCAACTATGAGATGTTTGCTACCCGTACCTCTCATGGCTCGTGGGTGGGGATGCTCTGGTAGCTTGTATGGAGGGCTCGAAGGTCAGCGCACTCTAGGTAGCTCGTGCTCTCTCTTCACTAGTACATGGTAAAATGACTAGGAATTTGACTCTAAGTGCTTTTACCCAGATTGACCCGACTACCCCATGGCTTTTAGTGCACCATTGTGCTCATTAGGCTCTATACTTACCGTGCAGGTCGAATCACGCTGAGATTTGAGTTCCCGAGCTCCTGTTAGCTCAACCAACCGTTTTCGAGTCGTGGCGCATAAGTGAAATTTTGAACTTCCACCATTTGATGCCCAGACTTCCTCATTGCCATCGCCACATCATGTAGGTCAGGCGTTTGTGGTCAAAATAATTTTCAGGCTTTTCTGCTTCCTGTTATTACTTTTTGAGCAAAAATCAGCAGAAAATTCATAAAATTTAGCGAAAAATAGAAAAATTACCCAATATTTATCCAAAAATTCCCACAATGTCCCTCAGCCCATAAAATATCAAATCAAAGCAAAATCTGTTGAATGTATCTCAGTTCGGCACTTGTTTGTTAGTTTCTGAGCCAAATACTTCGAGTTATGATTATGAATTAGCGTTTTTAGTGCTAAATTCACGCATGAAGCGCTTTACTCACACCTAGGGGTTCATATAACGTGGTCCCTTGTCTGTGAAGTGCTGTGCCTACCTATTATGGCCATTTGTACTACTTCTCCCCCCTTCCTGCATTAAGTCATCTTGACTTTGTATTGGTCAAGGCGTGTACGTGCATGGGTGGTGGTAACAGTGTCTAATGCGTGGCCATGTATTGTAGCCCTATCATGCTTACACAATCGATGCATATTTAAACAGTATGCTGTGGAAGAATTCAATCTTGGAGCAATATGGTCCAAGGGCTTTTGCTGTCAAGGCTATGTCCTCTGAAGTCCGCTTTACTTGCTTTTCGCGCCAAGGCGACTTGTCTTTATTGAAGAGAGCTTTTACCATGTAACAATACTTGTAGTTGTCGCGCTCTCTCTTTGATGGTGACTTTAGAAGGTTGGCTAACACCATTCTCCAGGTTTTTAATGTATACTTTATTTTCCTTATCAATGGAGTTGGAGATGTTTTCAACCTTATTTTGTGGTAAGTCCACCTTCTTAGGAACCCATATGTTGATTCCTGTGCTCTTTTTAGATAAATCCTCTGAATTTATCATGGTTGTGGAGGCTTTTGGTTGCCATTTCCTTGTAGGTTTTGGAGTAGAAGTGCATAGGCTACCTTGTGACTGTTGTGTGCACGTACTTTAAGGTGAGTGCTTTGGTAGCCATACTTCAGAGTAACCTTCGTAGTAACCCTGAGATTGGAGTAGATCTTTTGACGCTACATAACTCCTTAGTTGTGTTGAAGCTAGGCCTTTGGCATGTAGAAGAACTAGCGGACTAGCTTTGTTGTGGATTTGATCTTTCGGGATCCACATCTGCTTGGTGCTTGAGTTTCACTTTGAGTGAGAGACTACGGTAGTAGCACCTTTGTAGTGTCTCTTTTGCTTGAATGCTTGTTTCCTTTGCTTACCTTGCTTGGTTTGCCTTTGTCTTTTTGGGCCAATTTGTAGTGGCATGAGCGATGGTTTGTTGAGCAGGCAACCATAACTCACTTTGACCGTGGTAGTAGCCCTGTGCCTACAAGTTATTTTGTGATACAATCCATCCCAAAAGTTTATCTATTTGTTTGGGCTTTGGATTTTCAAGCCATACTGGATCTTTGACTTTAACTGTATCGGCATGGACAAAGACTTTGTTTTCTTGTCTCCTCCTTGGACCTTCATGAAATGAGTACTTTGGTTGGAAGATCCGTTGTCGAGGTCCATAGTGAACTTTGTCTCTAACAGTTGTTTGAGGTTGTGGCTTATTTGGTTGTTGTGGAGGTTTATGGTTCAACCTTTGTGGGTTTTTTATAGGAGTTTGCTTCATAGGCTGAACTTCCAAAGACCCCTCCATGGTTTTGTCTTTGCTAGCACACTTATCTTTTGTTTCTAAGCTCTTTAGTTTTTTCATCCATGCTTGTCCTAGCACTATCTCTTCTTGAAGGTGGCTTGGAGCCATGACATAAAAGTCCTCTATTACTAGAAGAGAGTCTATGTTTAGAGATGCTTTTGTTATCCCTAGACATCCTTCCATTGAGTTTTTGCAAGTAGCTGCTTGCCTCGGAGCTGGTGTTAAATTAGGCTTTTCCAACAAGCTCCATGTTTTGTATGATGTCATATTGAAATTCATTTTTGAATTCAATAGTGTAAAGCAGCGTACCTTGACCTTATTGCCATTTTGAATGTCAAGTAGCATCTTTTGTGTTGCAGCCACACTCTTGACCACTTCAACCTATTTGTTGGGTGGTGGCTTGTTGTTCATGGTTGTCACTTGCTTTTGATTGTCCTTGTGGTCTGTTTTGCTTGTTTTGGCCTTTATTTTGGCAGGTTCTAGCACTTTCCATGTAGCTTTGACAGTGCTTTGCTTGTTTACTTTGACATCTGCCTTTTTTGGTTGTTTCTCTTGATGGGTTCTTTTGGATTCGTCTATGTTGGTAGAACCATCCTTGACTGGGCCTGTTTCTGTGGGCTGATCTTTTCTTTCAACTTCACCCTTTGTATTCTTTAGACTTGGTTCTTGGCTTGCTGTATCATCCTTTGTTGTAGTGTGGAGTTGGTTGTCTTCCTGTACATTAACTTTTGTTCCTTGTTCTTGCACAGCTTGAGATGTATTTATGGCAGTTTTGAAATCTTTGAGCAGCTTGTTCTTCCAAGTCTTCATGGTGTTTTCCCATAAAGCGTGTGGGCTGTCCATGAGTTCCAAAGCAGCCATGACGTTCAGGGTTTCCTGGAGACTGGCTTCAAAAGTGGAGGCATAAGCATCCAGCTTCTTTTCTTGATTCTCTACCAGCTTTGCTTGGGCTTCAATGAGGACTTCCAAGCAGCTGCTCCTGTAATTTTTACAAAGATCTTGTAGAGTTTGATTGAGAAAGGCCTGTCCTTGTTCATCTTGCACAGTAAGGCGGGGTGGTTTGAGTCGAAGACTGTTAGGTACGGTGCCTTCTTCTCTTTGCTCTCTAAGCTTTTTGAGGTAAGCTTGACTTTTCTCAAAAGCTAAAAACATCTTCTTGTACTCCTCGATAGACTTCTTCAAGAAATCTTTAAGGTGAGAAGGTTGAGCGATGGGAAGAGTAGGCAGAGCAAAAAGGTGATCATAGGATGATGATGAAGCACCAAGTGTAAACCTGTATTGGTTTTGTGCATTAGCAGTATCTATGGAATCATCCATTCTTCGCTTAGCACATTCTCTTTCTCCACTAGCAAATTGAAACGCTCCCTGGCTGATCCATGGCCATTTGTGCTAAGTGTTTACCCAAAACAAGATCTATTGGTAGGTCTTTTGATGCCATGACATAAAAGTCTCCTTCCAAGGTTGTGAGTTAATGGTTAAATTAACCATTCCCAAATATTTATCTAATGACTCACTGCCAATTTGAACCATCTTTGGAACTCTATCTAGGGTTGGTTGTCCATAGAGTACCCAGGTTTCATATGACATTAGGTTCTTTTCTAACTCACTGTCTACTAGAGCTAAACTTGTGAGTTTACACCCAGTTTTTCCCACAATATCAAATTCAATTAACTTCCTGGTTGTGGGCTTTCTTGTTGTGCTGGCTACTTCATTCTGTAGCTGCGGTTGCCTTGACGCTTTTGTGTCTTCTTTTGCAATTTTTGCTCTTTGCTTTGCTGGAATTTCTTGGCTACATAGTGGAGCTTGTTCCTTGCATGTGTCAAAAGTCACTTTCTAAGTTAGAACTGCTTCCACCTTTCTGTTGGTGTTGGAAAAGCTCGTCACTTAAATAGAAAAATTTATGCTTTGATCCATTGAGAGCTTTGTGCTACAATTTGTATTCTCTGTCTTGAGCATGCTTGTGCTATCAGCATCTTTCTTGGGAGAATCCTCTTCTTGGCCTTTGTTGGTATCTCCTTGACTTTTTGTCTCAAAGCTTTCTTGCTTCTTTTCTTGTGCTGCAACAAGCACTAGTATTGCTGTTCTTTTTTGTAGTTCTATCCTTGCTGTTATTTTTTGTAGTTCTATCCTTGCTGTTCTTTTTTGTAGTTCTTTTTTTGTAGTTCTATCCTTGCATTGTCGGCTTGTTGCTCTAAAACTTGAGACTTCAAGAGGTTTGTCGTACTTTGGGGCAAGATTTGTCTCTGTTGGGGAGACTTTGTTGGAGATTCTAGTAATGCCTTGGGAGATGCCTGAGTGGATGAGCTTGGAGATTTTTTTTCCTGAAGATCAACAGTTGGTTGGCTGACTCTTACACTCCCCATAGGTAAGTTGTTGTTTGCCATAAGCACTGGACATTCTTTGAAGAGGTGGGTTATTGCACAATCTTCACACGTGCCGTGTATCTCAAATCTTTGTTGAACAGGAGATTGATACTGATCCATGGCGCTCTTTGTTTGCTGTGCCACCACTGTAGTTGGAACATGAGAAGATCCCCTCCAATGCGGAATGTCATCATTAAATGTGATGAGTCAATAGATGACATCATCTGTGCGAATGTAATGATCACCTTGGTAAGATGCCCATATCGAGTCTACTTTTGGGGAATCATCACTTCTTTTAACCGCTTCTTTTGGGGAATCATCACTTCTTTTAACCGCTTCTTGACCAACACCATCCCTGTATATGAGTGCACCATTTTCTTCTTCCCGTTCAAATTTTAACATTTTGTAAAGCCTTTCTGCCTTTGCTTTTTCAAATGTTATTGCTTTCTCGTTGGCAATTGGCCGGGTTATTGATGCATCTTGGCAATAATCTGGTTCCTCAGGGAAGCTTGTTTTGTCCTGTGAGATTTCCCATGGTCGTTTCGCCCAAATGATTTGATCCCCTCTTTGAACAAACCTTGGTAGTAGCGGAAATTCATCATAATTATGGTAAACGATGCCTATCTTCATGATCCAAATTGGTTGTAGCCTCATGTCCACTTCTTTTTGTATCTTGGAATCTCCGCATATCTATTGAATTATCTTCCCAATAATCTATATGCGTGCTTCTTTGGCTTTCTGCACTTGATTCGTCTGAACTTGAGAATACTGCAATAGTACGAAGTGGTGCTATTTTGCAGTCTTTCTCCTTTTCGCTCTGTCTTCTTTTGCTTGCAGCCTTTTTGGCTTTCCGTTCTTTCCAGATTCCTTTCTTATCCTTTTGGTTTTTACCTGGGACTTCTCTCTGTTCTTTCACAGGTTGCTCCTTGGCTTTGTCCTGAGCTGTAGTCAAGTCTTGAACAGACACAACTTGTTCTTTGTTGAACTTGTTCTCTGTTCTTTGGCTATATGTGGTGACCAAGGACCCTGACTTGGTAGATAAGCTAGGAGTGGTCCAAGAGATAGAGCCTGTGGAAGCACCTAACAGAGATGAGGCACCACCAAGGCCTCCTCATGATGACCTAACTTTGGTCAACTCAGTGCTAGTCCATCATGTCCACATTGACGACCCACACAGGGCTTTATACAATAGAAATGATATGGGGATGGATTTCTACTACGAGAGGAATCATCCGATGGACGGGTGAGCGAGATTTTTCGAGCGACCCAAGTTTCCGAGCAGGTCTTGGCAAAAGGCTTAGTTTTTAGCGTTGAAAGTTACTAAACATTGTCTTGGTGTTTAATTTTCAAATTGAGTTAATAGTAGTTTTTTAATTGAGCCACTAAAATGTGACTCCTAAAGCATGACATAGAGAGAGAGAGAGAGAGAGAGAGAGAGAGAGAGAGAGAGAGAGAGAATGCAAGATTGCAACAATTATAATACACATTTAAATGTGAGACTTTCAATACTCAATTTGTTTTGGAAAATGACATGGAGGGCTATAGTTCAAATTAGGATTGCATATACGACCAATGAAAGAAAATGTAGCAACAATTCACGATGATTCGCGTTCATCATCAACATAAAAGTTCCGAATGTGGCGACGCTCTTTCCCTTCCATGGCGAATCGTTTGTCTCTAGACATGGTCCTTGCCATTGCTTCAGCATACACGGGCAATCGACTTTGCATGGAAGGGAAAAATAACATCTTGTTATGTGTCCAACACCAAATATTTCTAGTCTAATCTATGTAGCAGCACACAACCATTCTTAACTGCATTGATATCAAAAAACCCAAGAATACCACTATGTACTTAGAGCTAGCAACATCTCATCATACCAAGAAATCTTTACAAAGGGAGAAGATAAACATATGAATAACATAACGTCCAATAACATAACATTTCTAATGTAAAATATGTCCCAAAAACCATGAGAATTCCATATAATGTGACCATGACTAAACAAATGCATAACCAATCATGGCATTACAAACCAAACATCACATAAACAAACCACATTCAAAAGAAGTCCACAATAGTAATAGTTGCAAGGGGCTCACTAGTCATATGATTGAAACCTGCACGTGGGTCCACCTCATCAACTGCCTGCGGCCTACTAACATCACCATGGCCGTCGTGCTGCGTGTAAGCCAAAATCAGAGGCTCCACGTGCGTTGTCATCAAGAATATATCAACATCAATAGATGCACATACTCTGCCAGTGTTCATGCATATCTTGAGAATGGGCGCAGTACCACACCACATCTCAAGACAAAGACCGCCGCATCGACAATATAGCTCTAAAAAGCATCCTAGAAATGTATGGCTCCTCTCTAGTCCACCATGCCACTGCTGTCCAATGGGGTCCAAAGCACGCGAATCATCTAGAAGATAATGGTAGGCGATGGTATCAGAAGGCTGCATACTAAGAGCTTCAAAGAGAGGTGTGCTCTCAGCAAATGAAAACTAGGTGCTCCGTAGCACGGCATCGAACCATAAACAGCATTGACGTAGAACACTGTAGCAACAAAAGATAATAAAATCCAAGTAAACCTTCATCAAACAAACACATGTATTTTTTTGAGTTTGAACAAAACATCACTGTACTCACATATGTGCGGACACCACCAATCTCATTGTATCCGAACGAAGAATGGTGAATGACAACAACTCGTCTCACTATCTCCAAATCATAGACACGAACATAACGCTCGACCCACCCAATTGTGGAGTCACGTGCATTATAATTGCACCATCTTGGGCAATTCCTAATTGGGAGGAGTAACAAACATACAAACTAAACACAGAGAAAACCAACTAATGACGTGAACAAATACCTGCACAGAGGCCATCACCACCAATAACCATCCTGAGTCTACCAAAGTAGAAGATGCTAAAGCAATCCCATAACGCACATGGTCCTCTAAAATAAAATCCCATGAAGGAGAAGGATCTTTACCACCAAGAGTGCCTCCAAATGATAGGTCGAGAAAAATAAAGTCAGCTGCCCAATCCA
Organism: Cibotium barometz; assembly: GCF_041138505.1. NCBI lineage: Eukaryota > Viridiplantae > Streptophyta > Polypodiopsida > Cyatheales > Cibotiaceae > Cibotium > Cibotium barometz. The sequence goes on from NC_141100.1 coordinate 390,098, forward strand.
CAGGTCTTCCTCTCTTTATGTAAACCACTCCAGAAGGCTTGTTTTTCTTCATATGACCCATTAGTGCATGCAGTTCGGGTTTTTTTAAGGAGCTCAGCTTTAAACTCTTTGTTAACATCATGCCAAGTAGGGTCCCAATCTCTTTGTATTGCTTCATCAACAAGAGAAACCATTCTGTCCCTAGTCCATAACGACACAATGAATGCTCCTTTCTCAGGCACATATCCCTCCCTAGCAAATGCTATTTTCTAGCCTGCCACATCATCTCGAAGACCATTCTGTCCCTATTCCATAACGACACAATGAATGCTCCTTTCTCAGGCACATATCCCTCCTTTCTCAGGCACATATCCCTCCCTAGCAAATGCTATTTTCAAGCCTGCCACATCATCTCGAAGACCCCTAACCCTGGCATAAGGAATCAACTTGCAAAGAGGAATCGGTGGACAATTGTAGCAACTGAACATCCTAGTTTTTTGAAGGATGTCCTCCCCCATGTCCATATAAATATTGTTTTCATCATTGGAATCATCTATTGGAGGTACCTTAGGCCTAACAACATAGGGGACAATCTTCATACTTGCCTCTTTTTGACCCATCCCTTCATCAAGTGGAACAACAGACCCAAAATCATCCAAATTTTGGCTCTCAACCTCATCATCAACATCATTTACCTCATGCAATGTAGTATCTACCGCTCTACTTATGTCACCTTGACTCTCCATAGGCATGGTATCAACCCAACTGATTGAAATGAATCTTTTGCTTTCCTTCCACGCTTCCACCCCCAGTTATAGCAGGAGGACTTAAAAAAAATACAAAAACCATATATAATCATTACAATCAATTTAAAGTCAAATTATCAGGTAAATTTTGATCATCCCTCAACTCTCTCATCCACACCAAATTCATGCAAAATGGAAAAAAAACTACCAAAAAGCAAGCAGTGCTGACATGGCCTTCTTTTGGTTAGTTTTTGACAAAACATTTATGAGCAAACCTATGACATACCTTGAATTTCAAATGAAAACTTGAGAATGAGAAAAATGCAAAAAAACTACCCAAAAGCAGGCCGTGCCGGCACGACCTGCTTTTGGGTTTTTTTTTTTTTTGCATTTTTGTATACTTAGAATAGGTAAATTTTCTAAATCTTTCAAGTGTCTTGTGCTATTTATATAGAAGTTAAAGAGAGTAAAGATTGCAAATGAAAACTTGAGAATGGAAAAAATGCAAAAAAACTTCCCAAAAGCAGGCCGTGCCGCACGGCCTAATTTTGGGTAGTTTTTTTCTGCATTTTTGTATTCTTAAAATAGGTAAATTTTCTAAACCTTTCAAGTGTCTTGTGCTACTTATATAGAAGTTAAAGAGAGTAAAGATTGCAAATGAAAACTTGAGAATGGAAAAAATGCAAAAAAATGCAAAAAAACTACCCAAAAGTAGGCCGTGCCGGCACGGCCTAGTTTTGGGTAGTTTTTTTTTGCATTTTTGTATTCTTAAAATAGGTAAATTTTCTAAATATTTCAAGTGTCTTGTGCTACTTAATTAGAAATTAAAGAGATTAAAGATTTCAAATGAAACTTGAGAATGGAAAAAATGCAAAAAAACTACCCTAAAGCAGGCCATGCTGGCACGGCCTGCTTTTAGGTAGTTTTTTTTTTACATTTTTTGTATTCTTAAAATAGGTAAATGTTCTAAATCTCTGAAGTGCCTTGTGCTCTTTCAGTCAAAAAAGAAACTCTTTACTACCCCTGGGAAAAATGAAAAACCAAACTTATTTACCTTGAGATTAATCACTTTAGAAACCTTGAGATGGTATGGAGTACTACTCAATAGTGATGGCTCTCAAGTTGACATCTGGTTTAATGGGTGTAGTATTTTTGGTTTGATGGAAAGCAACTCTTGAAGATGTTGTACCCTCTCTCTCTTGATAAGATTAGCCCGTGGAAAGATAGGGGAAGAGAAAAGGTTAGCCCTTGGAAAGACAAAGGAAGTGAAAAGGAGATGAAAAAAAAAAAGTTAGCCATAGACATTCCTTTGCCTAAAGAGGAATCATAGGCATTGATTTTGAGACCATTCAGGGCCAACCATTCAGAGCATATGAACAAAAAGTTTTGAAGAAAAACTCCCCAAAAGCAGGCCGCGTCGGCACGGCCTGATTTTGGGGAGTCTTTCTCAAGTTTTTTTTTAAAACTTTCTCAAGCTTTCAGGGAGTTTTTCCCACATTCAGCAAGAGATCCCAATTCCCACATTTAGCAAGAGAAATTGATAACCAACTGAAAAGAAATTGCAACGACACGTGATAAGGGCCGATTCTTTTGAGGCCGGCCCCCCCTTGAAAGGCTTTGTATTACTTTGATGCGGGATGCTCTTAACAGCAACCGCAATTAATACATATCTTGATAGGACTAATGGAAACGAAAAATTCCATGCCCCTTGCAATTCTTGTGGCTTGAGCAAGACAACAGAAAAATTTTCCTCTTCTCAAGTACTCAAATACCTTGCAGAGCAATAAATACTAGCAGAGAGAAGGAACAAGATCTATATACATAAGAATCAACCTTTCCATGAAAGCTTCATAGACTATGTAAATTAGTTAGTGACCAAGGAGGGCCACATAATCTAGATGGTAATAGAGAAAGATGGACACATATGAGTGTAGAAAATCATGAGAGCAATCGATTGCACTTGTCGGCTCTCCAATATGACCCCGCATGAGCAAGATATGCCTCCATGAAGCTCTAAAAGCAAGCTGCGGGCTATTTTTAGCAGAAGTGTGTGTGTGTGAACTATTTTAGGCCTTGGGGAACAATTTTAGGAGGCGCCTCTTGTTTTGTTGACTTGGACCTCACTCCAGCTCCTTTGCCCCTCCTTTTTAGACCTTTTTCCCACCTCCATCTCTTTCTTAACCATAGTCCCAGCCTTTTATCCATCCGCAAGCCTTAATTGCACTTTTTGGGTACTCCGAGAATCCGTTTAAATCCCGTAAAGCCTTGTGAATTCCCGTATTTTAGCCCTTTGCTAATTCTAAAGTTGCATTCACCTGTCGGAACCTCACATTACGTAAATGCACTTCTAGCATTAATTGTCCTTAGCTTCCTATGACATTCTCTCTCTAGAATTAATCTATTTCTAGTGAGAGAAAGTCTATTTTAAAGCTATAAAAATCTTTTATGCACTTTTTAAGGTTCATTTATTCATTTTGCATCTTTCTATGCATAAATAAACCTTACTGCATACCTTTACCTCATTCCTATGCTTACTTTGATATTCTCTCTCTAGAATGGCCCCTTTTAAGAGAGAGAATATACTATGAAGCTTATCAAAAAGTAATTTTGATAACATTACCCCGCTCTTATATCATAGTCGTCCTCAACTATGCCTTAATGTACATACATTAAAGATTTTGCCTTTGGAGCCACTTTTTGCACATTAAGGCATAGTTGAGGACGACTAATATATCATTAATACCAGACATTATTTCTAGAAGTGGAAACACAAGCAGACTATATCAACCTTGATTTGAGTGATGATAGCAAAAAGCTACCTGAGAAAGGCATTATTCCATGGATACAATGCATAATAGGGGCTCCTCGATTGAAAAGGCTTTTAGGCAACTACTCTAGGACTTCTCACGTCAATAAGCTACCTTCAACTTACAATGGTGATTTAGCATTTGAGCTTCCTCTAGTCAATATCTGTCGATCAAATACGGAAGGAATGGAGCAAAAGTTGATTTTCATTTATGGATAGCCACACAAGACAAATATGTCAGTTCCTTGCAATGTTCGCCTTGGCTATTGTCTTGGCAATTTGAAATGCCATTATATCTCCTGTCCATTTTTTCTCAAGAACAAAAAATATAATGATTCTTTTTTTCATGGATACGTAGATCGGCCTATAAGCAAGGACTTGCTTGCAGCAGATGGAAAAATCAGTATTACCTATCATTATTATAAGAAGGTAGTATTTTGTGCAAAGCCATGCATGTGTACTATATATTATGTTATTCCTCAAGATTCATGCATGCCCGCCAAGGTTGGTGTTACATGTAAGAGATCAAAAACACAACGTCCAACCACTAGTGTCAAGGGTTGCGGATGTCAAGGAAAAGGAGGGGAGAATGCAACGGACGCCAAGGTAAAGGTGGAGAAAGAAAGGAAGGCTACTCTTGTAGCTCCAACTCCCCCAAGTTGTAACCAACATGTGAAGCCTACTTATGTACCTCTAATTGGCTCTTCAAATGACAATGATGGGAGTCCATCTCTATTGCATGTCTTTTTCCTGCAAAGTGGTAGACTCTTAGTTGAGCCACACCCCTTGCGACTCTTACTCCAATGGCACATCAAGTCTAGCTCTCTGACCCTAGTGTCATGCATTGGTGCTCACGATGCTTGCACTACCTCCCTGTAGAAGAGAGTGCGATTACTAAAAGTCATGTGTGGTGTGTGTCTACCCTATCTTCAAAGACAGGTGTCTACTCCGAGACTCTCGATGGCCTTGGGTTGTGACTCAAACATAGGGTTAGTGAATTTAATCTGGCTTGAAAGAACGCCTTGGGTTGTATGTTCAGACATATAATAGCTTGTTTAAATTAAATGCCTTTTCCCCATACAATTATTACATTGTCATACTTGTTGAGATATCGAGCTCGTCTAGTGAGGCGGTCGACACTGATGACCCGCCTGGGGGATAGGCCCCACACTTACACCACTGGCATGGTTGGTGAGATCTTGGGTGATATGCGGCCAGTGGGATGACAGGCTGTGTGACAGCCATTCTAGAGACTGGCATAGTTATAGCGCCAGCTCATTTAGTCGGGTTCACACTATAGAGAACCCGTGTATGTATTGGTTGAGTACCTTTCATATTATGTGTACTCTTATTCTTGTATATGGTGTGTTGAGTGTTGAGTAGAGAAGAAGAAGATTTTCAGCCTCTCACCTTGTGTGTTCTCTATTAGGATTTTGTGAGTGTGTGTGTGTGCTTGCAAGAGCTCAAGCTCTCTTCCTCCCTGCATCTTTTCATGGTATCAGAGCTTGGTTCGTGCTAAGGGCTGGTTCGTGCTAAGGGCTGAGCTGCAAGCAAGAGAACCACAGGAAGCGATACAAGGGTAAGAGCTGCAACTACTCTTCCTTATTTGTGTTGGGTGACTACACCCTTGTCGGGAGCTCTACGGGAGGCACCGGCAAACAATCTCTGATTGAGGAGCTTTCTTCGCGGGAGTAAAGCTATAGGGCAACTATACAGTCCTATTGGGCTGTACAATCCTATCGGATTGTACAGTCTATTAGACTGTCGGACTGTGTTTTTCAGGCCAAAAATGCGTTTCGGGTGCGTCTGGACCTCCGTTTTTCAGAAAGCAGACGATTTCGAGCACTGCGGGTAAGTCATCAATTCTCTGCAGAACTCTATTTTAAGAACTGCAGGAAGACAGATTGACTGTGCAGACACTGTGGGTGCTGCAAAGAGGTCTACAGTTGCCATTGGGTGTATGTATGCACATTGAAGTCACTGGTTGTGACATTTGAGAGTACTGCAATACCGTTGTGCAGAAAATACAGCAGTTTGTGCAAAAAAACCAGAGTGCAATTTTTGGTAAAATTGTGTGTTTGGCAAGATGTCAAATGATGGGATAACTCACATTGTGGCTGAGAATCTTGATAAGAATAACTTCCATGCTTGGAGGTTCAGGTTGACAAATTTCCTGATGGGAAAAGGCTATTGGGACTACATAGAAGGTGAGCATGAAGAGGCACCGGGGATATAAATCTGACTGCTTTTGCAGATGTGAAAGAGTTTAAAGACTGGAACCAAGGAGCCAGGAAGGTTATGTATTGGTTATCCATTAGTATACAGGACACCATGATTGGGCATATTCAGGATGCCAAGTCTCCCAAGGAGGCGTGGGACACCTTGGTAAAGCTCTATGAAACAAATACCAAGGCACGTAAGATACAGTTGAAGAATGAACTTCATACTATGGAGAAAAAGAGCATGTCTGTGAATGACTATGCGTTGAAGATAAAGGGTATTGTGGAATCCCTTGCATCTATTGGTGTGTCAGTAGATGATGATGACAAGGTGGAAGTCTGTCTACGTGGTCTCGGGCCACAATATAAGGCGTTCAAGAAGTCTATTCAGACTCGGGAAAACATTCCCAACTTTACAGATTTGGTGTCTATGCTGATTATCGAAGAGAAGAACTTGGGTGACAGTCTTCACAAAGCAAAAACAGTTCAGAGCAACAGGCCTTCTACACGAGTTCAGGAAGAGGACGAGGTAGAGGAGGCCGTGGACGCGGTCAAGGAGGTGGCCGAACAGGTAATCAGAATTATGGCCAGCAGTAGCAGCAACAACAACAGTCCCAAAATCAACAACAACAACAACAACACGCAGGTGGAAGAGGCAAATTCAGAGGCAGGGGGAGTCAAAGAGGCCGTGGAAATTGGCAAAGGCAATATAATGATGCACTTGAATGCTATTATTGTGGTAAGCCTGGACATGTGCAGTCAGAATGTTATAAGAAGCAGGCTGACATGCAAAATGGGAAAGTGCAGCAAAACAACTATGCATCCTCAAGCAGAAATAATGAGGATAATGAAAGGTTGTTTGTTATGCAGCTTGTTGTGAATGCCATGTCTGAAAATGTTGATGTAGCACAAAAAGATAATGTATGGTATGTGGATTCAGGCGCTTCAAACCACATGACGAGTCATGGGGAGTGGTTCAAGGAGATGAAAAACCCAGAAAGACCAGGTTTTGTGAAAACAGGGGATGACACTGCCCATCCAATTGCTCACGTTGGAGATGTGCCATTGTCTATGCAGGATGGCAGAGTGAAGTACCTTGCAGATGTACTTCATGTACCGAACATAACAAAGAATTTGGTTTCAGTTGGCCAGATGATTGAGCAGGGTTTGCAGGTTTGGTTTAACCCTGATGGGTGTTATATTGAAGATTTCAAAGACAAGTGTAGGTTGGTTGCAAAAGGCAACAGAGTGGGCAGAATGTTTACGTTGAATGTAGACATGCCTGAAATGAGTGCTGCGATGTTTGCAAATGGTTCAGGAATTGTTGCAGACACAGACATTTGGCATAAAAGGATTGGACATGTAAATGTGCAGAGATTGAAGTCTATGCAGACAAAAGGAATTGTGACAGGGCTGCCAAAATTTAAAGTGGAAGGTATGCAGAAAATATGTGAAGCATGCCAATTTGGGAAGCAAACAAAGCATGTGTTTCCATGTAACAGATATGTGAGCAGAAATGCACTAGATGTTGTGCATTCAGATGTATGGGGTCCTACAAAGACCATATCTATGGGAGGCTGCAGGTATTATGTGACTTTCATTGATGACCACACAAGGAAAGTGTGGGTATATTTCATGAAAGAGAAGAGTGAGGTGTTCACTCACTTTCAGAATTTCAGAGTTTTGGTTGAAAAGCAAACAGGGAAATATGTAAAGTGCCTAAGGTCAGATGGAGGGGGAGAGTACTTCTCCATGAGTTCTCTGAATATTTGAAGAAGAATGGTATTCGGAGACAGTTTACATGCAGATACACTCCGCAGCAAAATGGAGTTGCTGAGCGGAAAAACAGGCACATTGCTGAGATTGCACGAGCATTGATGGAAGAGAAAAATATGCCGCATTGCTATTGGGCTGAGGCTGTTTCTACAGCAGTATACATCATGAACAGGACTCTAACTGCAGCCATACATGATGTAACTCCAGAGGAGAAGTTTACTGACAGAAAACCAGATTTGTCTCATCTGAAAGTCTTTGGGATGCATTGCATATGTGCATGTGCTAGATGAGCTGAGAACTAAGCTGGACCCGAAAGCTAAAAAATGTGTGTTTATTGGATACTCCCTTGAGCAAAAGGGATACAGGTGTTATAACCCTACTACACGTGAATTGAGGGTAAGCAAGGATGTTGTTTTTGATGAGATGAGCAGCTGGTATGCTGCTGAAAAAGAAGCTGTTGGGGCTGATGTGAGTGCAAATGATTCGACATGGAAGGGAAAGAGCATCACCACATTCGAAACTTTTATGTTGATGATGAATGCGAATCATCGTGAATTGTTGCTACATTTTCTTTCATTGGTCGTATATGCAATCCTAATTTGAACTATAGCCTTCCATGTCATTTTCCAAAAAAAATTGAGTATTGAAAGTCTCACATTTAAATGTGTATTATAATTGTTGCAATCTTGCATTCTCTCTCTCTCTCTCTCTCTCTCTCTCTCTCTCTCTCTCTCTATGTCATGTGTTAGGAGTCACATTTTAGTGGCTCAATTAAAAAACTACTATTAACTCAATTTGAAAATTAAACACCAAGACAATGTTTAGTAAATTTCAACGCTAAAAACTAAGCCTTTTGCCAAGACCTGCTCGGAAACTTGGGTCGCTTCTTGCTTGGAGAACGGTGACACCCATCCGTCGGATGATTCCTCTCGTAGTAGAAATCCGTCCCCATATCATTTCTATTGTATAAAGCCCTGTGTGGGTCGTCAATGTGGACACGATGGACTAGCACTGAGTTGACCAAAGTTAGGTCATCACATGAGGAGGCCTTGGTGGTGCCTCATCTTTGTTAGGTGCTTCCCACAGGCTGTATCTCTTGGACCACTCCTAGCTTATCTACCAGGTCAGGTTCCTTGGTCACCACATATAGCCAAAGAACAAAGAACAAGTTCAACAAAGAACAAGTTGTGTCTGTTCAAGGCTTGACTATAGCTCAGGACAAAACCAAGGAGCAACCTGTGAAAGAACAGAGAGAAGTCCCACGATTATTGGGAAGATAATTCAATAGATATGCGGAGATTCCAAGATACAAAAAGAAGTGGACATGAGGCTACAACCAATTTGGATCATGAAGATAGCCATCGTTACCACAATTATGATGAATTTTCGCTACTACCAAGGTTTGTTCAAAGAGGGGATCAAATCATTTTGGCGAAACAACCATGGGAAATCTCACAGGACAAAACAAGCTTCCCTGAGGAACCAGATTATTGCCAAGATGCATCAACAACCCGGCCAATTGCCAACGAGAAAGCAATAACATTTGAAAAAGCAAAGGTAGAAAGGCTTTACAAAATGTTAAAATTTGAACGGGAAGAAGAAAATGGTGCACTCATATACAAGGATGGTGTTGGTCAAGAAGCGGTTAAAAGAAGTGATGATTCCCCAAAAGTAAACTCGATATGGGCATCTTACCAAGGTGATCATTACATCGGCACAGATGACGTCATCTATCGACTCATCACATTTAATGATGACATTCCGCATTGGAGGGGATCTTCTCATGTTTCGACTAGAGTGGTGGCACAGCAAACAAATAGCACCATGGATTAGTATCAATCTCGTGTTCAACAAAGATTTGAGATACACGGCACGTGTGAAGATTGTGCAATAACCCACCTCTTCAAAGAATGTCCAGTGTTTATGGCAAACAACAACTTACCTATGGGGAGTGTAAGCGTCAGCCAACCAGCTATTGATCTTCAAGAAAAGAAATCTCCAAGCTCATCCACTCAGACATCTCCCAAGGCATTACCAGAATCTCCAACAAAGTCTCCCCAGCAGAGACAAATCTTGCCCCAAAGTACAACAAACCTCTTGAAGTCTCAAGTTTTAGAGCAACAAGCCGACAATGCAAGGATAGAACTACAAAAAAGAACAGCAATACCAATGCTTGTTGCAGCACAAGAAAAGAAGCAAGAAAGCTTTGAGACAAAAAGGCAAGGAGATACCAACAACAAAGGCCAAGAAGAGGATTATCCCAAGAAAGATGCTGATAGCACAAGCATGCTCAAGACAGAGAATACAAATTGTAGCACAAAGCTCTCAGTGGATCAAAGCACAAATTTTTCTATATAAGGGACGAGCTTTTACAACACCAACAGAAAGGTGGAAGCAGTTTCTAAGAAGAAAGTGACTTTTGACACATGCAAGGAACAAGCTCCACTATGCAGCCAAGAAATTCCAGCAAAGCAAAGAGCAAAAATTGCAAAAGAAGACACAAAAGTGTCAAGGCAATCGCAGCTACAAAATGAAGTAGCCAACACAACAAGAAAGCCCACAACCAGGAAGTTAATTGAATTTGATATTGTGGGAAAAACTAGGTGTAAACTCACAAGTTTAGCTCTAGTAGACAAGAAGAGGATTCTCCCAAGAAAGATGCTGATAGCACAAGCATGCTCAAGACAGAGAATACAAATTGTAGCACAAAGCTCTCAATGGATCAAAGCATAAATTTTTCTATAAGTGACGAGATTTTCCAACACCAACAGAAAGGTGGAAGCAGTTCTAAGAAGAAAGTGACTTTTGACACATGCAAGGAACAAGCTCCACTATGTAGCCAAGAAATTCCAGCAAAGCAAAGAGCAAAAAATGCAAAAGAAGACACAAAAGCGTCAATGCAACCGCAGCTACAGAATGAAGTAGCCAACACAACAAGAAAGCCCACAACCAGGAAGTTAATTGAATTTGATATTGTGGGAAAAACTGGGTGTAAACTCACAAGTTTAGCTCTAGTAGACAGTGAGTTAGAAAAGAACCTAATGTCATATGAAACCTGGGTACTCTATGGACAACCAACCCTAGATAGAGTTCCAAAGATGGTTCAAATTGGTAGTGAGTCATCAGATAAATATTTGGGAATGGTTAATTTAACCATTAACATAAACTCACAACCTTTGAAAGGAGACTTTTATGTCATGGCATCAAAAGACCTACCAATAGATTTTGTTTTGGGTAAGCACAAGTGGCCATGGATCTAGAGACATCTCAAGCTGTGCAAGAACAAGGAACAAAAGTTAATGTACAGGAAGATAACCAACTGCACACTACAACAAAGGATGATACAGCAAGCCAAGAACCAAGTCTAAAGAATACAAAGGGTGAAGTTGAAAGAAAAGATGAGCCCACAGAAACAAGCCTAGTCAAGGATGGTTCTACCAACATAGACGAATCCAAAAGAACCCATCAAGAGAAACAACCAAAAAAGGCAGATGTCAAAGCAAACAAGCAAAGCACTGTCAAAGCTACATGGAAAGTGCTAGAACCTGCCAAAATAAATGCCAAAACAAGCAAACGGACCACAAGGACAATCAAAAGCAAGTGACAACCATGAACAACAAGCCACCACCCAACAAACAGGTTGAAGCGGTCAAGAGTGTGGCTACAACACAAAAGATGCTACTTGACATTCAAAATGGCAAGAAGGTCAAGGTACGCTGCTTTACACTATTGAATTCAGAAATGAATTTCAATATGATGTCATACGAAACATGGAGCTTGTTAGAAAAGCCTAATTTAACACCAGAGCTCCAAGGCAAGCAGCTACTTGCAAAAACTCAATGGAAGGATGTTTAGGGATAACGAAAGCATCTCTAAACATAGACTCTCTTCTAGTAATAGAGGACTTCTATGTCATGGCTCCAAGCCACCTTCAAGAAGAGATAGTGCTAGGACAAGAATGGATGAAAAAGCTAAAGAGCTTAGAAACAAAAGATAAGTGTGCTAGCAAAGACAAAACCATGGAGGGGTCTTTGGAAGTTCAGCCTATGAAGCAAACTCCTATCAAAAACCCCTCAAACAACTGTTAGAGACAAAGTTCACAAAGTACTCATTTCATGAAGGTCCAAGGAGGAGACAAGAAAACAAAGTCTTTGTCCATGCCGATACAGTTAAAGTCAAAGATCCAGTATGGCTTGAAAATCCAAAGCCCAAACAAACAGATAAACTTTTGGGATGGATTGTATCACAAAACAACTTGCAGGCATAGGGCTACTACCCACGGTCAAAGTGAGTTATGGTTGCCTGCTCAACAAACCATCACTCGCCACTACAAACTGGCCCAAAAAGACAAAGGCAAACCAAGCAAGGTAAGCAAAGGAAACAAGCGTTCAAGCAAAAGAGACACTACAAAGGTGCTACTACCGTAGTCTCTCACTCAAAGCGAAACTCAAGGCAGATGTGGATCCCGAAAGATCAAATCCACAACAAAGCTAGTCCGCTAGTTCTTCTACATGCCAAAGGCCTAGCTTCAACACAACTAAGGAGTTATGTAGCGTCAAAAGATCTACTCCAATCTCAGGGTTACTACCATGGTTACTCCGAAGTATGGCTATCAAAGCACTCACTTCAAAGTACATGCACACAACAGCCACAAGGTAGACTATGCGCTTCTACTCCAAAACCTACAAGGAAATGGCAACCAAAAGCCTCCACAACCATGATAAATTCAGAGGATTTATCTGAAAAGAGCACAGGAATCAACATATGGGTTCCTAAGAAGGTGGACTTACCACAAAATAAGGTTGAACACATCTCCAAAATAAGGATTTATCTGAAAAGAGCACAGGAATCAACATATGGGTTCCTAAGAAGGTGGA